>NC_056727.1:903082162-903412162 GCF_019279795.1 Protopterus annectens | reverse complement strand
ATCCTGGACCTGTCTATCCTAAACACCTTTTTGGTGATTCCAAAATTCAAGATGCTAACTCTTCACCAATTGCTTCCCATGATAGGCAAAGATGCCTGGTTGGCAACGCTGGATTTAAAGGAAGCCTACCTGCACATCCCAATCCGGGAATCTTGCAGAAAACACCTCCGCTTCAAAGCAGGCTGCATGCACTATTAGTTCTCTGCACTGCCCTTTGGCTTAACTGCTGTGCCCAGGGTATTCACAAAGTGCCTAGCTCCAGTCATTGCATTTTGCAGGCAAAGAAATATTCAAATATACCCATACCTGGACGATTGCCTAATTCAGGCAGAAAGCCAGGGCATACTTCTGAATCATCTGACATTTGTACAAAGGTGTACACTCTAAACCAAAAGAAATCACCAAAGGTGTACACCCTAAACCAAAAGAAATTGCATCTGGTACCTTGTCAACAAATTATATTCCTGGGAGCAAGCTTGAACACAACTTCCCAGATGGCTTTCCTCACACCAGAGAAACAAATTCATTTGACAACTTACTTCAAACTAGTGGTCACAAAACCCCTGCTATCTGCAAGGCAAATACTGCAAGCTTTGGGGTTCATGGCCTCGTGCATTCTACTAATTCCATATGCAAGACTGCATATGCGGAAACTACAATGGTATCTAAAAAGCCTATGGTGTCAACATTCTCAGGATCTAGAAGCAATGATTCCTGTCATACCTTGCCTACGGTTAGAATTCCTTTGGTGGGCAGAAGCCTGCCACCAAAACAAGGGACTACCATTCACTCTACTCCCTGCCACCCAAACCCTAACAACAGACGCATCAGACTATGCATGGTGGGGCTCACCTGGCAGGGTAGTGCATTCAGGGAAAATGGAACCAAAGTCAAATGCACCTGCATATCAATCAAAAAGAAATGTTAGCTGTACAGAATGCTCTGATAGCCTTCAAGGACCACATTCTTCCAGGACAGTTAATGGTAAAGACGGACAACACCACTGTTATGTGGTACATAAGCAGAGGGTACCCATTTTTACCCCCTCTGCAGACTAGCCATGGCTCTGTGAAACGCAGTCTTGAGCTACCAAGTGCATCTACAGGCTCAACTCCTGCCAGGAAAACTAAATACACTGGCAGACGAACTAAGCAGAAATTTCATGGACCCACACGAATGGAAACTGGAACCAAAGATTTTCAACATGTTGATCAACAAATGGGGGATCCTGGATATAGACCTGTTTGCCCCCCCCCCCCAGAACTACCAATTGGACAAATTCTGCACAAGGACTCTCCATAAACAAGCTTGGAAAGTGAATGCTCTGTCCTTCAGCTGGAAAAATCTATCAGTTTATGCCTTTCCTCCTGTGCCTCTCTTCTCCAAAGTGCTACTAAAGATCAAACAGGACAATCCAAGGATGATGCTGATTGCACCAGACTGGCCACGCCAGCACTGGTACCCCCTTTTGCACAGTATGTCACAGCTGACCCCATGGCACCTACCTCAGAGCCCTACCCTGTTGTCTCAGCAGGAAGCTGGATTCTGCACCCCTGGCTTCAAACCCTGAACCTGGCAGCCTAGCTAATTACCTAATCTCTCTGTTATCATCCCTCAGTAAACACGTGTTGGATGTCATTTTGGAGGCAAGGAGGCCTAGTACTAGAAAATCTTATGCTGAAAAATGGAAAAGATTCTGTGCCTGGAACCAATCTCAAGGGATGGCCACAACAGCGCCCAGTTTACCTCAGATTCTTCAATACTTAACTGAGATTCTTCACAAGGGCCTTTCCTTTTCCTCCATCAAAATTCACGCCTCAGCCATTTCAGCTCATTACAACACAGAACCACCCCGCTTTTCTCACCCACTGCTCAAGCAGTTCCTCAGGTGGGCCAAAAACTTAAGACCACCCAGGAGAGCCCCAACTCCAGCCTGGGACCTTAATTTTGTATTGGAAAAACTCACTCTTCCCACTTTTGAGCCAGCTGCAATTGCAGAGTTAAAATTCCTTTCTTGGAAAACAGCTTTCCTTTTGGCAATCATTTCAGCAAGAAGGGTATCTGAATTACAAGATTACAGGCCCTTATGGCAGTGGAGCCATTCATCATCTTTCATGCAGACAGGGTGTCCCTCAGGACCAATCCATCTTTCATGCCCAAGGTGGTATCCAGTGTGGCTGTTAATCAGTCCATTCATTTGCCAACCTTCTTTTCTAATCCACAGAACAAAGGGGAATGGATAATGCATTCCTTAGATGTGCACAGACAACTTAGATTTTACTTGGACAGGAATAAACCTCAAAGGAAATCTGAACAACTGCTGGTGGCATTTGCTGCAGGGGCAGAGGGGAAGGTTATTTCAAAGCAAACCATTTCTGAATGGATAGGCCATTGCATTCATTTCTGCTATAAGCACCATGGAAAACCTATCCCACAGGGGATTAGACCCCATTCAACCAGGGCTGCATCTACCTCTACAGCCTTTCTCAGAGGTGTCCCTGCCAGAGACATCCTAGAAGCTGCTACCTGGAGTTCTGTACATACTTTCACCAAGCATTACCATTTTCCAATTTTCTCTAAATCCAGAGCTGGCTTTGCCACTGCAGTCTTGCAGGGCCTTATAGCTGGTCCTAATGCTATCTAAATTCCTTCTCCCATCCTTAGCTTTGGGAATTTACCCAAATGTGATGACTGCAACAGTGAAACATGAAGAACATAGTACAGTTGTGTACACTTACCATAAATGTAGATGTTCAAGTGTATTCACTGTTGCAGTCCTGGTTACCCTCCCTCCAGCCCCCTGACTTCCTTTGGCTATATACCTCTATTCTCCTTTACTATGCTTAAAAGCTTTTTGGTGTATTTGCTTTTTTGTTGGAGGTATAACCTTGTGTGTGTGTGTGTGTGTGTGTGTGTGTGTGTGTGTGTGTGTGTGTGTGTGTGTGTGTGTATATATATATATATATATATATATATATATATATAATATAATTTTTTTTTTTTATTGCTTCCCATTAAGTGGGGCACCTGACATCTGGGGCAAGAAAAACTGATGTAATGGCATTGGCTGCATGCTTTATACCCCTGATGACCTGACATCATGGAAGATGAGACTGCAACCGACGCAGGACCCAAGACTTTGATAATCAGGCCGACTGAGGGCTACTGCAAGCAGATAACCCAAATGTGATGACTGCAACAGTGAATACACTCGAACATTTATATTTATGGTAAGTGTACACACCTGTACTTTCCCTGTTAGCCAGGTTGGTGTCTGTTCTGGATGCACATATAAATCATTCTTACTCGTGGCTAAATCTTTGTGCAAAGATTGTTAATACTTTTAACCAAAAGTTGGTTACTGCATCTGGGCCTGGGTTTTTCCAGTTGGAGACTTTTCTTAACTTTGTTTCAGTCTCTCTGGCTGTTACTTCATCCCATTTCATATCCTGTACTTTTAAACTTCTTATTCTCTCTTTTATTTCTGTCCATTTAGCATCTTTGTTATGTTCCACAGGATCTTCATAGATACTTCTCCAAAATGTATCTACTTCATTTTTTGGCGGTCTTTCAAATCCTTTTACCTTATTTCCCAATTCTCTATAAAAACTTTTTGGGTCATCAATAAATTGCTTATTTTGTACTTTTCCTTTATATTTATCTGTGTATCGTCTATGTTTTTCCGCTTGTGCTGAAATTTTTATTTTATTTGCGATAGTGCATGATAGATCCTGGTCTGTTGTAGTCGTGTGCATTGCTTTAATCACATCTATCTTTCTTAGTAATTTTGTTGACCTGTTCCCTCTTCTGTAGTCTTCTAACAGTGACACTTCTTGTCTTAATTGCTTTATAGTTTTCTCTATTCAATACTATTCGATTTCTCCCCTTCCTTTCGCTCACTACCCTGTGTTCTTGTAGCAGAACTTATCATTTATTAATTTAGCAGCACAGTGATATATCCTGTTTACTTCTGTTACATCACATGGATCTCTACATCACATAGATCTCTATGGACAGTTCTAATTACTGTGTTCATTTGTTTTATCAGATTTCTGACTTTTTGGGTCTTATTGACCTTCTGCAGTCTATTTCTTTCATTGATCTTGATATATCTATCCATGTCTATTAAATCAAGCAACTCTTCTCTTAGCTCATTTTCTTTCAAACTGAGGGCACATCCCTTGTTTTACATTTCCTGTGGGCATTCTATAGAAAGTGCTATAGCATCTTCCTGTGGCACCTTCTCTTCAATTTCATCTTGTGCCATCCATTGATCTGTCATAGCTGAACTCACTAGCCTATCACTCCTCACCATTGACTGCATCAGAGTTTCCTGCTCCTTCCCTTGCTGTCCATCTTAAAGTAAATGTGTACACTGATTTCCTGTGGAAGGTTCCAAAGTATCTTGATATGGCACCTGACCAATTGCTTCCTGTTCCATTGGTTTCCCCTTAATTTGTATATCCATTGCTCTAAAGTTTTCCATGTCCGGATTCCTTTGCCTGTGTTTCTCTTCAAATGTCTTTGGTGCTGCTCTTTTTGTATTGATTAGTTTTGCTTTCTCCTTTGCATAAATATTGCACCATATTAAATCTCTTTTCTTTCCCACGTCCATATTTCCTCTTCAGATGTTTCCTGATCTTCCTGTTTCTCCTTACTTTGAGGACGTACTCCATCATGCTGTGATGTAACCTGTATTAGACCTTCAATACCAAATCCTTCACTTCGTAGGCAATCCATAACTACTTCTAATTTTTTAACTTCTGCGTTACTAATCTTCTTTTCTATATTCCATCTTTGTGATTTTTTTTTATTATGAAATTTTCCATATCCGGATGCCTTTGCTGTATTTCTGTTTGAATATCTTTGGGACTGCCTTATTTATATTGATTAATTTTGCTTTCACCTTTGCATAAATATTGCACCATATCAACTCTCTCTCTTTCCCATGTCCAGATTTCTTTTTTATATTCAAATATCTCTAGGTTTTGTTGTTTATATTTTCGCACTTCCTCAGATGCTTCTTTTTCCAAGCAGATCAAAGTTTCTTGATCTAGATACTGTTTGTCACAAATCTGTTATTAATGAATGCATATTTTCATTTGAAGCTTCTGACAGTTTTTCTTGCGGAGTATTTTTCTTTCCTCTAATTTCTCTCTTAATCGTTTTGTATATCTTGTGTCTGGAAATTCTGGGCTTTTGCATAATAGTAACAATACATTTCTTTATCCTCAATAGTCCACTCATTTGTCTTTATGGCTCTTCTTTGGCCTATCAGTTTTTTGTGGACTGCTACTTCCTTCTACAACTGGGGAGCCATCCACCCCTTGGGCCTGGCCCCATAGTAGGAGGATTCTACACTGTCATTTTTTTTCAGTCCTGGCACCAGTACGCCGACCAGGATTGGGTACTTTTTTTTTTCATGGATCTTGTGCACCCAGATATCTTTTTTAGTTTTTGACCTGCTTCTGTCCATGATATATGCTATGTAAATACAGTCTATATATCAGTGTCGCCTTGATGAGATTTTGTGAAAAAAGGGTCCACCTCGCGAAGGTACTCACCAAGACTTGAGGATGAATTCAATTTCAGCACTACTACTCTCCTTTGCTTGCTGACTTTTCATCTCTCCATTTGGACCACAAATGTTCTGTATGACTGATATTATTCTCCTTAAGGATCTGCATGTAAAATCTCACTCTGTCCTTATTTCTTGACCCCCCCCCCGTTTCATCATCATCCCTTTCCACTTTGAATAATAGCTTACTGATTGTTATATATGAGCCTTAGCTGTGTAACTCTAAAATATACCTGCAAATTAGTTAATAGTAAACCACCGTGTTCTTAACTTATCCCACCCTTCACAGATAAAAATTCAACTCATTAATTACTGTCCACAGCTTCTCTCCTGGTTGATAAAAATATGTCTGACCTGTATATAAAACTAAAGGAACTAAACATTTCCACTGCTTGTATCTTGCTGTCCATATCCAAAAAAAGAACAATCAGTTTCTGTTTTTTACATTATCTTTTGTGTAGTTTCTTCCCATATATCCTTAACTACAATAACATAATTATTTTTAATACAAACTCCTAAATACATTTTATCATGTCCCCATAAATGTAGGTATTGCTGAACCAATTCATGAGTGGGTACATACTATATCATTTACTTTATCTTCATTGATGTTTATTCTGAAAAGGCTTGAAACTTGTTTCAAAAGGTTCCATAACACGGAGATATCCTTTTTCTTGTTTCATCAGGTACAAACTAATACCTTTTGCAGATAAAACCAACTTTCTTGATTACAGTACCAATTATATCCTTGAATTTCTGAGTCCCTTATTTTCTTGCCTATATCTCTAAATGTAGTGGAAGTAACAAAGGTGAAAGAGGACACCCTGCCTGGTTCCCTCTGTTCAGACTCAACAGAGAAGAACCCTCCCACTCCAATCCCTCCTATATCCTCTTAATTAACTTTATGATTGTGTCAGGGAATTCAAGTACTTCCACTGCCCTACCCATAAAATCCCATCTTACTCTGTTGAATGCTTTCTCTGCATCAAGACCCACCAACAACAGCAGTATTTTCTTACACTCTGCCTCTCTCTTGATTATCATTGTTTTACTCATGTTGTAAAATGTTTGCCTGCCCTCCACAAAACCACATTGACCCAAATATATCAATTTTGGCAACACCTTCCTTTACTATTCTTTTAGCTGTTGTGGGCATAAACTGTTTAAAATCAGTTTAAATTGAAATGGGCCTGCATGAAGCTTGGTCTGATGGGTCTTTACTGTGTGTAGGTATTACATGTGCATCCACATTTTTATCTCATTTCCTCCTATCTTAGCTGTTTATTGTTGAGCCTCATCTTCCTCTAACATTGATATACTTAAGTCTTCCATCCACGTTTTTATCTCATTTCCTCCTATCTTAGCTGTTTATTGTTGAGCCTCATCTTCCTCTAACCTTGATATACTTCCATAAATATTTCCATTTGTGCTTTTCCGTGATTTCCACATTTCTTTGCATTAAATTATTTTATAACATTTCCAAAATATCTCTACCAACTCTGCAGGCTCTGTGGTTATTTGTTATAGTCTGGCAGTGACCCTTTTTACTTTCTGTTGCCCAAATCATTGTGCTAAAAGGTTTTGTTTGTAGAGTTATCAGAAAACAGTTGCTTAACAGCAGTCTTTCTAAACTTTGGCATGTTATCCAGATACTCCCTTATTTTCTCTTTAGCACTCTGCAGTTGCACCTCCTGTTCTGTGAGATTCCCCTTATTTTGCAGTATTTTAACCTTTGACAGTCTCCAAGTAATTCTTGTTACTTAACCATATCTCTCTCTTTTTTTTCCCTACCCTATACTTGAACTACACTTTCATTTTATCCCACTCACTGTAACATCTGAAAAAATGTACATCTTCCCTAATAACTCTAATAATTTCCACTAGGCATTCTTCTTTTTTTTAACAGATAGGTGGGGAAGTGCAAATCTCACTTTTATTTCCTTACCCTGCATTTTTATTGTAGTTGTTAGCACATGATTTGAAATAGTTATTGAATGCATGTCAAATCTTTCAGTTAAATGCGCATTGTTCCTAGGAAATATAATTCTCTCTCTGGCCTATCCGAATTATTGCACCTTGGGGCATAATAAGTAAATTCTCTCCATCTTCCTAGCACTGAATTCATGTCTTCCGTACGAAATATTTTCATAAATTTCTTCAGAAATCTACTGTCTTGTTGTATTTTACATTCTGGGTCACCAGGGTACGTCACCGTTGCAATTGAAAGTTCCAGTCCCCACCTGTAAGTATGATTCCCTGCTGAAAACTGATTGTTTCTTAAAAAATTTTCTAAATCTCCGTAATAGCAGGTTTAGGTGGAGTAGATGTCTGTGTAGTCCTTCTCCCTGGCCAGTAGCTACCACAAATCCACAATTATTTGTTCTCCTTTTCTATCACTAGTGAAGCTCCTCTAGCAATTAGTATAAGTATCCCCTTTTCCTTTGTCCCTGATATTTTGCTGAATATCCATCCTGAAATCCTTTCTTTAACAAATTCAAATGCTTTCTTGTAGCATAGCTGTTTTTAGTATGCAGTTCTTAATGTAATTCAATACTATTATCTTTTTCTATATACTTGAGGCCATTCACATTTCAAAATATGGTTACTGTAGCCATTATAAGAAGTTATTATACCCACCTATTATATCAACTTTTTAAATGCCCATTTCTAGATTGTGTTACTTGCACCCAGTAATTTTTGACAGGCTGATCCTTTGTTTCTTGTCATCTCCATTTGAACCTATGTCACATTTTACAAGACTTTTGTTTTAATGAAAATGTAAACCAGAAAAACAAACGCACCCCAGGACACCCACATAATCTCTTAACTTAAAATAAACATACAAAACTATGTACACCATGAAATTTAACCCTACTGACAGGAAGAATAGAACCTGGATTTAGGTTCAGACCCTTTTGGGCCTCTTATCGACCACAATCTTTACTGTTCTCTTCACATGCCTAAAGATGATGGTTCTCTACTGAATGGTGAGGTAGAAGAGTGATGGTCTTCCATTGGATGGTGAGGTATCTTGGGCCATCACACATCCCAAAAACTATTGCTACTGTCTCAGAATGTTGTTACTGGAATTTCGATGAATGAATATGCCCCAGTCATGTCAGTAGATGTAGGCTTTTCCCTCCCTGCAGCCCAAACCCATTACATAATTTCTAATTATGGATGCTTTGATAGTAGATTGGGGAACTCTGTGGGGTTCCTTACTTATTGTGGAATAGTGGATCTTCCCAGGAAAGAAATTTCATATAAACCAGTCTGAGCAAAGGGTGATCTTTTTCACCCTTAGAGCTCTGAAAGGAGACTTGAGGCCACAGCTCCTCCTTTTCTGATGAGACAGCCAGGTCATGTTGTAGTGTGTGTGAACAAGTCAAGCACCAGGGACTTGGCACCATCTTTGGAAAAAGGTGGTGCATGTGTGGCAGTTCTCCATGGGCCAGGGCATCCCTCTGATGGCCATATATATTTGGAAGGTTAGTGCTTTAGAATACTTGTATTTTTGAGGGTCTTCTGCCACCCACCATCCTCTTGTCTGGAGAGTCTTTTCATGTTTCATTAGTTTCTAGATTTTCCAGTCAGGTTGGCAGATATGTAATATGTTCATGTTTCATTCATCTGTCAGACTGTGCTCACCAGGTGAATAGAGGTTGAACTAGAGAAGCACAGGGGCTGATTGCCACTTGCTTGTCCAGAGTTCAATCCATCTTGTGACTTGCATGTATGTGACTGCCAAAGCAGAAGAGATTTCAGAAATTTTCCAAGACAGCAACGTCAGGAAAACAAATCCCAGTAGTTACTAACTATGTAGGGCCTTCTCCAGATCACATGATGGTTTGTGTGTAATCTTTTCATTTTCCTGTGTTGTTTGATGTGTCATTTGGTCAGATGCCACATTATTCTGACATAAGATTGTCACATACATTGACCTCTGTTCCTTGTTATGTTTAGGTTGCCTTGCTGGACTTTGGAGCTACCAGAGGATTTGATGAGCACTTCACTGACACTTATGTTGAGGTAAGAACTCCAGTCTTTGTGGTTGCTTCTGCTTAAAGTAAACTCAGATTTATTGTAGTATGTCACTTAGTGGAAGACTCACAGATTTCAAAACAGAAGTGTCACAGTCAAGTCTTAGACACGTGGTTATTATCATGAAGTAAAATCTTATAATTGGACTCCCTTTGTGTCCCCCTGAGTGATTCATGGTCACTGATGAGACGAGACAATTCCTAAAAGTTCTCCCATGTCAGTTTTTGGGCTGTTGTCCTTCAGTTTCACAGACTGGTCTTTGACATTGTGCATAGAAAGTGGTTAAGGTTGGCTAAAAAGATATATGAAAGCATGACTGAGCAAATAGTGATACCTGACCTAGGCCCTGTGCAAACTTTCCATGCCTCTCTCTGCACACATGGTATACACCTACATTTGCATGTTCTACTAACATGTTAACTTGAGAAAACCTCCAGACAGTGCTGTCCCTCTTTAGGAGGGCACAAGAGCTGTCCCTTGTACAGTAGCTGGAGGTGGCTTTACTGAGCCTTCTCATCGTGTCCTTCTTAATTTGTTATCCGTCATCATTGGGAAGAGATCCGTGTGTAAAAGACTAATGAGGACAAGAAAAGTCCTCTTCCTAGCTTCTCTCCTTAGGATCCTTCTTTTGAGGAAGCCCTCATACATGCACATACTACTTGTTCCTTCTATTAAAAGTGGCACAGTGTGTACCTTAAGATGAAAGATAAGAGTCCCTGGGTTATCCCTCCATTAGAGATACCACGTTTGCTGTTTGGAAATACAATCCAAGCCCTTTAGCATCTGAAAAAAGATTGTTTGTATTAGCAAATTGGGCTGTTGTAACCTAGCATCCCTAAGCAGATTTCTTTGTGTATCATGGTAGGAAAGAAGAGGATCAGTTGGTTAGCCTTCCCTTAGATTTCTTGTTGTGTGCAGTACCTCAGAAGGCAGACTTTATAACCACAGATGCATCCAGATAGACTACTGTTCTCATGTGATATTTCTTCTGTTAAATGCTTTCTGATAAGTACTCTGGTCAGTTGACATGATACTGCCTCTTCCGTCCAGTATGACTTTCAAAACCCCAAGCATGTAGTCACTAGATAGCCAAAGGCTCTGTAGATGTTTGGCAAAGATTTTGTATTCTGCCTCATGAAGTCTGTGGGCTGTTAACTGAAAACATAAATGAGCAAACTGTGGAAAATTTCCTTTCCTTCCCAGCTTGACTGAGTGTGAGACTGCAGATAAGGCTTTATTCACTACATGTTCAGTATAGCTCTCTGAACTTGAGATGCAGCCGACATGATGGCTGTTTATGTGCTTCTGTATTCTTTTCTGATCAACGTCATCAGACTACACTGCTGGCTTTAGGAGTAAGGTACTTTTTGATTAGCCCTTTCTGATCACTGATGTTCACTGGAGGAGGTAAGGCTGTTTGTGGTTGCCTGTAACTTTTTAAATTGCACTGCATCCCAGGACTTTCTGCTCTTTTTAACAGTGCACACTGGTACTGGGTTTAACTTTGCTGTGCTACACACAACAGCTGTGCACATTGCATTGTTTAGATGCAGTTGATTAGTGTTCAGAACTGCTTGCTTGTCACTCCCATCATTCATAATACCCTTCCATGAGTTGCCTTGCTGCTAAGGGCTGCTACTTCTAGGCCAGCTTGGCTGCAAGCTGCTGCTGTTGTCATTTTGTAGGTACTCCTTGGTGCTCTCTGCTGCTGTTTTTTTTAGAAGTTTTGTTGCTCCCAGGTCAGTTTAACAAATTGTTATAACAGCTCCTTGCTTATCCCAAACCAGTTGGCCATCAGCAGCCACTGTTCCTCTCTTCATTTCCTTTTGTATTTAGGCTGTTTAGTGACAGTAGCTGTATTTGGCTACATCCAAGCGTGTTGCACCCAAGTCTGGTAAATCCTAGAAGCAGTCATTGTGTGGCACCAAAGTATTTTGACTCTCTGAAACGTGTTATGTTGCATCCTAAAAGTGATCAGTGGATGTTACCCTAATGTGATGACTGTTTGAAATGTGAATGTGTACTCTGTGGCATCTGATACAATCTTTGTTTAATCCATTTATGTCAGTCGAGCTTTGAAGTGAGTGGTGTATTGCATGCAAGCCGACCTTCATTTGAACTCTTGTCAGAATCTGAGCCTGCTGTTTTAGGGTGTACTGTATGTAGATTTTAATGCTTCTTCAGCCCTTACCCTATTGTTCTACAGAATTTGTGCATTGCTGTTACTACTTTAACTGTGTTCTTTACTAAATTATAGTTGTTTCATTCTTGGATCTTACTGTGTTTACTTTATAATATGTCTGTAGCCCACAGACTCATGTCATTATTCTAAATGTGTGTGCTTTACCAAACTTTAGCCATGTGCTGTTTTTGGACTAGACTGTATTACATAATTATTCTTTGTAGATTCAAGTATTTGTTGCAACATTGAAAAGCATTTTTGTCTCACCTTGTACATTTCAGTTTATCTATCCAATTTATCTTTTATTCCTGAATAAAGTAGTTCAGTTTCTTCTGACTGATATGGAAACCCATTCTACTACTCTCTCTTCTTTTGACAACCTCATTGCACTTTGTATTCTGATAAGGTGTATGAATTACCTAATTTTTGCCAACAACCAACTGTTGCATTGACAGCATGATATGATTAGTAAGAGGTTTAATTATCTGTATAAGCTGGAGTCCATCCCATCTCTTAACAGATGGTTGGTAAGCAGTACGTATTAATCCCCATACCACCAAGAATCGTAATGCAAGGGCCTTAGCTGCAGTCCACTAGTATGACTTCTGCACACTTGCTGTACCAGGCTGCAGACTGCAAATGTTCATTGTCACGAAGTCTGTGCATCCAAGTAGAAATGTCTTGGTAATTGCTGGCTCTGTTGACGGGCACTTTGACTCTACACTCACTAGACGTGGCAAAGACAGAGTGATTTTTGCATTTCTGGTTCAAGGATCTTTGAAGTCATGAGGCTCCCTACAGTCCCTCTAACAGGGCAGCAGAGACTAAAACCCGGTAGTGGCTCATATAAGTGCAAATGACCTCAGATTTTCAACTCAGAAGGGTATGCAGCGAGAGAGAGAGACATGCTGGAGCTTGCTGTCCAAGTGTCAAATGCAAGCAAGGCTCTGGCCCTGAGTGGAATCCTACCCTCCCCTAGAATGTTACCCGTTTACATAGAGAAGGTAATTGGTCTTAACAGTTGGCTACATAGCTCTCCATTCTTGTCCGATCAAACATGTTTCAACTTGAGACAAGGTGATCAACAATCCAATTTGCTTTGCCAAGGATGGCCTGTGCCTTTTGTTCCTCTGATTCCTCATACTAGCCAAAACAGTTGTTCCTATAGTACCATTTTAGGCAAACTCCACCTTCTCGACATTCCAAAATGACAAAAAGGCTTGCAGTAAATTCCAATCTGGACCACGTTAGAGTTGTTGTAAATAAATTTCCAAATCTCAAGATTCTCGTGCAGCTTGAACACATGCATATCTGTGTTGTATCAAAAGATAGCATTGTCATTTTTACCAGGTTTTAGCATCTGTCACACATTCAGATGTGTTGAAAATGCAGGGGGGGTGTCATTGTTTTCTAGAGACTCTTGTTATCTCTCAGTAGATTCCCTGCAGCCCACAGACACAACTTACTGAGCTTCAAATTACTTTAAACAAGACAAATTATCAATCCATAGCCTGCTGTAGGTCGTCATCGGTGGCCCTGGGGGCCATGAAAGATTTCTAACTGTGCTTACTGAACTAACAGTAAATTTAATTACCTTTCTGATGTGTGACTTCAGTATCCATTAGTCAACCAAGTCACCTCTACCAAGGTTGGGTATGCCCAAAAATGTATAGACGTGGCAAATACTTAACTTTCTAGTACAGATAGTTAACCAGCCTGCTAGGGAGGCAAAATATTCTTGACCACAAGTAAGTATTAACTTCATTACTTACATCATAGCAATTTGTGCTACTCTTGTAGGAAGCGTCATTTCTGGTCAAATCTAGCCCCAAATCCATAATTTCCTTTATGATTTCTGCCCTTCCCATCTTTTGGAAAACTCTTCACTATTACTTTTATATGAAGGCCATAGGGAGACTTGTGTCGATGCAGTTTTTCATACCCATGTTATTACAAGTCTTTAGTCTGACAGCTTTCCATCTTTACAGTGTAATGCAATACATTATCTTAGTTGCATTTGAATAAACACTTGTCAGTTTTTAAGAGAACGCATCATTAAGCAGTCACATGTACTACTAATCTGACATTAATTTTGTCTGGGGTGAAAGATGGCTATATCACTGTTCCAGTTAACACCCGTTAGTCACCCCATTTTTTAAGAATATCCATAAATTGTTTTTATACACTCCACTCTTTCTACCAGTGCACACCATCACCTGCAGTATTTATTCTCTTGTTATCTTCTTCTTTTCTTGTATGTACCATGTTCTTTTACTCATGAATGCAGTGTTCTTTGCCCAAAGCCCTCAATCAGCAAACCGGCACCTGTGCTCACTGAATTGCCCTGCGGCAGCTTCACTTCACTTTCCAGTGCTCGGCTAAGTGATGGTCTTATTGATATCTTATCTTCCTAGTCCTTTCAAATTGGATTTAGGATTCTAGCGTTTTTGGTGTACTTTCTCATCCCTTTTTCTCTTTACCTTTTGAGGTGCATTAGGGTACTTTTACTTGTATTTCACTTCCTTCTTGCTTTCGGGCTTCGGCCTTCGGCCCTTCTTTCTTTTGTACTTGTAGAGTTGTAGTTATATAGTTTTGTAGTTTTTATAGTGCTTTGTTAGTAAATAGTCAATTCTTTTTGCTGTGGATAAGCCTACAGGGTTTAAAAGGTGCACCACATGTGAGAGGAAGATTCCACACTCAGATGCACAATACAGGTGTATTTATTGTTTAGGGCCAGCTCAGTTGGACACCCCTTGTAGCATCTATGAGGGTTTCAATCAGAGAGACATTCAAGAAAGAACAAATTGATTTTGAAGGGCCTTATGCCTGCTACTTTCTTCACCAGGGGCTCCACCCCTCTCTAGGGATTCTCTCTGCTCCGAGGCAAGGAAAGAAACCTTAAGGAGTCCACGACATCTTCGGAGAATCCTGCAAAGGCTCCGAAGGTTTTGGATCCAAGGATGTTGGAGCTGAGGTCTATGTCGGCTCCATCAGATCCAATTGACTTAACGGCTCCAAGTGAGCCTTCGACATCTACCAAGTCTCCAGATCCTAAGTCTCTGAATCCGTGCAGTTTACTTTATATCTGTAGGTCCCCAGATCCACATTCCTCTTCTAGGTCTCAAGGGAGATCCATCATACCATGCCGTCCAAGATCCTGCAGAGACCCCCCAGGCATTCTTGTCCATCTTCACTGGCTTCCTCCAGAACTTCTCGGAGCCTTTATGACGTGGACAAAATGGTCAGATCTGTCATCAAGGCCCAGATTCAGATGGGGGTTCTTCCAGCTCCATCCCCTTGTGGATGCGAACCTGTCCCATCTACTTCTTTTTCTCCTTTTCCAATCCATGTTTCGGTTTTCGATCCCCAGGACAGTAGCCTTCTGAGGGATTCGGGGTTGACTCAGAGGGCTCTTGCTTCTTCGACTCTGACCATTACCATGACTGCCTCTGCTCTGTGATCTTTGGATCAGTGTGCGTCCCAGATCTGGGATGTTGCAGCTGGATCTGAGGGGCAAGGTTTGGCTCCAGTATTCTCAGATCTGTCCCTTCCCCTTGGAGTTTCGGCCCTCGACAGTGCAGGTCTGTCTGGGATTCTGGGTTCTGATGAGCTTCCTCCATCTTCTTTGGTAGCTTTGGCTCCTAGGGATTTCAGTGAGGTCTTCCCAGGACCTTCGGCCTCCCACGTTATAGAAAAGGCCTTCTTGGTTAGCAGAGTGCCAGACCTTTTGACTGCTGCTCCACTCCATGTGTCCACATTGGATCTACCATTTCTGACCATGGTCAGCCTGTCTTGAAGGGCCTCCAGCATGTTAGACCAGAGGTGGCCCCTCCCTCTTCCTTCCATGAATATCCCCTTATGGAGTACCTCACCGAGGATATGGATTACGATGAGGTAGAGAGGTCTCCCAAATCACCACCGAATGATGTCTCTTTCGCAGGCTTCTAGGGGATCTTGAAGTTAAAAGGTGGCTGGTATTCCAAAAATCCCTCTTCAGAGGAATCTGTATTCCTGGCGGCCTTCGGGACGGGACCATCTACATCTTGGGTAGTCCCCCCGGAGGACACTCTTATAGACCTTGTCGACCATCTGGCCTGGAAGGAACCGGACACCATAAAACCAGTACCAAAGCAACCAGACAAAATCCTTTCACTCCTGGAGGATCGTGCTTTCTGGAGTAAAGGCATTCCAGTTGATGCTATGGTGGTGGCAGCCACTACCAAGAAAGAGCTTGGCCAGCAGAGCTCGTGTCCATCTGCCAAATAGGGAGTCCAGAGAGATGGACAGGTTTGGGATGCACGCTTATGCCTCAGTGATGTTTTCACTGAGGGCACTCCATTATCTGGCACATTTTATTCACCTTCAGAGAGACTTGGGAAATGAGCTCTGTGAATCCGTGGCAGAGTGCATGCCTAAGGAGGAGTTTGATAAGATTTCTTCTAAGCTAACCACTCTTACTTGCATAGCAAATTCTTCCATGAGACTATTTCCCACTCAGAGGGGGGATCTTCAAGGGCAGCCGGCACTGGTAGCGATAATGTCATCATGTTTGGATGAAGCTGTATGATTTCTCAGAGCCCTTTAAGTCATCTTTTGTCAATGCCCCCTTTGGTTTCTCGCTGTTCGGACCATCTGTTAAGGACACCTTGACCAGCAGCAAGCAAGAAAGTAAGACCTTGTCTGCCCTGGGGATTAAGTTTTCCACCCCTCAACGAACCTACTCTAGGAATCACAAAGGGCCTAAGAAATCTTTATTCCATAAGTCACAAAGTTCCTTTCCTGATCAAAGCAGAGAGTTCTCCTCCAGAGGCAGTGAAGGAGGTTATAATGGGAGACTCCGCCCAAGAGGCAGAGGGGGCCCACCTGTTAAGCTCTTTCAGCGCTTCTGAAGTGTTTCCTGACTGTCTGACTCTGGAGGCAGTCAGGGGCAGTTTTTCTGTATACTCAAGCGCCTGAGCCTAAATTATAAACTCTTGGGTGCAAAACATTATATCCAGAGATTACTACATTCCTTTCTCTCTTCCCTTCCCCCACCAGAGATTCAAAAGAAACTCCTGGACATTCCACCCAGTCAAAGGGAGTTGGTAGTTACCGAAATCGTCAAACTACTGCAAAAAAAAAAAAGTCATCCAAGAAGTCCCAACCGATCAGAAAGGGGCCAGAACTTACTCCATTTTCTTCTGGTGCCAAAGAAAACAGGGGACCTATAGCCCATTTTGGACGTAAGCAATCTCAGCTTGTATGTGAAGAAGGTCAAGTTCCAGATGATAACTGTTCAAAGGAAGGACGATTGGATGTGCTCAGTGGATTTCAAAGACATGTACTATCACATAAAAATAGACAGGCGCTCCAGAAGTCATCTGTGTCTCCACCTGGGCGCCAGTCACTTCCAATTTTGATCCCTGCCCTTTGGTCTCAACAGATGTATAGCAGTGGTTGCAGATCATCTCCGACTGCAAGGATTTCAGGTATTCCTGTGCTTAGACAATTGGTTCCTGACTGCCCCCGCTCAGCATCAACTTTCTCCGGGCAGAGACTATCTTTATCAACTGTCCCAATTTCTAGGCATTACCATAAACTTAGACAAGTCACAACCAATGCCAGTTCAAACCTTGGAGTATATTTGGAGTCCAACTGAACACCATTACTCAAGTAGCTGCTTTGCCATAACATTGAATCAACACACTGAAATTTCAAGTTCAAGCCATCCTGAATCTCCAGTCTCCTCCAGCCAGGTTGATTCTACAAGCTCTGGGGTCCTTGGCAGCTGCTATACTCTTGGTTCCTCTAACCAGGTACTATATGCGCATTCTTCAGTGGACACCATCTGTTCAGTGGTCTATTCTGCATCAGCCCCCATATGTTCCTATCAGGCTGACAAACATTTGCAGGTCCTGTCTACAATGGTGTGTATTCAAGTAGATCTGACAATCAGCAGACCTTTCACCCACCCCTTCAGCCACTGTGACCACAGATGCTTCCCATCGGGGGGGGGGGGTATTTCCAGGGGAAGGTGGTCCAAGGCATATGGACTCCAATAGAGACCAGTTTGATATCAATGTCCTAGAGATAAGAGCTGTCCTTTCATCATTGCAAACCTTTCAAGATGCTCTCCCTGTAGGGACAACTGTTATTTACACAGACAACATATAAGTAGTCTGGTACATTAACAGGCAAGGAGGAACTCATTTACACCCTCTCTGCAGAGAGGCCATGAGGGTCTGGGAATGGATGATCTCTTCAGACCGCTTTCTGTTTGCAACATATGTGCAGAGGAAATTTAGTGTGTTAGCAGACAGGCCCAGCAGATTTATAGTGATGCCCCAAGAGTTGTCCCTCAGTCAGCAAATGAGATGTTCAACTGTTCTGCATCCCCTTACAACAACAAATGCAGCAGTTACTTTGCTCTGATCCCCCATTCAGGGGGTTCCCCGAGGGCTACTCTGATCCACGATTGGCCTCCTGGTCTCCTTTACACTTATCCTCTTCTTCCTCTGATCCCAAAATTTCTCCAGAAAGCCAAACTGTTAGACCACAGTGATCCTCATTGCCCCCTTTTGGCCTTATTAGGTGTGGTTTCCTTCCTCTGGTCTCACCTCAAACATCCTCAATGATTGCTGGAACCCAGACTGGACCCTTTCTCACCCAACGCTAAGACCTCCACCCCAGTCTTCCCACACTCAAGTTAACTGCATGGTTTCTCCAGTTCCCATGATTGCTAGAGGGTCTAGGTTCTCTTCTCCAGTCAAAGCTATCATTTTGGCCTCTCAGAAAGCATCTGCTACAAAGGTGTATGAGTAAGTGGAAAAGATTTTCCATTTGGGCTCCCAATAATCATGCTGATCCTATTTCAGCCCCAGTTCCTTCGATTCTGTCTTTTCTAGAGTCTTTATATAAGCAAGGCTTTGTGACCATTAAGCTCCAATTGGCAGCCATATGTGGCTTCCATTCAGGATTACCTTCGGATTCTGTTGCTTCTGGCAGCTTATGTAAAGACTTTATGAAAGGCATTTTTCTTGTGAGACCTCAAATCAAAGACCCTACTCCTCCATAGGATTCGACTGTCGTTCTAAAAGCCTTGACCCAAAGTCCCTTTGAACCGGCTAATGATTGTGACTTGAAATATTTTTCCTGGAAGTCTGCTTTACTTGTTGCCATTACTTCAGCATAAAGGGTCTCCGAATTGTAAGCTCTTTCTTCCAAACATCCCTACTTCATTTTCCCAAGGATAGGGTTTCCCTGCTTAATAATCCTTCATTCATGCCAAAGGTTGCCACTTCAGCTAATGTAAGCCAATACATTCAGTTACCAGTGTTCTTTTCCTAACTATTCCAACAAAGGGGAATACCTCTTACATTCCTTAGATAATCACAGACCACTACGTTTTTACCTCCATACGATGAAGCCATTTAGAAAATCAGAGCAGTTTTATGAATAGAGGGAAAGGTCAGGCTGTATCAGAAAATCAGAGCAGTTTTATGAATAGAGGGAAAGGTCAGGCTGTATCAGAAGTGACAGTAGCAAAGTGAATTACTAGCTGCATTTCCTTTATGACAAGAATGGTTTGAAGTTGCCTGATCCTCCAAAAGCCCATTGAACAAGATCCATTGCTGCATCAGCGGCTTTTTCATCTGAATTCCCATTGATGACATTTGTGCTGCAGCCACTTGGTCTAACTCGCATACCTTCATGACCCATTATAAGTTAGATATTGTGCCCAGGAGCAGAACATCCTTTGGTTCATTGGTGCTCCAGCATATCCTTCATTGAGGCCACCCAGGAAATCATGTAGCTGGGTATTCTGACCATCAGTGAAGTACAGTAAGAAGGACAACATCAGATTTATTAGTTATGTACTTAGCATAACTTGGTATCTGTGTTATCCTCTTCTCGTTCTGCTTCACCTTCCTGCCCAACCATCCCCCTCTGAAATGGCTTTGGTTCTAGAGGACCTGGAACAGCCTTTGTTATGTAACCTATGTTCTAGGTTGAGCTCTTGGTTACCTTTTTCTTCTCTATCCTGTTTATAAGGGCAGCAAACATGATTTGAGGAGGCTGGGCTAGGGGCAGAGGATTACGGGTAAGGGAGGAGCTCGAACCTGGAAGCTAAAGTCTGTAAGAGGTGGCAATGTTGGGTCCGAGGATCGGATCTCTGACCCATCAGTGAAGCAGAATGAGAAGAGGACAACACGGGTACCAAATTATGGTAAGTACATAACTAATAATTTCTTTGTGAATTGCTTATCTACTCTCGCTTCCCAATTCTTCCTAACCTCTTCTGATTGATTCTTACAGTTGTCATGCAATATTTTATATGCTCTACTAATGATTCCTTTCTTAATGGCCACTTCTGTTCTAGATTCTATTAAGAACTCTACCAGTCCTAGTATTTCATTTAAGACCCCCCCCTCCTATTTCTTTCTCTTTGCCTGTACTCTGATATTAATCCTTGATAAGGAAGGCAATCTGTAACCTGCAGTCTAAATAAATTCTTGGCATCTTCCCATTCTATAACCTTTCTTTCTCTAGTTATTTGCTCCGAATACCTTTGTTCCTTTGCCAGTTTTCTCCACTGTACTCCCGCCCCCTCTTGCCTATTATCTGTATCCCTAATTGCAGTCATCCCATCAGCAGAATCTCCTTTCCTGTATTGACTTGGTTCTTAGAATACCTTTTGCTATTTTATAAATATAATATTCTGCATGATTATTGCTGTTCTCCTTAAGGTTTTCATCCAAAATCCCAGTCTCTCCCTTTTTTTTTGAACTTGCCCCCTGTTTCTTCATCATTCCCCAGATTCACGAACGGCTGTATTCCATGTGGGAACAGTGTAGGAGCTCCTGCACAGAAAATGGCTGCCGAGCAATCCAGGAAAGTGCCATTTTCATGTACACGAGCGGCCCTACACTGTTCCTGCACGGAAAGCTGTGTGTGATGCAAATCACCTCATTTGCTGGTAAAAAAAAACATGTAAATGAGGTGATGTTGCGATCCACGAAGCTGGCCAGACTCTGTGCAGGAACAGTGTCAGAGCAGAAATGTATACATTTCTTCATCTGAGAAAATGGAGGCAGGACAGCTCGTGGAAAGCATGTATTACAGTCAAACACACATGCCAATGGCCAAATATAAGGCCATTGGCATTAATAAATATTTGTTTTTTTTTTTTGGCCGATCACAGACGTTTAAGCTCAGGGCAGCAGCGCGCAAATGGGATTGTGCCGAAAATCAAAAAAAAATTAGGTCAATTTTTGCATTTTGCCATTATAGTCAATGGCATGCAAAATGTAAACAATACGAGGGAGCACTGGTTGGCAAGGGGAAAGGGTCCATCTAAGTACAGTAACTAAGGATGTACACACTGGGGTATGCAAATGAGGGGAGTTATACTGAATCACAGATTTCCTCAAAGTGTCAGTTTGCACTTAACCCTGTAGGTTCAAGAATACAACAGTGAAAGTATAAGAGCTGAATGACGTCATAAGGGTGTGTGTCATGCTTGCTTGTAAGCTCATTGGAGCTCTGTGGCCCACTTGCCCTTAGCTAAGCACAGCTAAGGAAGGGGGTGCGCCTGAGGCTGTAATGTCTTATTTCATGAAATGCAGAGCGTGTTCACGTCCAGGGAGTGCCATTTCTGCTTAAAATAGTTTACATTAGCTAAAAGGGTGTGCACGGCGTGCAGCGGGCCAAAAAAAAAAAAAAGAAAATAGAACTGTATACATTTGAGCATCGGGTATGCGCAGAGCGCCTCAGGGCTTAAATAGGGAGGAAGTGAAAAGGGCAAACAGCGATAGGAAGGCAATCAAAGAGAACTAGCATAGTTGCAGGTAGAATGTATCAGAATCAGCCACTTAAACATACAGCAGCCCAGCACACTAATATAAAGTATGCAAACACCTTACAGACTGCTTTTCCCACAAACTCTACACCACCGGTGTGCACAGACTGGGGATTTTTAACTGGCAAAAATAACTAAATATGTTAGAGGCTGCTGCTGCCTTACTCCATCAATATGTGCTAGAGACTGAGGGTGGTGAGGAGGAGAATGCTGACAACCAACCCACAGTGAGGAGGAGGAGAAGTGTGTACAGACCCAGGGTAACCTACCAAGGCCTACATAAACTGTAGATAGTAGCACGCTGAAGGGTGGACAGACTTTCTACAACAAATTGTTGAGCTGTGCCGGCCATGCCTTACACACAACTAATAAGAGGGGAACCCATCCCAGTGGATACCAAGGTATGTCTGGACTTAAGAATATTAGTCACAGGAACATTACGAAGACCTACTGGGAATATCATGGGGGGGGTCTCACAGGCATCAGCATCCAGGGTACTCCACCAGTTCCTGGATGCCATGACAAAACATGCCAATGAGCACATATATTTCCCCACTGCCTGTGAGGTGCTGACCACATGTATGCATCTCATCCACTGTATAGCAGAATACCCTGAAGTAGTTGGTGCTATAGACTGCATGCACATCCACATCAAAGCACCACTCGGTGAGCGGGGCAGGGTCTACATAAACCGCAAGGACTTCCCCTCCTTCAACTGCCAGGTCGTGTGTGATGCCCAGGGCATTATCATGAATGTGTGTGCTGGCAGCCCTGGAAGCTACCATGACTCCCACAACTGGCATTGCTCACAGCTGTATCAGGTGTTTGCCAGGGTGGACATCGCATATGGCCATCTAGTGGGAGATGCTGGCTGTCCACTGGAGCCGTGGCTGATGACACCATTCAGAAATGCACATACACCCGAACAAGAGCACCATAATGAGGCACATGCACAAACCAGGATCATTGTAGAGCGTGTGTTTGGGATGCTCAAGTCATGGTTTTGCTGCCTTGACATATCCGGTGGAGCCTTGCAGTACTCTCTAGCTACATGTACACATATGTTCATAGTATGTGCCATGCTACACCGTATGATCCTGCAGAAACAGCTGCAGCAGGAACAGCACACAGCCCCCCACCATTGCCAAGGCTAGCACAGGCACAGAGGGACTCTGAGGAGGAACATCTTGAGCCTGCCCCTCTAGGCAGAAGGAGGCATGCCCAATATGCCCAGGCTTTGGCAAAGAGGCAATGCATAGCACATACACTGGCATGGTAGGAACCCAGGGAATGACACCTCTCTCCAACTCGTACAGACAGTAAAAGGGGTGCCAAACATGACACTACCTGAAACGTACCATGTACAGAGAGTGTACTGTGTGCATCCAACATAGTCAGCCTTCCACCACTGTCCTCAATATTGGCCCAGCAACAAGGTAAGTCACTCTTCCTATCAATTACTGAATGGAGTAGTATGTTCTCATACTTGTATGTATGATATGGATGCAAGCATGCAAGGGAATTGGGTGGCTGAATGGGATAACAGCAGACAGCTATATGGGACAGCAGGAAATTCATAATAAATACTGGTGTCAGCATGCTAGGCAGCACTACACAAGGTGGCATTCTCCACTGTAGTACATGTGATGGCCCAAAGAACTGTGGGTGTCAGTAGGTCATACACATGGATATCAATGAGGATCGCATATCCACCACCAGCCTCACCCAGCAGGACAGGTGTAAATGACCATGAAAAAAGGTTGGGCTAAGGCCTCCAAATGATGGCAATGGTGAACAGCCCCTACCAGACCTACATAGACATACTACAACAGGTCTGCCAGTTGCATTCCAGTTCTGAAGGGTAAGAAGTCTGAAACTGAAATATTTGCTGTTAAGATCCAATATGTGTAGTCTACTGATATCCCTCCTGTCTGCATGATAGGTCACAATACAGTATGAAATTGAAGCCAACAGAGTAACTGAAGTACCCAGTACAGTCATTTC
The DNA here is from genome assembly GCF_019279795.1 of Protopterus annectens. Classification (NCBI taxonomy): domain Eukaryota; kingdom Metazoa; phylum Chordata; order Ceratodontiformes; family Protopteridae; genus Protopterus; species Protopterus annectens. The sequence goes on along the minus strand of NC_056727.1, from coordinate 903,388,519 downwards.
AAATGTTAAAGTCTGCAGGTGTGCAAACCCACACACACACACACACACACACACACACACACACACACACACACACACACACACACAATCCCATGTAGAAATACAGTAACAGATGGCCTGCAGCACTCTCAAATGGCTTACAGTCCTCTGGCAAAGGCCCATGCCTCACCCATAGAGCCAGTGTATGGGATGTCAGGAGGTCCCAACTAACAACCTAACAGTAAACAGAAAACAAATGCAAGGCCATGTTGACAAATGCCAGTAGCATGCCTCTCCATGTCCTACTGCAAGGGCTGTGAATCAGGCCATAAATACTACTGGAATAAAGGCCCAACTATAGGGATACCACTAAGATATTGCTTACATAATGTTAGGTGGAGGAGAGAATAATAGGGGGGGGGGGGTGTGTGTGTAGAAACATGGATGTCATGGACTGTGTGAAGTCTGAAATTCTAATGTCTGGCCGTACTACTTCCAACTGCAAACCTATGAATGAATAGCCACAAAACTGCATGTAAACCACAATGTGAAGGTAAACTGACCAGATATACGAGTCCTGCCTCTGGATAACCTGGGAGCATCTGTACAGCTGAGAGGTATGACCCCAGCAGGATATGGCCATTCCTTGAAGTTGAGAAAAGCACAAGGAGGGTAACTCCAGCCAGCACACTAACAAGGTGCTGCACTGTTTACACAGAACCAGCATTCTGTTGTCTGTAGCTACCCCTCCACAATGGCAGTCGTGTGCCAGAATGTGTAGTCTATATGCCTCAGAATATTGGTCTCAGCAGCATTCATCTCATATTTCCTGGTAAATAACCGTGAGCAAAGAATGATAACTGTCAGTAGTTGATGACGTAACACATCACAGTGTAAAACAGTGTATATGTCAGAATATCTATGCTACAACCAAACATGTCACACAAGCAGCACAGATAGCAATAGTTATAGTAGCCCGTGTATGTTAAGCCCATTGTGTCTCCATATTGGCAACCTATCTACAGATATCCTGCAGAAACAGTTTGTTAGGTGTAGCTGTAGCACACAAAACCCTGAACTGGAGTCCACCCCTCCCTGGAATGGATGCACACACTCAGTATAGAAGGTCATACTGGGCATGCTCCTACACTTGGAGAAATAAAGCCCATGTCTCACAACACAGTGGACTACAGTTATTGGTCATTCACAGCTGTCTGTGCACACACACTGAATTGTATACCATTGACACACACACACACACACACACACACACACACACACATTGGATAGGAATACACACACATAACTAAGGCAAACACATTGTAATGTGTCAAACATACACACACACACAAAGACATGGGGTAGAGAAAGACTGACAGCGACAGAGAGAACACCATTATAAGGCCTGTCCCACCCACTACGCATGCCATTGGACTATATCACATGATGTGCTGATGTCATTCACTGTAGAAATACCTTTGGTTAACCATCAGCCCTATAGTGTCAGTAGTGCTTCTGATAACTGTGTAACACTACAGTACAAATAGGTATCTGTGTAGCAGTTGTGATCTCAGTCCAGTCAAATGTAAAGTTGTGTGTGTGTGTTTGTGTGTGTGTGTCTGCGTGTGTGTGTGTCAGATCAGTATCCCGTGTGGGGGTTGGTGTGATTTGTGTAATAACAGGCTCTATTGGGGGGGCGGGTTTTGCTAAATTATGTTGAGGACCTAGTATATGTCACAATGTCCACATTACAAGGCCATCAGATGTAAAACACTGGAGAGGTTGGTGTAGACAATCCACAGCCCTAAATGTGACAGGGTCAGTGAACAATATAGGCAGCCCTTCTATTACTCTGAGACCACTCTCCACCCACGTGTCATACACAAACACACTTGGCTAGGCAACAACCACTATATTGGTAGTTCCCCTATAGTACCCATGGTGTAATAGCAGTGGGCTTACATGCCTGTTGACCACAACAGTGCCACTGACATCAGAAAGTACATCTCCTGACTGTGTGTTAGCCAGCAAGTAAAAGGACATGGCTTCGTGTTCCATCCCCTCAGTAGCCCAGTAAATGTGTACAGTGGCCTTTTTGCATGTTCTCCACTGGATGCCTGCAACAACTGTAGAGCCTGCAAATGTACCCCACAAAGGGAATACCATGCCTTATACACATGCCTTGTATGGACAGACACCAGCCAGTAACTCCACTGAATACCCGTATCATACTGTCAGTGTCGACGCAATCATGACCTCAGTTACATAGCCAGGTCTCACCAAATGTGGTCAGGAATGCTACATCAGAAGATACCAATCTGTCCACACAACATGCCCCAGAGACCTCAAGTACACTTCCACATGTCAAAAAACATGCATGTGGGACATGTGCACAACCCAGACACTGTCCATGTTATGGAATATAGATCACATACACGGGAAGCAATGCACATCACTGGCCACCCAAAATAGAAGCCTGGATGAGTAATACAATACCCACCCCTGGGGACCACTAAGTGACTATACCCTTGAGCCACACTAGGGACTATAGTCATGTGGCCTGATGCCAAGGTATTCCCTTGGGCTAGCCTTGTAGAGCCTTCAGGCCCATTCACCTACTACACACCTATGAAGCAATGAACCTATGGATCTCGGTACTGGTAAATGTGTGTGTGTGTGTGTGTGTGTGTGTGTGTGTGTGTGTGTGTGTGTGGTAATCCCAGTGTGTTTGGTTGATGAATATCCACTGTGGCTGTGGTTATTAGCAGTCTGAGGTGTGTCCAAACCAGAACATGTACCATTCTACAACAGATGTTGTACATCAACATGTACCTATGTACAACCCTCAACACTATATAATCTGATACATATGCAATCACTGTGTTACAGACTGGGAATTACCATGCACATACTGTACCCTGCCTATGGACCTGATGGATTTGTCACCAGACTGCCATACCCTGTAGCCTTGCTGCAGGGCCACATCCTGGTGACACACAAATGCCTAGAACCGACATGTGATACAGCATGTGAGAACACATTCAATCAGCACTTCACTTGGGGGAGAGAGGGGTAAAGCTGGCACTGAATGTGTTGCCAAGACTGTGGCCAATATCTGTTGTCTCAGGATAGGTATTAGCTTTGTGCAGTAACTCGCAGCACTTGTGCAGCTGTGGAATGTGTCATAGCCTCATACTGCAGGTCTGCTGCTGTGAACCACCTCTCCATTACGACTGCTATGAGTGACTGCATCCTGACAGATGTCCACTGTTGAGCAGCATGACCCTCAGATTGCATACATGTGTAGCTGTTATGGTGGTAATGACAGTAGAAACACTGCCTAATAAAGCACCATGGGGTGGCAAGACACTTAGCCAGTACCTGGCAACCCAGTGATGACAGATGTAGGACATCCGTGGCAAGTCATTGGGTTCTGTCAGTTATGTCATCCCAAGCAAAGAGGTTCTGGATCCCCTGAGAATGCCGCATAACACATAAGCCAATGTTGCAGTCAGTCATCTGTTGATAGTATCACAGCATCATTCTAGGTGACAGCGGTACAATGCCCAGCGCTACTGTCAGACTTGCCTGGACCACATAATCAGAGAGTTCAACCATGTCTCCTGTCATGTAGTCCAGGGAGGTGTGTCACACCCACATGGATACAGAGTGCTTGATGTAGTTGTTGTGGAGTGACATGACTGTCTGTGTCATGTGTTAGATGCTGGCATGTGATAGATATTTGGCTGTTACCTTCTCCATATTCAACTTATTGAGTGGGATGTGTGTGCCTCAGTATTGTTACCCATGATCACTGTATTGTGCAAGGTGGTTAGCCTTAGGAGCTTAGGATGGGTCACACTGTGTAGGTCAAATGTGTCCCTTGGCATGTGCCATGTCACTGTGTCTGAGTGGGTGTCTGCCTTGCTGGTCTGTGCTGTTTGGGTAAATGTCCATTGAGTGCCTCTGGGGAAGGTGGGTGTGTGGCTTTTTCACTGTATGTCATGGCTGTCAAAGTGGGTGTCATGGTGAGCTATGTGTTCCACACGGTGTGGTGCAGGTGTTGATCTTATCCTCTTGACCTGCTAGTCCAGTCTTTGCTGGAGAGTGCATATGTCCACATTGGGTGATATATGGGTAACCATCACAGGTTTGAGACTTTGGAGTTTAGAGGGGAGGGTTGTCTGTGTACATGAGGCAGTTGCAACAGAGCCCCAGAATGGACAAGTGCGCACCAGGTTAATCGGTAATAGCACAGTTAACTGCCCTTCAGACATGCCAGGAGGGGTGGATATAACTAGTAAGTACTGGGGCTACATCTGTGATGAACGAGTAATGCTGACAGCCGCCAGGTGTGCCACACTTCTTGATGCAAAAATCTGGTGAAGTGCCAAGCCATAATGCTAGTTGAAGTGCAAGACAGAAAGAAGTAGCATGATGTACAGTGGAACAGAGGCATATACTGTCTGCTACCTGTAATAATTTAGCACAGCTGAGCAGTTATCAGCAGCTTTGCCCATGTGAAAGTTCAATAAGCTCTGTAGCACGTGTGGTAATTGTGTAACACTGTAGTAGACATGCCTAGATAGGCAGGAGTTCTAATCCCAGTACTGGCAAGTGTATGTATGAATCATGTACTGTCTGGCTCATACCATACACTTCCCTTCACCCCAGTTTAGTAGACCTGTTGATGTCATCCACCTTAGAGGTACCTTTTGGAAGAGATGGAAATATATAATCTCTGTGGCGTGTCTGATAACTGCATAGCACTATAGTAGGAATACCTAGATAGGCAGGAGTTCTAATCCTAATGCTGGCAACTGTTTGTGTGCGGGAGGATCATATCATATCTGTCTTGTACCATTTTGATGTGTACACTATACATGGCTGGTGACCACCTCCTGCTGCCATTACTTTATATAGTGTGGTAACAGCATCTGCCTCACATGCAGCAGGTTAAACCATTGTACAGTCTTCTGTACAGATGTGTCTGAAATATCCATGTGTTTTGAAACCTAAGTGTGGTCAAAAGTGGTCTGTGTGCCTTAATGCCCATGTATGTGATATTATAGCCAAATAGGCCAGAGTGAGTGGCAGCATGCGGTATCATACCTGACTGAAACCATGCTGATAGGACGTCTGCCACCCTCACAGGTAGCCAGCCTTGTAGATGCAATACATGAGTCCAGATGCTTTGTTTTACAAGTGAACTGTACTGTTATGGGTCACATTAAAGGCTGGAAGAGCTGTGGACTCTCATATTGTGGTCCTAATTAGTATGCAACAGGAACACCTTGCATCTTAAGAGGGGTGTGCACATAATTTATATCCACTGTATACCAGTAATGTGTCACCCATGACCTTACCTTAGGCTGTTTGTCCAGCAAAATTTGCTGGCCTCTGTCCAGACGTCTTGGCACTGACAAGTTGTGAGGTATGCTACAGGAATGTTGAGTTCACGTCAGGCCCCAGTGGTGACCACTGTGATGCAATACAGTTAACCCCAGCACAAGTGAACATGCACAACATAAAGCTATTACATAAAGCAATATAGCTGTTACTGATGGTTGCGTGCATGGTAAATTGCATGCACTTCACATGGCTGGAGTATTGCCAGGCAACAACAGAACAATGTCATACTCACCGGCTTCAAGCTGCTGCCCCATATGCAGACCAGAGGGTCCTGGGTAGTTGTGAGAGGGTGTTATTGTCAGCAGACGCACATGTGGCCTTGGTACAGGATGGATGCAGCATGTCTGCACATCTACAGTACTAACCGGAGTAATACACTATGTCCTGTCTTCACCATAGATGTGCACATCTGTGCATTAGAAAACCCCATCCACAATTGCAATCGGACCTGGCACATGCATGTAGATACAATACAGATACATTAGTGTACTAATCCTCACTGGGCTCTTACTGCATGCTGCTTATTGTGTGTGTGTGTGTGTGTGTGTGTGTGTGTGTGTAACCCACCTCCACAATACTTCCCTTAGCGTCATGGCCTGTGCATTCGATGTGTGGGCCAAGTGTGGTGAGGAGCTCTTTGGTGGGTGTCAGTGGGGGCTGGATGGCTAGGCCCCCACCTGTGTCTAGCCAGTCCCTTGCTACAGCAGCAGCCCATTGATGGGCATGGCATTTGAGGTCTGTGGCCCGATGCTGCACATGCACATAAGTTCTGCTGTGCAGTCTGGCATCATTTACCCTGTTGACCACACTGTTCCACAGGGCAGTCCTCTCCCGCACATCATCTGCTCTCCTGTCCACATGACAGGGCATAATGTCCAATCACATATTGGGTGATGATGTCTGTTCCCCCAACAGGGAATGCTGGTAGGCGAGCACTCTGCAGGTTACCTGGAAGACATGAACAGGAAAAGGTCACAGGACCTCATACAGTTGTCAAAATGCACATCACCAGTGGATATTACTTGCAAAAAATCCAGACTACCTTGGAAACCTCCAGGCTATCATGGCTATAGCAGCTTGCATTACACGCCTGTCCCAGAGCTATCTTATTCCCTCCAATGTTGGACACTTGATTGTATAATCCTCTGTCCTCCATTCATTTCTGTGTAGAGGGTTAGCAGTGGTCATCTTCCATGTGGATGGTGTGTGTGTATGGTGGCAGGTCTGTGTTTGAGTGTGATGTGTGATGGAGCTCTGAGCACATGCCTGAGTTCATGTAGGAGGCAGACACTGATATTAGTATGCCCCATGGAGATATGCTGCTGTTGCCATCAGTAGGCAATATGTACATTGCTGTGGGGAGGAGTGTGGTTGATTTGCATATCTCCATGTATGACTGGGGTGGACAGGGTGGAGATGTTCCTACCTAACCTATGTGATGCAGGCTGCCTATATCCACGGCATGTGTGTATGAGGTGTTCTTTAACTCCAGTACAGGGTGAATTGTGTGGTTTCATCTGAGGCTTACAACATATGTGGAGACACAGTTGCAATTGTCCTTGGTGGTGTGGATATGTCTGATTCATAGTCAGCCTTACAGGACATCACCTGTGAAGTTATATGCTTGCTCAGATGTTAGGTGGACTTGCTTCAAAGTTGTTGCCTGCACTTATGTGTCCCTGTACACCCAATGTAGCAACCTATTATGTATCCATGGAGATATGCTGCTGTTGCCATCAGAATTTACCTAGATGTGTCGTGGATATGTCTGTAGATAGTGCCATGATTAAAAATATTATAACTATTGGAAAATAATTAGTGGTAATAGTGATTTGTTAAGTATTTTGGGGAAAGCTCCTGGTTATGTTCACAAAAAATCTGGTAGTTTAAAAGATTTACTACAGCATAATGACACTATTTGTCTTCCTAGGTCTGATAAACCTAAGGGTACTTATAAATGTCTAAAGTGCTCTGCTTGCAGATTCATTTATGAAGGGTCAAACATTAACTTTATACATATAGATCGTACTATTGCCGTGCCTGGTAGGTTCACCTGTAACACATTTCATGTTGTACACACTGCTCTATGCTCTGGTTGTACGTCATTTTATATAAGTATGACCACTAGACAACTTAGTAGACGCATTAAAGAGCATTGTTATGCTATTAAATCTAAAGACGCTAATAATGCATTATATAGGCATGCTTTGGTGTGCACTGTGTTTAAAAAGTTCTCTTTTTCTATTTTAGAATATGTAGGTAAAGACTTGAGAGGGGGGAAGTGTGAAATGAAGGAGACACTATGACAATTAAGTTTAGGTGCTGACAGTCCACCTGGACTGAATGAAAGTATAAACATTAAATGTTTTTTAGAAGAAAGGAAGTTAATGTGATTCAGTTCTTAAATAAAAATAAAAACAGGTGGAAAAAGACAGTAAAAACAAAACCACTAGTCCAATGAAACGATCATGTCAGCACACAGGTTGCAAGTCCATAAAACATTTATTGTATAAATTCTACAAGCGCTTTCACCCTAACTCAATTGTAGGGCTTTGGCAACATGGCTTTTGTAGGTGATGCTCATGACCAGGATGGCTTTTGTAGGTGATGCTCATGACCAGGTGATGGCCTTTGCACCTATTGGGGTTCCCCACCTGCTAATTGCACGCAGACCAGCTGTTCTTGCGATAGCCAGTGTCATGGCAACACACTCCGATAAATTAGTACTCCATCTGGGCATTGGTCCTTTCCCTTACATGTGAGGAAGATATCCTGGAGTTGTGTGGGTTATTACCTGTTACAACAAGACCCGTGGAGACAAGCCAATTAAATGGTGGGGAAGGTTCAGGACTTAGGAGCAGAATGGGAGTATTGCTGTAATATGTTGGGAATACTGCTAGTTTAACAGGGTTTGTCTGCACATGCAACTTCTGAATGGCTTTCAGTCTGACAAAGTTCTGTCTCTGCATTGCTCTCAACTGTAGGACCATCCACATAATGGCCACAAGTTAGCCTGTTATGTATGGGCTGGTTCCCAGGCAGGTGTTGTCCTTGGCAAATCAGTAGCATACTCTGGTGATTGCATTATGTAGATGGTAACATCCATTTTTTTCTGACTTTATATCCCTCAGAATAGATATGTTACAACAAACCCTGTGACACCAGTAACTTTCTCACGGTATAACAGCAATATTTCATGTATGGCCGTGTATTTGGGCTTCTGTCCACTAATTATGTCAGGCTTTGTCCAGATGTCATACAGTAGTAGGTGGATAGGTATACTGGTCTATCATTATTTAGTGCTGTAATTCCTGCTGAGGGGAATGGCTGGGAAACATGTTGAAGTCTGTACATTCCAGAGGTAGGTGTATAGGAAATGCTCTTGGGATGGCCTTGTAACATATTTTATGTGGAGGACAGTAGCACATGTTTTAAAACTAGACTGTTGGAACATGTCAGACAAATTATTGATAAGAAATATGTCAGTTCTATAGTTGTACACTTGAATAAATCACACTATGGGGACAGTAGTGGGTCTTAAGGTACTGTTTCTGACGTCTGTTCCTCAGTGTGATGATACATCCATAAAAGGACAGTTGTTATGTACAGGCTTCATTGTAATAATATTAACTGTGATACTTTATCCCAATTTACACACACACACACACACACACATACATATAGATATATATATATATATATATATATATATATATATATATATATATATATATATATATATATATATATATATATATATATATATATATATATATATATATATATATATATATATATACATACACGGGTTCAGTACATATGACCGAAAGTTCATTTGGCCGAAGCCCATATGACTGAGACTAAATGACCGAAAGTTCATTTCACCGAAAGCCCATATGACCGAAAACTCATTTGACCGAAAAACAGCACTGGCAGGTATATGCCCCATTCCCCACTGTAGTGCGACCTTGGAGTGAGAATATAAAGTTAGGGGGGGTTGGGTGGCATAGCCCCCCACATTTTGCAACAAGTCTGTACTGATATATGTTTTAATGTATTTTTAATGGATACACATGTATATAATAGTGCATAAACTGCAATTATGTGGGCCATTCCAGGGATTGTTTATATGTTATATGTTTTCGGTGAAATGAACTTTCAGTAATATGGTCTCAGTCAAATGGGCTTCGGTCAAATGTAGTGAACCCATGCACACACATACACATATACATATATATATATATTCATGCACACATATAAATACATACATATATATATATATATATATATATATATATATATATATATATATATATATATATATATATATATTATATAGTACTGCGGTGGTGGTGCTGCGGTAGCGTTGTCGCCTCACAGTTAGACGTTGCACGTTCGATTCTCAGAGCGTCTTCTGTGTGTCGACATGCGTGAATGGGCGTTCCTTCATTGAAGGTTGTGCGTTAGGCCCGGCAAGCCAGCACGTAAAAATCTGCTGCCAATCATTAGCGGACCGGAGTTCCGCTGTGGTGACCCCTAACCGGGAAAAGCCGAAAGACAGTTTTTTTTATATATATATATATATATATATTCATATACACACACACACACACACACACACACACACACACACACTTCCTAACCAGCTTGTACTTCAACAGCTCTTAATAGCTCACAAGATTCTATACTACCCAACTAAAATACCAATACTTTCTAACCTCATTTCACCATACAATAACCTGAAACATCTACGTTCTAATAACAAACTACTGATTAATATTCACAAACCCAAAAACTCTGCAGGTGACTCCCTCTTTTCCAACTCTGTTGGAAAAATGTGGAACAAACTCCCCTCTGATATCTTATCTTTATCCTCTCTACCACTTTTTAAAAAGCAACTGAAAATGCATCTTAATAAACACTGGCTTTGTTCCTGCACCAACCCAGATTAACTTTCCTTCTTCCTCTCTCGCCTTTCTTCTTGCATGATTCGTTCTTTCTCTTCTCCTTATATCCTGATAGCTCTCCCTCTACATAACATCTATGCAGATATATGCTATCACATATACACTGAATGACTTTTGTAATCCAAAATAACAACAACAAAAAAAAAAAAAAAACTTTTTTTTATTTTTATTTTAAAACATTGTATGATTATACTTTTCGTTTTTGCTCCTATCATATTTGTGTATTAACTAGCTCTGTTTATAAATTTTAATCTTGTATTACCTTTTCTCTATTTAAACTTGTAATGGCTGCTGGAGCTCATCTCCCCGGGCCTCTACTGAAAATGGACATGTATCCAGCTAGACTAGTCAACAAATCTAAAATAAAATAAATAAAAAAATATATATACATACATACACACTATATATATATATATATATATATATATATATATATATATATATATATATATATAATATACACACGCGCGTGCATATATAACATACATGTATACATATGTGTGTGTGTGTGTGTGTGTGTGTGTGTGTGTGTGTGTATATATATATATATATATATATATATATATATATATATATATATATGTGTGTGTGTGTGTATCATCTTTCGGCTGTTCCCGTTAAGGGTCGCCACAGCAGATCATCAGTTTCCATTTCTTCCTGTCCTCTGCATCTTGCTCTGTCACACCAACTAACCGCATGTCTTCTCTCACCACATCCATAAACCTTATCTTAGGCCTTCCTCTTTTCCTATTACCTGGTAGCTTCATCCTTAGCATCTTTTTCCCAATATACTCAGCATCCCTCCTCAGCACATGTCCAAACTAACGTAATCTTGCCTCTCTGGCTTTGTCTCCAAACCTTCCAACCTGGGCTGTCCCTCTAATATACTTATTCCTAATCCTGTCCACCCTCGTCACACTCAGTGCAAATCTTAACATCTTTAACTCTGCCACATCCAGCTCTAACTCCTGCCTTTTTGTCAATGCCACTGTCTCCAACCCATATAACATAGCTGGTCTCACTACCCTCTTGTAGACCTTCCCTTTCACTCTTACTGGTACTAGTCTGTCACAAATTACTCCTGACACTCTCTTCTCCACCCACTCCATCCTGCCTGTACTCTCTTCTTCACCTCTCTTCCACACTTACCATTACTCTGAACTATTGATCCCAAGTATTTAAACTCATCCACATTCACCACCTCTACTCCTTGCATCCTCACCATTCCTCTATCCTCCCTCTCATTCACACACATATATTCTGTCTTAGTCCTGCTGACCTTCATTCCTCTTCTCTCCTGAGCATATCTACATCTCTCCAGGGTCTCCTCCACATGTTCCATACTCTCACTACAGATCACAATGTCTTCTGCAAACATCATAGTCCACGGGGACTCCTGTCTGATCTCGTCTGTCAACCTGTCCATCACCATTGCAAGTAAGAAAGGGCTCAGAGCTGATCCTTGATGTAATCCCACCTTCACCTTAAACACATCCATCACTCCCACCGCAGACCTCACCGCTGTCGCACTACCCTCGTACATATCCTGTGCCACTCTTGGATACTTCTCTGACACTCCCGACTTCCTCATACAATACCAAAACTCCTCTCTAGGCACCCTGTCATATGCTTTCTCTAAGTCTACAAAAACACAATGCAACTCATTCTGACCTTCTCTGTACTCCTCCATCATCACCCTCAGAGCAAACATCGCAACTGTAGTGCTCTTTCCTGGCATGAAACCATACTGCTGATCACTAATCATCACGTCCCTTCTTAACCTAGCTTCCACTACTCTTTCCCATAACTTCATGCTGTGACTGATCAGTTTAATCCCTCTGTAGTTACTACAGCTCTGCACATCACCCTTATTCTTAAAAATCGGTACCAAAACACTTTCTCCATTCCTCAGGCATCCTCTCACTTACCAAAATTTCAATCTGGTTAAAAACTCCACTGCCATTTCACCTAAACACCTCCATGCTTCCACAGCTATGTCATCTGGACCAACAGCCTTTCCATTCTTCATAGCTATCCTTACTAATCCATTGCACTTCACGATTCACTATCCCCACATCATCCAACCTTCTCTCCCTCTCATTCTCTTCATTCATCAACCCCTCAAAGTACTCTTTCCATCTGCTCAACACACTCTCATGTTTCCCTCATTATCCTTTATCGCCTTTACCTGCTGCACATCTTTCCTAGCTCTGTCTCTCTGTCTAGCTAGTCGGTACAGGTCCTTTTCTCCTTCCTTAGTGTCCAGCCTTTCATACAACTCTTCATATGCCTTATCCTTAGCCACCTCTCTCTTTACCATGCACCTCATCTCCTTATACTCCTGGCAACTTTCTTCATCTCTCTGACAATCCCTCTTCTTCTTTGCCAACCTCTTTCACTGTATACTCTCCTGTACTTCCTCATTCCACCACCATGTCTCCTTGTCGTCCTTCCTCTGTCCAGATGTCATACCAAGCACCTTTCTAGCAGTCTCCCTTACTAGCTCTGCTGTAGTTGCCCAGCTATTTGGTAACTCTTCACTGCCACCCAGTGCATGTCTTAACTCTTCCCTGAACTCCACCTCACAATTACCCTTTTTCATTTTCCAACATTTAATCCTTGGTGCTGCCCTCGCACTCCTCCTCCTCCTCTTCTTGATCACCAACGTCGTCTTACAAACCACCATCCTATGCTTCTTAACTACACTTTCCCCGATCAGCACTTTACAGTCTCCAATTTCCTTCAAACTGGCCCTCCTACATAAGATAAAATCCACCTGTGTGCATCTTTCTCCACTCTTGTATATCACCCTATGCTCTCCCTCTTGTTAAAATACATATTCACCACAGCCATGTCCATCCTTTTCACAAAATCCACTACCATCTGACCTTCTGCATTCCTTTAACACCATATATGCACACATATATATATATATATCTATATATATAGAGAGAGAGAGAGATATAGATATATAGATATAGAGTTTATCTTTCCTTCCCTGTCTTCTACAGCCTATGTAGTGTATTTGCTTGTAGATGAATGTAAAGTTTATATTGATGCATGTATATATAGTTTATTTATATATATATATATATATATATATATATATATATATATTTTTTTTTTTTTTTTTTTTTTTTTTTTGTTACCTCTTTGGGGGCACCTGACATCTGGGGCAAGAAAAACTAAAGAAAATGGCATCAGCTGCTTGTTTTATACCCCTGATGACCTGACGTCATGGAAGAAGAGACAGCAACTGACGCAGGACCCAAGACTTTGGAATTCAGGCCAACTGAGGACAATCTGCCAGCAGATATATATATTTATATATATATATATATATATATATATATATATATATATATATATTTTATTTTATTTGCAGTTGGTTTACCAGGATAGTCCACTGGGCCAAGATGAACCTGTTTTCAATGGAGTCCCGGGGAGAAAAGCTCCAAAAACAAGCAAGGTTACAATAGGTTTTAGATTACTATTTTTACAAATGTTGCAGACTAGAGCAAAACATTGCAAATAGTACAGACTAGTGAAAAACATTACAGATGATACAGACTAGTAAAAAAGGAACATTACAGTATAATATATATACTTATGCAGCCAGCGTATTGTACGCCTTTTTCCCCTAACAGATTTGTTTTTCAATTGAATTGTACAGGTTAGAGGTCACATTAAAGGTGGGAAAAGTTTTGAAATGATTTATTGTGATTTTATTTTTTTATATCACAAAAACCTGGCACTTTAACAGGGGTGTGTACATTTATGTGTATTGATCTGTCTGCCTGTCTGTGTTTGTATTTACTCATTTGAGTTTGTGTATGAGAGACCGCCTGTGCACCTGCATCTGTTTGTATGTGTAAATAACATTAAAAACAATCAATATAACTTTTAGAAGTGTAAAGTAACACTTTTTTACCACAATGTGGAGTTGTCAGTAAGCTGCAAGTGTTCCACATTTTTCCCCTATGTTTCACATTATGAGAATTGTGTTCCATATTTTGGAAACCAAAGGTTAAGAGCTGTTAGCTTGCTGTTTTGTAATAGGGTAGTTAAAGTTTGTCTTCATGTAGGTAAAAACAAGCACACTGGTACAAAGACGATTTTAGGAAGCAAATACAACAAACTGTGTATCTTTCTGACAGACAAATAATTCTGAGAATCCTTCATCATGACTAAGTTATGAGACTAAGTGTAGACACTTTCATTGATTTAGACTGTAAAATTAATTTTATGTAAGCTTATTTTGTAGTTTGTGTTTGGCCATAGGATGTGCTGATTGTGAACAGTCTTCATTTATTGTACCTTTTACTCTTGTCAGATTTTAACTTCTGCATTGTTCACTGTCAGTGGCTGTTGTATGACTAAGTAAATTTTTGAAAATTACATTTTATTAGTAATTGCTAAACACTTTAAGTAACCTTGTAGGTAGGCAGTTTTTGACCAGCACACTACTCTGCAGACAAATGTAATGTGAATGATGTATCCTAAGCATACCTCTCTACTGTTTAGATTGTCACATCATATTTTTTTTATCTGCTCCTCATAAAATCGTGATGTAAATTGTGCAGTTCCTAACTTAGTTGTTTTCAGAGACACTTGAAAGCAAACTTTGACCTCGGTTTTACCTCCTACCCTCTTCTGCTTTTCTCCGTAGGCTGTTAAACTTGTGCCTTTTTTTGAATGTATTGCAGTGGCGCCGAAAAGAGTAGCAGAACACGATTGCATCCTCATTAGCTCCCTTTACCTTAGGAACATTGACTTGATTGGCTTGTATACCACAGTGCCAATTGGCTGTAATTGTGTTATCCAAGCCAATCAAAATTGCAAAGTGGAGCCGGAACTGTTTAGTGTGGAACAGCAGAACAGTGGGCTTAAGTCAGTGTTAAATTCGGAGCATTCCACACACTCTGGAGCACTTAGCCGCTCACGCTGTCCCTCAACAAGGCTATTCACTTACCCATTTTTTCCTGTTTTGGAGATTGGGTAATAATCTTGCATTATTTGGACCTTCACAGGCATCTCAGATTCTAGATAAAACTAAATCCTTCA
Source organism: Protopterus annectens (assembly GCF_019279795.1). Lineage (NCBI taxonomy): Eukaryota > Metazoa > Chordata > Ceratodontiformes > Protopteridae > Protopterus > Protopterus annectens. The sequence goes on along the minus strand of NC_056727.1, from coordinate 903,373,097 downwards.
GGAAGACTTGACCAGCTGTTTGTATCTTTTATGAACCCTAAGCTGGGGCCAGCCTGTCTCCAAATAAACTATTGAAACTTGGATCTCTAAGACGGTCTCTTTCTGCTACTCACAGTATGGTAAGCCATTGCTTTCCTGCTGAAAGCTCAATCCACTAGGGCATTGGCTTCCTTAGGTGCTTTCCATAAGGGAGTAGATGTCAGGTTGATCTTGGAAGCTGCCAGTTGGTCTTTTGTACACACCTTTACCAAACAGTACAAAATTGATGCCTTCTACAGGTCCAGAGCAGCTTTTGCTAGGTCATTACTGTTCAGACTGCTCGACAGACCATCTGCTATGTAGCCAGCTGCCCCTCTCTCTACCTCCCTTCAGTTCTGGGAATGACCCATATGTCAGGAATACTGCAACAGTGATTTCAGTCAGGGCACAGTACAGTTGTGTAAGAATGTACCATAACAGTAGATGTCCTATTGAACACTGTTGTAGTATTACATCTCGCGCTCCAGCCCCTCTTCTCTAGCTTACTTTAGCATTCCTTTTCTTCTCCCCGTATGCTTTTACCTCTGCTCTGCTACATAGGAGCTTACCCATTCAAGCTGCGCCATCCTGGCGGGCCAGTATCCCTTTCTCAGTACAGACTGAGCCATGCTTGTACTTCATCTGTATACCCCTATGTACTTAGGTCACGTGTTGGAAATGCTACCTTGGGAAGGTAAAGATTTTTGTACACTGGCTAGACATCAGCGATGATATCCCAGCTGTCATGAATATTGCAGCAGTGACCAGTAGGACATCTACTGTTGTGGCAGGTTCTTATACAACTGTACTTTCCTGGTGAATATGCTTACACAACTGTAATTTTGGAGTTTGTAGACTTCACTATGAATGGGAAGTTGTCATACTGTTTCATAGTTTGCTTGTCCTGCATTAAGGTTGAAGACCATTAATACACAGGTCCTCCATTTCCAAAGTGAATATGTTACTTCCAGACCAAGAGTCTAATGACTTCAGTGTGGTGGCATTGCATCTTGTATTTAGTTTTAACCTATTACAAGACCTTGATAATGACTGTGTTACAAGTTTGCCCCTGGTAGTAGTTTTACATTTTGGTATCTAGAAAATATAATATTTTCCTCTTGGTTTTACAAGATGGTAACATTTTGATGTTTAACATTAACTCAAGTTCATCATGCCAGGCATATACCCTTCCACTTAACCAATGATAAGTTATGGAGTATAACTTGACTCTCCATATCATAAGGTTTGGCATTGAGCAATGTTTGGTAAACTTCCTTTGAATATCTTCCAGTAATGTTAGAACATCTTCGAAATCTGAATAAAATGAGTTCTGTTCAGTACTTGATCTTACAGAAGTTGTAAATTTATCTAGAATCTTCTTTGATCTGGTACTTCACTGTGCCTTTAACTTGACATCACGAGTGTGTTACACAGATACTGAAGTCATTATACTCAAAAATCTCATTAGTGGTATCTGTAACAAAGCCAAATTTGTGTATGTTTGGATGTACTGAAGTATAAAACACCACTCTGTTCTAATATTTCTTGATTTGTAGTACATTTGCAAAAAAGCCTTGGTTCAAGCGTTTCACCGTAGTAAAGCAAAAATGGCCATAAAATAAAAAACTGCCACCTGTCCAATGAATTTGCTCTTCTGCACTTGTTTTCCAGTATGTGCCACACCCCGTGTACAGTAAAATGCTCTCACTGCACATATAAACGAAAGCATGGTTTGACAGATGTTGCATTTTGTATGAATTACTTATTCCGTGGAATATTTTTAGGCTGTCATATATATTTGTTCTGTCCTGATAACCATTTTAGTGGTTTGTAAACTGCTTTTTTATGCATGGTTCTTGGGTTCTATTTATGTATGTTTATATTTAATTGATCTTTATTAAACAGGTCGGTGGGCTGGTCTGAAGACCCATTTCAGCCATGACTGATCCTGGCCAAAGTGACAGAAACAACAATTAGGAACACAGTACATTGAAGACACAAGTATAGATTCAGACACCTTCTCAATAATACTTTTTTTTTTACAGGTCATTAAAGCAGCTGCTGATCGAGATAGTGAAAAGGTGCTGAAAAAATCTGTTGAAATGAAGTTCCTCAGTGGTTATGAAACTAAGGTACTCTGTCAAGCTCATTCACTGTTGTGCTGTTTTAAAGGGCTGATCATCATAAAGTTTATATTTTCTTGCATGTGTACTGTCTCTCTCTCTCTCTCTCTCTCCCTTTTTCTGTTTGTGTGTGCATCTCCATACACGATTATACCTATGCATACTTGTAAAGAATGGGTGAAATCTTCTTCTTCTTTCGGCTTTTTCCAGTTAGGGGTCGCCACAGCTGAACTCTGGTCTGCTAATGATTGGCAGTAGATTTTTACGGTGCCGAGGTGCCAGCCTGACGCCCAACCTTCAACAAAGGCACACCCATTCACGCATGTCTTTCGAACGCCACTCGACCTCTGGGAGGACATACAGACTCCACACAGAAGGCACTCCAGCTGAGAATTGAACGGGAGAACCTCTTGCTGTGAGGTGACAATGCTACCGCTGCAAAAATTAAATACACTTTGACAGCTCAATGATACAGCAGCGCTGAGTTTATTGGTTAATTTTCCAACTGGGGCTCCTTCAATGTAGAATCTTTATGTCCCCCCTTATGTCCGCATTGTTTTTTGTCATGGTCTCCATTTTCATTGTACATCGCAAAGGTATGTCAGTAGATGATGATCCTCTTTGAAGGTTCCCGTAGGTGTATATGCTCATCTTCACTGAACTGCTATGTCCAGGACTGATTGTCTTCTGTAAAGCTGTTACTTGCCAGTATAGGCTTTAGCTAATAGAAGATATTAGAAAATGAATGAATGACCCCCTACATGTGACCCAGGTATGTGTTTAATGAAATATCTGCATACTGTATAGTTAGAAATATTTGCACCTTGTTCTTATTGATTTATAATTTAACTGCTGAGTTAGCTGGTTAGAAGATCCTTTTCTGCCATTACCTGAAGCAGTAGTAGTAATATTAGTTTTTGTGTACAGAAAGTATTTACAGTTTAAAAAATAGTAGCGTATGTTTTGCATTGAAGATGTGTGAACAAGCAAGTGTTCACTGTGGAGTGAATATTGCATGTGCACACTAGCAAGCATGTTTTTCATGAAGTTTGGTTGTAAATTTGCACTTGAAACAGAGCAGAGAAGATTATAAAGAATATTCACAAGCAGGATGTAGACCTGCACGCAGAATAGAATTTATGAGGGGATTAGCTACATTCTTTAAAGCAAACATTGAACACTTTCTGTGAATTACTTTAATAGAGCTTGTCTAAAGAAAGAGTGGAGGTTTCTGGTATCAGGAGGTAGAGAATTCCAAATGGCTGAGCCAAGTTTGTGAAAAGATCCATGGCAAATGTGGAGTTTAGGAAAAGTTAAATTAACTTGTAATTTGCAGTGATGAGATGCTTTGTATTTGGGACAAAAAGTTAAATGATGTAGTTTGTATAAAAGGATGGTAAAAAGAATAGTGACCGTCTCTGTAACCAGAAGTGCTATGCCGAATGGTGGCTCAGTGGCATGATCTGTCCCTTTCACAGTTCCAGGGTCCAGAGTTCATACTGATTTCTGGTCACTGTCTATGTTCTCCATAACTGTGTGGGTTTTGTCTTTGAGCTCTGGTTTCCTGCCAGAAACATACTGGGTGATTGAATGCGCTAAACTGTACATATGTTTAGTTGGTCCCTCTACCCCTCTTGTCAACACACCTGTTAGACTCATTAGTAGCTTCACTTCCCCACCCTTTCCAGTGCCCTCTTCCCACCACCTCCCCTCTTGTAATCATTCTGGGCCAATACCTTTTGACACTTTTCAAAATTAAAAAATACCTCTTCCAGGAGTCCTGACAACATCTCTGAATGGTTGCTAGTAAACAGTAAGCGCCTTCTAGCAATATGTCTCCCATAACTGTTCGTCCCAGGTCTCTATTGTGATTAAATCCCCAAAGTATGGAGAACAGCTGTTGTCCTGCCTGTGCATTACACTAAACAAGACATTCTACTGATACTGCAAACTTCAGTCATATGAGTGTCATTAGTATTATTTGTAAATTTATGGAATATATTATAAGCAAAATTAAGAGATATGGGTGGCCTTATGTCCCTGAAGGCACATCTGTTCAACTTCACAAAAGGTAAATCATGCCTGCTTAACCTGAGTTCTTTGAAGGACAGAAGTCATGAACAGAGAGTATACAGTCCACTGCCCACCTGGAGTTTGCCAAGGCCTTGGATGCTGTCTGCTTTACTGGGATTATTGACATTCTCCCAACTCAACCTTAACCTTACATAGTTCACTAGGTAGCTAATCTGGGTCTTGTAGAACCCTTATCATTAAGGTCAGAGAAATTTGCTCTAGACAGAAGAGAATCATGGGTAGTGTCCCATAGTGCTGTCTCCTAATATCAAGAGAATCATGGCTGTCAGTGATTGCTTCTGATTGCAGAATAGGTACAGTTATCAAATCCCATTCTAATCCTGACATTCTCCAGCAAGGGCTGTAACAAATAAATGCTTGGTTATTAGTCATAGCTTTACCCTCAAAACTGTCCTTTGACCACCACTCTTGCCAGGGTTAGAAAATCCTTTTACCTTGGCCATCTTATCCATCATTGTATCGTCTCAAGATTGAAAGCAGGTATAGTTTCAGTTAACTTCCCCCTTATTAGGTATGCTATTGAATATGATGTCCCTTTTAGCATGTACCTCACTAACCACCTAAGCCAGCTTGAAAGACATCAGTGTTTTCTCAGCAAAAAAAAAAAAAAATTATGTCTTCATACCTTTAGCTACATTAGAGTCAGTTATCCAAACTAATTGGGACCTAGTGTAGTTGGGGTAATCAAAGTGTTCGGATAATCAAACGTAATTGAACTGGATAAAAACTTCTAAAATCTTGTTTTTTTTCAGCACGCAGGAATACAATTTTCGACCATTCAGCGATTCCAGTGGACAGTGAAGAATATTTTTCACACACAAGTGAATGTTGTTGTGACTTTCGGCTTTTCCCGGTTAGGGGTCGCCACAGCGGAACTCCGATCCGCTAATGATTGGCAGTTGATTTTTACGTACCGGCTTGCCAGGCCTGATGCACAACCTTCAACGAAGGTACGCCCATTCACGCATGTCTCCACGCAGAAGATGCTCTAGCTGAGAATCGAACCAGACAGCATCTTACTGTGAGGCGACAACGCTACCGCAGCACCACCAATGTGTACATATTCAGACTTTGATTTTTCCAACCCAAAAACTTTGGAAGGCTGTTTCTGATAATTGACATTTCGGATAATCAGCACTCACTGTACTCTGTTACAGTAAAATCTGTTTCACTCAACCCAGTCTCATATTGACACCTGAGGGAGAATATCTGCTCAGTCTTTCATGCTGTGAACAGCCCCATAATCTTTTTCAAACACCTTCATCACTTGTGACATAGGTTTGCATTCATATAAAAGTAATCAAACTATATTAACATAACAAACATTGTACTTCACATATAGTGTTGTATATCATGTAACTTAACAATATTATGTAAATTATTCAATTCTTGCCTTTTTTCAAACAGGAAACATCTTTATGAGTATCACTTATTACACAGGCAGTCATACATTATATAAAAGATACATCGCAACGACGCAATCCTAGTTGCAAGCATTTTACATCACAAACCATAATGACACATTCCCAGTTGCAAATATTATACATCACTTATAATATACCCAATTTTTCTCACTCAAACATTACATAGCTCATTGATATCCTGCCACTGTTTAAACGTCATTCCACCCTTGTATGTATTGTTCTCACAATTTCTATTTTTTTCCTATGTAGCTTGCTCCAATCCTTATATGTACACACACACACACACACACACACACACACACACACACACACACACACACACACACACACGTGTGTGTGTGTGTGTGTGTGTGTGTGTATAATAGATAGAGATAGATATGGGGAAAGTGACTAAATCTTTCACTTGCTATCGTAATCATTGAAGTTTGTTGTAAAAGAATGTACAAGTAAGTTTAGTATTTGGTGAAATAGTTACAAATTTGAAGGAAGGTAACTCGAATGGAAAATAGTAAGTTTTGGAGGCAGGTACTACTTTTGAGAAGGTTGCTTGTGTTTAGAATAATACTGAGTGCGGGAAAGTCAGAATATTATTAATGAATCATGAGAAGCAAATGAGGTAAAAATCTGAACCTCGTGAGAGACCGGATTGAAGGGAATTGTATGAGATGGAGCTTTTCTAAAGGGTCTGTACTGGCTTATTTCAGAGAGAATAGAATAAGTGTTGTAATGTTTCTTTGGAAACTCTAAATGTGGTGGAGTTGCATGTGGTCTGCTAGATGAGGCTGTATTTAAATAAGCTAAAGATTACCCCTGCTTATCAACATGTGCCTGTATTTCTGCTTATATAATTAAACTTGTAATAGAGAAATTGTGGTTGCAAGGAAAATTTGCATGAGTATGTTTTAAGGATCAGAGGCCGTCAAATAATCAAGAAAATGGAAAGGCGGATTTAAATATTGAGTAGTAGAGAATAAACAATTTGAAAGGTGAGAAGGAAAATTACAGTGGGAACAAGACTGGTACATATAAAATGTGAGGAGAGGTGGGAGAGGCTGCAGGAAGGCAAAACAAATCAATAAAGATACTTGCAGTTTGGGTAAGAGATCTGCAATTATCATCTTTAAGGCAGCATAATTGTGGAACTGGCCAGTATATATTTTTTTTTAAATTCAGTCCAGTAGAATTTGAAGTTTCCTTGTATTGTTGCTGAGAAATGCAGTAGTTAGATTTGTTAATTTTTATGACAAGTCTAATATTGTGTGTTGTGGTTAGAAACTAATCTGGAATAGAATGTCCTTTAGCCGTTGGCACCGATGATTAAGGCCATGGGCTGTTAATGAGATGCTTCCTGCATTTCAGGTTTTTGATTTCCTCAGCCTTCATTTGCCTGCTGTGTGACTCTGAGCAATCATTTAACCAGGCAGTCTCAGTCTTTCCGCTGATTGCCTGCAGTTGTTGCTTGGTACCAGATGAAAGCCGTAGGCAGTGATCAACAGAGATGTACTTTTTTTGAGTGGGTAGAGAATTGTGTGTTACGTAAAACTATCAGAGGGCTTTTTCTGATGTTATAAGTTGAAAAGAGGAGTCCGGTCTAAATTATGAAGTATTTCAAGAAATATGTTTGCTTTGCATTGAGGGAGTTTAAAGATCACATGTAGAAATATCCTTTTACCATTTCTTTTTGCTGTAATTGTCTGATCATATAAAGTGACCTTTTCACATTCTAAAATATGCAGTTGTTGTTACTTGTTTTAACAGAACTATATTAAGTGTAATGTATGTATGTTTGTATTTGCTGTTTACTGAGCAGCTGTCCAAGTACTTCCAGATTACATATAAAGTGGATGTAAAAAGTGTACACACCCCTGTTAAAATATCCAGGTTTTTGGATATAAAAAATGAGACCACAATAAATTTCAAAACTTTTCCCAAGACCTTTCATTCTGGAGATTGTGTATATGATATACATTGAGTAACAGGAACAAGCTGAATATTATCTTGTTTGACTGTTCTTAGCGAAGAAGAGGGCTCGAAAAATAATGACTTTGGCATCCCTGTTGATGGAGTTATGTAACAGGGTCCTAGCTGGGATTAAGCTATATGTTCTCACTTTTATAACTGCTCTGATCTTCATGGTGCGGTTTACACACATGAGAATTCAGGTGTTTCAGTGGACTTTCAAGGTGCCAGTCATTACAGAACTACCTCATGCTCACTGATTTTCTCTTGATGTCGGTCCCCTCCATCTGGCTCCTGGAGGAGATGGACATTCCCAAACCAGCCTGTTGGTAGGTATTCCTGCAGCCAGGTACATATCTGGTTCTGCCAGTGAAGGCCCGCTTTGGCTCCTACAAACAGCAAAAGGATGTGGTCTTCTTTGGCGAGGGAACTCCACATCATCCATTTGGAGCTTGTAGCGGTCTTCCTGGCCCTGAAAATCTCTGAGGCAAATTATCTTACTGGCCTGTTATTTTATTATACAACCAGGGTTTGAAGGTTCTAAGTAACAAACACTGGGTCCAGGGGGATTCTGTACAATTTTGTATCAAAAGTAGTGGGCCTATATTTATAAGATTTGAAATATTTGCCAAATCTCATTTTGAAACTGGTTATAGAATTGGATTCTTCACTTCTTTTGAAAAAGAGTTCTGTTGTTTGGCCACCATGCCATAGAAATCTGCATTTTTCATGCTGCTGTGCTGTATGTTCTACATATAAAAATAGCTTACTTTTGTTAGTATTAACTCTGTGATCAGTGAATTTTATGTCCACTATTGATGCTCAGATTTAGTAAACTTAGAAGCACTGTAACTGTAGACTCATGAGGGGTGACTTAAAAGTGTAAATGCAACCCTTTTAATCGTTTGTGGTACAGAACTAATATTTCTAGTGATGGTCTTATTGATCATTTTTAGTCTTTTATAATATTTGCTTTGGTATACGTACAAAAGCTGGCACAATGTTCAGTGTATGGCATGACTAAGGCAATATTCAAGGATCATCTTAAGAGAGCTAGGCCCAGCAGTAATCAATATCTGCTTTATGACTGACTTAATGTCAACCAGGAATCCAATTGTCAGTGACAGAAAGTAAACTTCTTGACCACTTTAAGATATTTTGTAATACTGGAATTCTTTGTCGGCCCCCATAATTTTATTACTTCTTAACCAGCTCTCTCCATTTTATTTCTACCCTACTTTTAAAAATCCACTTTCATTTTATGTCACTTACTAGCTATAAGTTCCGGAGTACTTCATATCTTCTCTTATAATTCCCGGATAATTTCCATTACCTATTCCTTAAATTCCTCTTTTTTTAATATGTAGGTGGGGAAGCGCCAGTGTCTCATCTTTACTTCATTAACCTGCATTTTTTATCTTGGTAATTACTGACACATGATCTCACAGTTATTGGATGTGTATCAAAGTTCTCAATTAAATGGACATGGTCCTGTGAATTATTTATAACAAGTCTAGCCTAGTTATTGTACCTTGTGGAATAATTTGTAAATTCTCCGAGTTCCTCCTGTTACTGAAGTCGTGTCTTTCATACCAAATATTTTCATAATTTTCTTCAGAATTCTACTCTTTTTGTTGTATTTTCCCATCTAGGTCCACCACATAAATCCTTATTGTTGCAAATCAAATTCCACTCCTTACCTGTAAGAAGTAATTCCCCTGCTGAAGGCTTATTTCTCCCACTTTTTTACGCTCCAAAATAGCATTTTTAGGTAGAATGTAAATATATCCAATGTAATCCTCATCCCTTGCCAGTAGCCTCTTACTACTACAGATCTGCTATTTTTTATCTTCTGTCAGTACTGGTCCTCTCAATATGAGTACACTTTTCTTTTGTCCCTGATTTTCTGCAGAATATCTATCGTGAAATTCTTTATCAAATTTACATGCTAATTTTTTCCAAATGTGTCTCCTGTAGCATTTCTATATACAATCTGCATTTCATAATATAATTATTTTTCCTTTATATCTAAACATGTGAGACCATTCTCATTCCAAGATAATACGGAAAGTGTTGCCATTATGTTAAGAAGTCATTATTCCTACCTATTACATATGTCAGCTTTTTAAAATGTTTAATTCCACCTTTTGTGATACATGCACCCATTAATGTTTGGCAGGTTAATCCTTTGTACTGTTTTTCTCTTAACATTGGAGCCCAAGTCATATTTTACAAGACTTTGTGTTAATGAAAACTCCTAAAAAAACTGTTAACTTAATACAAACAAACATGTGCATCTTCAAATAATGTTGTTTAACTGTCCTAATAGGAACATTTTGTGCCAAATGGACAGCTGCTAACACAGGACCTATTTAACCTGAAATTGAGGTTATCCATGCTGAAACACATATTGCCTGTGCTTCTACTTACACCAATTGGCATCTGTTCTTTTATCTTTATTCCTCATCCCATGGTGTGAAAATTATTTGCATACTTTCAGAAATCATTAACTTTTAGCCTTGAAAAACAAGTGTTCTGTATTTTATTGCCATATTATCAACTTTTCTCCATGGGCAAGTAAGAGAAAGAAAAATATATTCCTCTGTTGCAGCCTGAAAGACCAGCTACAGCATTCATTGTTAAAGTAAAACCTGTATTCAGTGTTGCCATATTTACTTGTTTTCACATAGTTTATTTGATTAAGCCAAGGGTCTTAATCCAGACATTCATATATGCAAACGCTAGAGAAAACTTATCAGCTCCACATATATTATGAGCTGTTTGTACTTTTACACCCTATCTCCTGCCTCAATAGTCCCAAATTATAGCCTTTGTACTTAAACATGCTTTTGTCTAGCTTTTCTTCTGTTCTTGCACCATAATGCCTACATGTCTTCATTTCTTAATACCAAAAAAAGGGGGGGGGCATCTGTTTACTTCAGTAATTTATCACATACAAGAACAACCAAAAAATAATTTATTATAAAATATGCAATTTATGTTGTGGAAAGTTTCACAGAAAAACTGTTAAGAAAATACATTTTTACATAGTTACCTTTTTCTTTCCTCCTCCCCTCCCCTCACAGTGTTTTCAAACATTAATGACATGAAGTTGAGGCAAATGCTTTTTAGCTCTTCACGCTTTAAGAAAAATTACAGAAGTCTACTCTTTAAACCTATTCTTATAGCTATATTTCACAACTGCAATTGATGGCTTTGCAGTCTAACATTTTTTCACTACTGACCATGTTGCTGGTCTTCCTATTGATCACCATCTCCCAACTCCAGATTCCAGTTCAGTTCCATGATGCTCCCAATTCCTTCTGGTCAACCTCTGTGCTTTTTTCCCCTTAAGCGTATTCCTTGCACCAGTGGTAAATGTTTCACTGGCAAAGTCTCTCTGTGTGCTGCTTATGTCACGGGAATGAAAAGCAGAGTCCCCTTTTGTTTGATGGCTCGTTTTTTGTTAAACAGCCTTTTGTATTTCATCCTTAGCCTGTCCTACATCAAACAATGGCTTTGATTCTTCAGGAAGAAATAATTCTGAAGACAGTTGGGTACAGCAGTTTAAATTTCACATCTGCCTCTCAACATTCCATGATTACTGTATCACATTTGTTTCTCTTCTGCCTGGTGTGCAGTGAATAATTTCCCACAAATGCTGTGCTGTCTCCAACTTTTAATACTTTGCCCTTTTGCCACAGTTTTGTCAAGATCAACTCTTTCTGCTTGTAGATTTGCATCTTTACTAATTGTTTGTAATGGCCATATTTGGAGCAATACTCATCTTGCCCCCTTTCAATTAACAGGTCCTGCTGTGGACCTTCATAAAAATTAATACAGTCTGTTCCTTGTTTTTCTGGTACAACAAGCAATCTCAGATTTTCCATATGTGTTCTTTCCTTTAATTCTATCATTTTTTGAAACATCTCTTCATGAGCAGTCTCATTCACAGCCAGCCTTTTCTTCATTTTGGCCTTTTTGCAGTTTTATCAACGCATTTAAATATCTGTTTAAAGCTTCTTCCATTTTCTCCATCCTTTTGTAGTTTGAGTTGATATATTCTTTCACTGTTTTGTTTATTTGAGTCCGCAATGAGCATATTTGACTTGTTTTTCCTCTAGGTTACTGGAAACAATGCCTTGCACCAAAGCTGGAGCTAGAACTGCTTTTTGCTAAACAGCTCCAGGATTCTTCCCAGTCTGTGTTTTCTCTTTACCCTTTCTAGTTGATTTTCTTTAAGACACTTAATTTCTTCTTTGCAGGCATCCAAGCAGTGTGTTTATTAGCCAGGAACTGAATTTTACTCAAGTTGACAATACCTTTGGCTGCAGTTTATCAGCTTCTCTTTTCACAACAGGAGAGCTGAAGCTAAGCTGTTGATAAGAGTGCAGCCGTCTTGGAGGTCCCGGATGTGTTATGCATCTTGAGATAGGTTAGAAAATGTTTAATATATGGAAATCATAACTAGCTAAGTGGAAAAGGTTCTCCCTTTGATAGAGACCAAAGCCACACATTCTGTCCTGATGTTGCTAATTCTCATTGCTTGTTGAAGATCTACAAAGTAGGCTTCTCCTATGCATTATGAAAGGTACAAGTTTGTTATTGCACTGTATCTGCCAATGGGACCCATCTGTGTTTTCTTGGCTGCCATCTAAGTAGTTACTTAAACGGTATTGCATCTGAGCCAAGTAAAAAAAGAAAATCACTGCAAAATGTGACTGATATTGTTTCTGGGAAAAACTGGCATTGACCCCTTTTGAGCCATCTGTTTCTGTCTCCCTCAGATTTGTGTCTTGGAAAACTGTATCTCGACTGGCACTAACCTCTAACAGAAGAATTTTCAAGCTGCAGGCCCTCATGAGGTGCTGTTTGTAATCTTTCACCAAGACAGGGGTCATCCCTAATGTGGTAACAGCTATCCTTGAACTGGACCATTTACATCTATGTATTTTTTACATCACGCCAGAATAAAGAAGAATCTTACACTCATAAACTGTGCACAGGCAACTTAGACTTTACTTGGACCGAACAAAGCACATCAGAAAATCTGATCAGTTATTCATCTTCTTTGCTAAGGGCAAGGAGAGTAAGCTGGTTTGCGACCAGAGCATATCAAAATGGATAGCACATTACATCTGCTACTGTTGCTTCTCTCATGGTAGACTGTTCCAGGCCCCATGTCAGAACCCATTCTCTAAGGGCCACTGCAACCACCACTGCCTTCCTGAATAGAGTTGGCACACAATCCATATTGAAGTCAGTTAGTTGGACTTGTGCATACACCTTTTCCAAACATTGTAAGCTGAGTAGTTGTAGGAGAATAGACGCCACAGCTTCCAAATCAGCAGTTTATTACCTGTGCAGTCCATTCGACGCAGCACAGCTCCAACAGGATAAAACACTTCCAGCAGAATAAAAAAACAGTCACAAATGCTCACGGAGCATGAGAAGTAATTGACTGGCACAAGTGTGCTCACACCAATCCAGTTCAGAACTTCTATTTGTACCTTGTGGATTTACAACTGAATTGGTGTGAACACTTGTGCCAGTGAATTACTTCTCATGCTCTGTGAGCATTTGTGACTGTTTTTTATTCTGCTAGAAGTTTTATCCTGTTGGAGCTGTGCTGAGTCGAACGGACTGCACAGGTAATAAATTGCTGCTTTGGACGCTGTGGTGTCAATTTTCTGTTACTGGTTTCATTTTGCTGTTTGGTTCTGAGTAGTTGTGCGGCCAGTTGAGGCTTTGACATGTCCATTCTGAAGGACCTATTCCCTTTCTCTTCCAAGAGTCAACCACATTGTAGTCCATGTGTTCTAAGTCTTCCAAGAGTCAGTACTGTAAAAGTGACTATCATGATAAACATAGTACACTTGAATTTGGAAGTTACCATAATTGTACATGTTTGAGTACAGTCACTGTTGTAATGCTGTTCTTTCCCACCATCCTCTCTTTTCTGTGAGCATTGATGGGTTGGAATGGGAACCCAAGTTTTACCCACTTACACCTCTCATCTCCTCCCAGTTGTATGGGTTTCACAGCTGCTTGGAGAGGCAGCTTTGGGAGCCCCTGGTTGGGGTCCTTACCCCTGGGTACTGTTTCCTCCAGGGTAAGTTGCTCTGTGGCACAAGTGAGCTAAATTCTTCTAGCCAGGGCAGGAAAGATCAGAGGATGGGTACTGAACAGCATCCCTTTATACCACCAGTGTCCTGTTATCTGAATGGGAGGGAGTTGACCAGTCCAAGAAAAGGAATGGCAACAGCTTTGTAAGTTGGACCTGTTATTGGGCTTCTAGAGACAGGAATCCCATAAGTCAGGAATGTGACTATACTGTAGCATTTACAGTTACGTTGAGTTCCTTAAACAACTGCTGTTTCTTTCCCCAACGTGAATAATGCTGCTGTTATTCAACATTAAGTTGAATGCTATGCACATTTGTCCATATTGTCAGTTGATCTGATTGTACTTTTAAAAATATGTAAGGACTGGGAAGGGCAACTTTTGAGTAATCAGCAAACTCATTGTAGACTGTCCTTGTAGATGTAAGCACACACATTTTAACTCTGTTAAATAAAATGACCCCCAATACAGATCCCTTTGCGAATCCCCGTGTTACAGTCTTCAGTTTACTAAAGATCCATCTGTTCTCACTTAAAAATATGATTTTGTAATCATTGTCTTATCCTGTTAATTTTAGGAGATGCCATGATTTGTTAACTAGGCAATAAGACCTGCCTGTGGAGTACTATAAAATGTTTTTGAAAAGCTTAAATAAACATCTACTCTTAGATCAATACCAAAGGCATCTTTACAGTAGAATGAAATAGCAATAAATTAGTGAGATGTGACTAGCCTGCAATAACACGATGGTGCCTCGTGTCTAATTTTGTTTTTAATTTGTCTGAGAGGAGACTCCATGGGATTTTTTGTAATGATGGATCACTTTTGTTAATTCCATCATGTGATCTCTAGCAAGGGGCTGAAGACTGTACTCCTGGCACATATAATATGATTATTGTGGCAAATCCTGAGAAAAGTTGCCTGTACACGTTTCCCACAACTATTTCTCTGTATTTGATGTCAGCCAGATAGCTTAAGCTTGATGAAACATTGTAAGACATAGTACGGATTACTTAGCCTTTCATTTGAAATTCTGTCAGTTCTTGAAGTGTTTCAAATAGCTGTTAAACACATTAAGGACATTGAATGTGGTGTTTGAATTATTAATGATGGACTAGAGAACAGCAAAATAATTGATTCATTTGCTAAATAAATTTACACAGGATAACTTTGGAGTAAAAAGTTTCCAAACTAAGAATTGACTAATTTGCTAAACAGACTGAGACAGAATAACTTTGGTGTAAAACAAGTTTCAGAAATTGGTTTTATTTCAACTTTAGAGGGTTTAAAACATGATGGAAAAGACCAAGCTGTGTGCATACGTCAGAAATGTGTGACATTAAAATTGTTTGAACAAAATAAGGCATTTCCATCCTCCCAAAGAAAAGCAGCAGTCCTAGAAATAAATTTGCTAGGGAATCCGTTATCTAGGAGGGTCCTGACTGGTGAACATGGATCTGAAACTTACTAAAGATTTTTTTCTGGTGCCAAAGAACAACAGGGACCTCAGGCCAATTTTGGACCTCAGCCGTCTAACTCATTGTGTTAGACTAAGTTCAGAATGGTCATGGTACAGTTCATTCTCCCATTATTGAGAAAGGATGATTGGGTGTGCTTAATAGAACTTCAGGATGCATGCTATCACATAAAGATGGACAGGTGCACCAGGTTTCTCCACTTCAGCTGAGAGACAATTGTTTCCAGTTCAGAGCCCTGCCCTTTGGTTTCACCACAGCCCCTGGGTGTTTAGCAAGTGTGTATGGCAGTGGTCGCAGCTCACTTCAGAGTAGAAGGTTTCTGAGTGTTCCCATACCTGGAAAACTGGCTCATCACCACCCCCCAAGGAATCTTCTCATCTGCACCAGGGACTCTTTGCTCCATGTTTGCAACCAGTGTGGCGTTACAATGAACTGTCATTGCAGTGAACTCAGCCAAGTCCAAGTCTCTCCCTGCTCAGACAATAGTTCGTAGGAGCACACCTGGATAAGAAGTGCCAAATTACCAGTTCTTTCCTGACAGAAGCCACCAGTCAGACTGTGTGCATCTTGGGATCTATGGCTACTTCCATTACCCTGGTCCCTCTCACCAGATACCACATGTGAGTTCTTCAGTGGATGCTTTTAGTTCAGTGGTCTGTCAGACATCAACCCATGAGTTTCCAAGTATTCCTCATGAATATTTGCAGAATAGCATATGATGATGGCTGCAGTCCCTGAAGATCTTCCATGGTTGCCCCTTTGCTCTCCTTCTTCCCTAGATCATCCAAGGGTCATGGTCCCCTTTTGAGGCCAGTCTTTGTATCAGCATTTTGGTGGTGAGGGCAGTCTTCGAGCTGCAGGCTGTAAAGGACTCCCTCCCTCTGGGAGTGATGTCCATTTAGATGGACAACATGTTTGTAGTCTTGTCCATTAACAAGAAAGGGGAAACACATTTGTACCAGTTATGAGGAGAGGCTGAGAGTTTGACAGTGGATGAAATGTTCCCACCACTTTCTGATATCAGTGTATATACCTGAGAAATCCAATGTCCTAGTGGACAGGTTGAGCAGGTCTATCCTTCTACCTCACGAGTGGTCCCTCAATCTGATGTTGATGAAGCTGATTTTCTGCCACTAGGGCCTACCATGCTGTGATCTCTTTGCTTCTCCTTACATCATGAAGTGCAACTGGTATTTTACCCTAATCCCACAGAAGGAAGAGTCCTTGAAGGGTGCTGTGATCCATATGTTGCCCCCAAGGCCCCTGTATGCTTTTCCCCTACTCCTCTCATTCAGAAATGCCTGCAGAAAACTTTGGCCTGGAAGGTTACAGTCATCCTCATTGTCTTGTTTGGGCCCTGACAGATGTGGCTTCTCTTCCCCTGGCCTCATCTAATAAACCCTACTTGTGCTGGATCCCACTCCAGATCTTCTCTGTCAAACATCTGGTTTACCTCACCCAGATATTAAAGTCCTCGGGGTGAGTGCTTAGTTTCTGCACGTCCAGTGATGGCTACACAATCCAGGTTCTTCTCCTAAGTGAGTCACATTCTCGCTTTTGCACAGAGACCTTCTACCATTAAAATTGGCAGAAGCAAGTGGAAAAGATTTTTAATTTGGGCTTCTAATAAAAATGTTGACCCTTTTTCGGCTTCTCTTTCAGCTATTTTAGATTTTCTGGCTTTCTGTTTTCACAATGGGGCCTGCTACGCTACTGTTAAAGTTCAGCTAGTAGCCATTTCAGGTTTTCATGTTGGACAATATCAGTCTTCTTTCGCTTCCCTTAAGCTATCCAAGGCATTCATCACAGGCCTCCCCTTAGGATATCACTGTTCTCTTACAGGCTTTGAGTAGGCCACCTTTTGAACCTGCAGCCAAGGTGGATCATTAATTTCTAGTGTCAAGACTTTGTTTCTTTTGGCAGTTCAGCTTGGAGATGATCAGAATTGCACGCCTTTTCTTGCAAATCTCCTTCTCTGTTTTCTCTTAAGAACAGAGTGACTTAACTGTCCTTTTTTTATTCCACAGGTTATGGCAGCTTTGCTTAATCTATCAATCATCCAGTCTTCAGTTTTGTTTCTAGATTTTGCCTACAAAGGGTAGTATATGATGCTGTTGTTGGATGTGCATCACCAACTCCATTTTTACCTTCACCGTACTAAGAAATTTAGGAAGTTTGTTCAACTGTTTATCTCCTTTTCCAAGGTAAAACTAGGACAAGGAGTTTCTAAAGTGGCTCTTTCTAGATGGTTATCTGACTATATTTCATTTGTATACACAGAGAAGGGGCTGACCTTATCTAAACCTCTCAAGGCTTACTCAACTAGATTGGTGGCTACTTCTACTGCTTTTTTCTGTGCTGCTGCTATTTTGTCCAAAGTCCATACCTTCATTTCTCATTATAAATTGGACTTGCACTCCAGAGACAAGGCTGTTTTTGGTTTAGCCCTTATCTAGAATATCCTTCTATGAAATCTCCCAAGAGTTTTCAGTAGCTGAGGACTCTGCCACAAACATTGAATGGATAGAAGAGACAACATCAGATACAAAAGTTACGTACTTGGTATAACAATAGATCTGTGTTGAATGCTTACGTTCATCCTCAACTTCTCTCCCTCCATCCTCCTCTCTTATATTGTTTTAGTTCCTAGTATGACCGTACTGATTTTTATCTGGGTTTGTGGGTGGATAAGGGGAGGAGTCTGAGCTTTGGATCCGAAATCTGAGCCAGGTCAGATCTGAATACCCAACTGTTGAAGGATGGAAGCAGACAACGCAGATCTGTCATTATGACAAGTACAAAACTTTAATTTTCCTTTGTTCATATGTTCTTGTGATAATTGCTGTAATAAGCCTACTTGTCTCTATATAAATGCTTGATACAATTGTATTTGACAAACTAATTAATTTCTGTTCAGTAGTCCTGGGTTATGCCTAAAAAAGGTCTGTCAATCAATCTATTTACCCTGTTATCAAAATGTAATAAATAAATGCTGTTGTCCCCAGGAAAACTGGTGTCTAGTATAGTTTCCTGACTCGTTGAAGAGATATATTATCAAGCATCCTAAAACTGATTCTTTGTGTGTGCTGATGCTTGTCCCAGAAATCGCACTCATGTTTCTTCTTTGCTACTTGGCAGTGATTCTGCAGCTTTGGACAAATGTAACAAAAGGAATATTTTTCTGCCATATGGGAGCTTAAAACCTTTTAAATTCCAGTCCTCCTCCTTTGAATCCCCACTTAGAAAACTCTGGCACCTTTCACACACTAAGCTTAAATAGGAACTCTTCACATCCTGTGTATGACTGCTTCAGGAGTGCATAATTTCAATTGTGCTGTTGACGTAGGTAGGATTGCAGGCTCAGTTGTATGCCATCTTGGAGAATGGTATAGCTGAAGGAATCATTGTTTAAGAATGGCTTGGCTGCTGTATTCTTTGCTTTCCACTCAAGGAGAGAGTCCTGAAGTCAAGTTTCTTTGGCTCTGGTTATTAGCCTCATTAACAGGAAGCAAGTCCTCTACTTGGTGATGGTGCTGTTTTTCCCTCTTTCTGGCCTCATGTTCTTCCAAGAGAAGGAAGAGCAGGCGTCATTGTCGTCCTGCATCAGGAGTAGAGCCAGCTTTTGGTGTCCCTTTTTATTTACATCAGTTGGGATCCCCAATGGGGTACATGCCTCTGGGTTTACCTTGGGGGTGGGGCTCTCCTATTTCTCACCTGTACAGGAGAGACATTGTTTTAGGCTATAATGAAGTAGGGCTGGTATTTTTTCACCCGCATTATTTTCTGGAACTCTTCCTGTTGTGTCATTCACAGGTGGCTCCACTGTGTCAAATCTCACGTGTGCCCCACTTTCAGAAACAGGATGGAAACTGACTTGCTCCCCTTGTCAAAACCATATCGATTTTGTGATTCTTGACCTACATTTCCATTCTTCCCTGAGAGAAATTGAGTCTGAAGCTTCCCTTTTATTGTAATGGGCCTGGATGGTAGTCCCTGCTGAATATTGTGTGGACCACCTCTTTCTAAATTTTCCAGTCATTGTCAGCAACTGTTTGCTTATGGTGGCAGTGGCTAGCTTAGGTGCCAGTTTGGTTCTGGTCTTTCCCATGTGTGGAAATGAAGTCTGTCTTCGACCAAACTGAATTTGAAAACGGAGCTTCTAGCAATTTTGGCTGTAGAGCCTAGTTTTTTTTTCCAGGACCTTCCATATTTGTATTTAGTAGACAATCTGTGGTATGACTCCTTATCAAGCAATGGAGGGTTTGCAAGGTCAGTACCCCCTTGCAGGGAGTATTTTCTTAAGTAGAGCCCAGGAGGCAGTCTCTGGATTCAGTCTTGTCAGCAGTTTACACTCATGTGGTTAAGAATGTGTGTGTTGGGTGTTACCCTGAGCAGTTCCCTCAATCCTGTTCTGGAGCTAGGCTCTCCAGGGTTTGCTTCTTGGATGTGCTTTCTGAAGGTTGGAATACTGTGATAACTGGCCCTTCTGCCACCGAAGGGATTGCACTCCTTCCTTGAGATGGTCATACTCTCCATTCTGTGGCCCATATTGTCCTGTAAATTGTCTCTCTATTGTCTGATTCCACATGTTATTCTAAAATTCATGGAAGAAATTCAGACTCCTTTTTGATGTCTCTGAAAAGGGTACCCGTTCACGTTTGCACTTCTCTGGTGGTAACAGTAAAGTGGTAACGGTAAAATTTTCCTGGTCTCAGCTAAATATGTGTCCCTTAATC
Organism: Protopterus annectens; assembly: GCF_019279795.1. NCBI lineage: Eukaryota > Metazoa > Chordata > Ceratodontiformes > Protopteridae > Protopterus > Protopterus annectens. The sequence continues at coordinate 903,353,142 of NC_056727.1, read as the reverse complement.
GGATTCTGACATCCCTACACCTCACAGATATTGGCACAGAGCTTATTCTTCATTTTTGTCAGTCTGTTGTGGGCAAATTCAACATTCACTAAGGCCTCCTGTCAGAAGTGATCTTAATTTTGGATAGAGCCGTACTTCACGTTTCCCCACTCAGTATGTTGTTGATGTTTTAGATGTCTGTATGCTTGAGTCTTGATCTTGATGGAGGGCAGGACTGAAACCCAGCTCTGACTGGTGAGAATGTTCATTTGCGAATGTTCCTTCATCCTTTTTGAGGAAGCCCTCCCCATCTTAGACTTCATTCTCAGCTGACTTGCCCACACACTTTTGGTCTGTTGGAGTTCATCATTGGGCTAATCTACCTTTCTAGTAGCTCCACCTTTTCAAGGAGTATCCCAGAGATTTAGACCCACAAATGTGGGACAACTGAACTGCTTTTCTGTGGTCATGTACCCTGCTTCAGTCCCACTTCTCCTTAGAAGGTGTCTTTGATATTGCCCATTTCATTCTTTTTGCTGATTTCTTCATTGGTTGGAAGCCAGGGTATGTGGAGGGAGTGAGAAGGCACTTTACTTTGCAGGTGCTTTGCCTGATTATGTATTACCTGAAGTAGTTTGGTTGGTTTAGTTTAGATACATTAGTTGCCGGTTATCCTAAGATCATGGGAAACGGGCCTAAAGTTACAAAATGACATGCTTCACTGGATTGTCATTCATATTTACTTCTGCGTTAGTAGTTTCACCTACTGGCCATTGCTGACTGATCCACTCTGGGAATAACTGCCTCCAGATCTTGCTTTAAAATGTATTATTTCAGACATGGGCATCACCACCATTTGGTCTCTAGTACTTTTTCCATGGGTTTGCCACAACCATACCTCTACCTCTAAGAATTTAGCTTCTTTGGTTCCAAGCCACTGAACTCTGTTCTGATTCAGCAATTGGTCTCCTACCACCTGATGGTTTACTGCTTGAGATTTTACCCAAATATAGAACCCATCAAGCAGAGTTCCCAATGTTACAGTATGACCATTTAACTCTCTCAATTAATTTGAGAGAAATTTTCCAGTTGAGCCGGGAATGCTCTTTTATCCTCCAACTCTTAGGGGATGGCTTGAAGTTCCCTATTAAGTCACACAAGTAAATGTGTGTGTGTGTGTGTGTGTGTGTGTGTGTGTGTGTGTGTGTGTGTGTGTGTGTGTGTAATATTATATATAATGTATAAAATCTGAAGTACTAAATCTTCACTCTCAAGCATAAAAACTTCCAAAAAAATCATGCTAAATTCTGATTGGTAAGAAAAAGAAATCCCGTCATTAAACCAGTCAAAGAGCAGTCTTCTAAACTGATGAGAGCGGACTTACCTGTTTTATCCATAACAGTGAAGTTTTCCCAAATGTTTTGGAATAGTTTGTTGTAAGTTTGTGAAAATGGATGTAGCAGTGAACTTAATGGTAACTACCACATTGCTTAACTGTGAAGATGAGGTTACTGAACATGTTCTTCATCAGAACTGATGCTACATTCTAATCCCTTATGAATGGGAACTGCTAAAGGCAGGTGTACAGCTAGACATCAAACTACTTTTCTATTGGTAGAAAAATTGTTGCACATTGCTGATTGCAACAGAAAAAATATATATATTTGTAGTATGCAAACCACCCTGCACGCTCCACATATGTAAATGTTAATTGTATATTCGCACAATTAGAGACAATGAGCAGTATTCAGCGACTTCCAAGATGCCTTTACATTGAGCAACAGGTTAATTAGAGCTGTGTGAGAAAACTGATCGGTTGTATATGTATTGGTAAAATTCAGTTATTGGCTGGTAATTACACTTCCTGGATGCAAGCAAAGAAGAAATCTGGAGAAAGTAAATGGATGTTAATCAGAGAAGAAAATCTAGCTGGGAAGAAGCTTGCAGTTATTCAGGAAAAAACAGATTTAGCTTTAGTACAGGAGATGGCTTCCAGTAATTTTGAGGAAAAATCAAGTGCACAGGCATTTTTATAAGTAAGACACTGGAGGAATACAAATCAAATGACAAAAAGCTGGAAATAAAAGACTCTCAGAGTAGCTGTTCAGATGAGTTGATAAACCTGCAGAAATCAGAAGCTGAAATGAGGAAAGACTGGCTGTATTTGAGGCTTCTCCAAGAAGAGCCGTTTCAGAAAGAGCTAAAACAGAGAGAACACATAGAAGAAGAGAAAAATCTGAGATTTTTTGCTATACCAGAGAAACTGGATGGAATAGATCATATTTTATGAAAGTACAAATATGTAACTAGACTGATTAGACTAGTGTTCCACAGCAGGATTTCTTAATTGATACGTATGTTCCAAATCAGGCCACGAAGAAGCAGCCAATACATGTATTTGTAAAGATGCAGTTATGGCAACAGACTAGCTGCTTAAAAAAACTGAAAGAAGGAAAAGTATTTAAAATTGGGAACACCAGAGTGTTTATGGAAAATGGTTATTCACTGTTCACTAGATAGAAGATGACACACTAACACGTGTTGTGGCTATGGAACTTTTACATTTTTGTTCTTAGTAGCAAAAAATGTTCCTGTATTCTCACTTTCACCTATCTTAGTTTGCCCAGTGTACCATGTACTATTCTGACAGTTACACTTAATGACATGAACAAATTTGGTGGAACAGGAAAAAAATTATTTCAAAACATGTATTTTGCCATTAATAACTAACTGGGTTTCACACAAAACACACCTGTTATTTCCTACATCTGAACATCCGTATAATTGGCATCAAAGGTTGTTTCTTCATCACCTTTACAGTAACAGTTCATCCAAATTCAGTCAACGGCTAAATGGAAAGACCAGGAATTTAGGTAAAGCTGCTCTTAAATGTTGTTGAACAGATGGTGTTACAGCGGGCATTTGGAAGTTAGGAAGAAAGTGATAAAGATGTGAAAAGTTTTGTTGAACATTATTTAAGAGGAGGAGCAAAAGGGGTGTCTCTGTGACCCAAAGAGGGTAAAGACTCCTCAGATGCTGCTTTTCATATAGATAAATTTAAAACTGTACTGGCTAGAAGAAAAGCAGAGGTGTGCCAAAGGTGACAAATGTGGATAGATGTGGTTTTATGGAGGGAGTTAAACATTTGACAACATTCATAGAACAGTGATGAAGAGGGAAGTAGTGTATAAGAAAGCACTGCTAATTTTGATGGATCTTGGTGCAGAAAAACAATCATCAGAGTCAGCTGGGGTTTTGAATAGAGCAGTGGAAGCATTTGGATTCCCTGTCATCATAATAGGGTTAATAAAGAGGATATATGAATGGTCAGAGGCAAGAATTAATATGAGAAGGTTTGCCTCTGAGAAGCTGTGTTGGAACAGAGGAACCAGGTTGAGATGTTTTTTTTTCCCCCACTGTTTACTTTATATGTAGAACAGTTGACAAAAAGTAATGGATTCTTAAATTCAGGAATATAACTGGTATGGTACTCGAAGAAAAGCTAGTTTCATTTGTAGATGGTATTATTTTGAACTTGATAAGTCTGGAAAAGGAACTTTTTTTTTTTTTTTGCATAACATTTTGAGACATATTTCGGGATATAGGTAGGGGTGGTAGTCCCCTAAATACGGAAGACGTAATAAGGGATCTGGGGACCCAAGTAGATAGTAATCTCTCCTTTTATAATCACATTGCCAAAGTGGTTAGAAAATCCTTCTATGTGGCCCACCTAATCACAAAAGGGTTTGCATCCAGATCAAAAGAGGTCATTGTGCCCCTCTACTCATCAGACCCATCATAGAGTACAACGCCCCATTTGGGATGTACCTTACAAGACACCTGCAACAGCTGGAAAGACCGCAGAAGTACCTCACCAAGAGGATCACTGGCCTCAAACAGGTGCCCTATGCAGCTCGACTGAAGAAACTTCAGCTGTACTCTGTTGCATACCGCCTACTCAGAGGTGATCTCTGCCTGACATACAAGGCCATGTCCAACCCAGAATTGATGGACATGCTCCACCTAAAGAAAACCATATCCCCTCGAGCCACACGCTCTAGGGATCTAATCCTCACCACAACAATAAATAGGACGTGAGGAGGGATAGAGTCCTGTCCCAAAGACTCCCCATGCTTTGGAACAAGATTTCAATCTACATTAGGCAGAGCTCCTCGTTAACACTCTTCAAGAGAAACCTTGATGAGTGGATGGGAAACAGAAAGTTTACCCTGAGGATCACTTCAGTGGCTCTGCTGGACAGAGGCACAGGGAACTAATCTAAGGCAGTGGCGAAAGCCAACACATTCTGGCTAGGCTTATAAATGCCTTCGGGCAGAGGCGATCTATGAACCTATAAAATGAAGTTAAACAAAAGCTATAACAGTAAACTGTATGCTGACACATGAATTGGTTGAGCACGTCCCGTGCTTATGGGGACATAAGATGAAGAGTTTTGGTTTATGGATCAAAGAGAATTCTGCTATGGCAGCTAAGGAAATGTGGGAAGAAATTAAGCAAAAATAACAAAATTTGAGAAACTGGAAGGTCCTGATAATGGATTTGGATAGTAAAATACAAGCAGTAACAATGTTTTTATTTCCCTTTGTATTACTAGTCAGGCTATGTTTATCAACCAAAGGAAAAGTCATGGATGATGATTAATAAGTTAAGAGGATTTATTTGGGAGGGGAACAGGGCAAATGTTAAGTGGGATAAGTTGACTGTTTCATAGAACAAGGTTTAGGTTATTTAATAGTGTATGAGTTGAAGGGATATTGTAGAGCTACACAGTTAAGGCTCATATACATAATTTTAGTCCCTTTAGTCTATTTAGGCATATTTTACCAGCCAGAGTAGAATTTGTGGATAGCAATTAATAAAGAGCTGAAAGATTTTATCTGGGGGGGTGGCAAGAGTTAAGTGGGATACGCTTATTCTTCCAGTAGAACAGGATGAATTGGGATTACCCAAGTTGATGGGGTATTTCAGAGCAACACAGTTAAGGCTCATATACATAGTACAAGCAAAAAACTATAATTCAAAGTGGAAAGAGATGATGGAACAGGGGGGAAGCTCAAGTAACAGGGAGAGACTGGGATTTCAGATGCAGACCTTTAAGGAGAACAATAATCCTACAGAATATTATATTCATAAAGTAGCAGAAGGTCTTCTAAGAACAAAGCCAACATGGGAATGGAGGAAGGAGATTCTGCAAATAAGGATTACTGCAACTAGGGATACAGACAATAGGCAAGAGGGGGTGGGAATATATTGGAGAAAACTGGCAAAGGAACCAAGGTACTGAGAGCAAATAACTAGAGAAGGAAAAGTGATAGAATGGGATGATGCCAAAAACTTATTTGGACTGCAGGCTAAAGATTGCCTTCCATACTGAGGATTTATATCAGAATATAGGCAAAGAGAAAGAAATGGGGGGGGGGTCCTAAATGAAAGACCAGCACTGGTAGAGTTTAGTATAATCTAGAAGAGATGTTGCCATTAAGAAAGGAATAATTAGAGAATATAAAATATTGCGTGATAACTATAAGACTCAGAGGAGGTTAGAAAGGATTGGGAAGAGAGATTGGATAGGCAATTCACAAAGAAACAATGGGGGGATATATGTACGTCTCCCAGATATGCAAGAAAATCTACATGATTTCAGATCTTTGCCTGGACATGCTGACACGGGTATTTTTATACCCCAAGCAGACTTCAAAAGAATTTTTCCTCGGGTATACGGCAAATGTTGGAGATATAATGGGACAGAATGAGGTAACTGGAAACATTTTCTGGGAATGTAATGTTGGTAGGCTTTAAAGATTCCATACAGACTGCTCTGTCAGAGATGCTGGGTGAATAAGTTGGAGTGACTAAGGAAATGATTTTTTAGCTATGATACAAACTCAGAATTGTCTAGACATAGTAAGGCCTTGCTTAGTCTAATTATGGTGGCTGCCAAAAAAGAAATTACTAGAAAATGGAAATCAAAGTCTAAGCCAAATTTACTTGAAGTAGTGACGATAGTAACAGAGTTAAAACAGCTGGAATTGGGATCTTTAGAAAAGGGTAGGAGCAAATTACATAGGAAAAAAATGGGAACTGTGGGATCAGTGCATGCAGAGGAGGAATGAAGTTTAACAGAAGGCAGGATTTGAATTGGCTATGTAATGGTTGACTTAACAATGACTGGATATGTTAAACATGATGCATGTTTTGCTACAGTTACCTGTGCGGTGTGAAATGTATGTCTGCAACTGAGGTTGTGTCGCTATGGTTTATTTTCATTTACATAAGTGTAACATGGTCTGTCATGCATGATAATTTAATAAAGATGTTTCTTGTTTTAAAAAAGCTCCTATACATAACTCAAGCAGAAGGTTAGAAATCAAATTGGAATGGGATGGTGATATAGAGGGATCGATTTCAGAAACAGAGAAGAATTTTGGATGCAGGTCCTTTTTAAAGAGAATAAAAATATAGATGAACGAACCAGTGAGCAAGGAATATTGTTTTCATAAAGTAGCAGAAAGTGTGTTAAGAACTTGGCCAACATAGGAATGGAGAAAGGAAATTTTGCTAGTAAGGATGACTGCAGGTAAGGGTGTAGAAAATGGGCAAAAGAACAATGGAATTTATTGAAGGAAATTATCGAGGAAACCAACATGTATTGAGAGCAAAATAACAATAGAGGGAAAGGTAGTAGAGTAGGACTGAGGCTAAGCAGGAGTCTGGACTGCATGTTAGAGATGGCCTTCTCTACAAGGGATTGATAATGGAATAGGCAAATAGAAAGAGATACAGGAGTGCTAAGTGAAAGACAAGTTCTGGTAGAGTTTTTAGCAGGGTCTGGAATAGACATTGCTGTTAAAAAAAAGTAATTAGTAGGAATTATATCGCATGTTAACCATAAGAATCAGAGGAAGGTAAAAAAGATTGGGAAGAAAGAATAGAAAGGCAACAATGGGAAGGCATATGGAAGGCTACTGAGTATACTTGTCAACCTCTTAGTGCAGAAAATCTGGACAAAGCCTAAAGTAATGGGGGAACAAAGTCTAAATAGGCATAGATTTTAAATTTTGCTCGTAGAAAGTTGCTAGAATAACAGGGTTTGTGTTAGTATGCGTTTTCCAAAGGAAATGAAGTCTGAAACTCTAATGCATACCATGTGGTGACTTCAGTCCTCGATTTATCAGAAAACCACAATTCTTTGAGGAACAGACCAAAAATATAAGGCAAAAATATGGGCATTCTGTGAAAAACAGGACAGTTGAGAGATATGGCAAGTATGCAACAAAGTCCAGAATGTATGGGTTGTTTAATTTAACTATTTGCTTAGGTGTAGACTTCATGCATTTTTCCCTCTGGTAGATAGCAAATGCTCTAGGTATGGAGAGAAAGCAATAGGTAAATGGCAACAGTTTTTGGGGGGACTGTTGTTGTTGTTGTGTCTTTAGGCTTTTCCCGGTTAGGGGTCGCCACAGCGGAACTCCAGTCCGCTAATGATTGGCAGTAGATTTTTACGTGCCGAGCCGAGTTGGGAGGACTGTAATAAGTTAATTTTAAAAATTCCTGCACAGTACTTTGTTGAGCTGGAGCTGGGATGCAAGATGTGAATTGCCTAGAACATAGTCAGGGCTTACTAAGTTAATGCTGTTAACTGCCAAAAATTATTAGAAAATGAAACCAAAATCTTAACCCAGCAGTAATTGAAGTATTTAATATTATAAAGGAGATGAAAGAACTGAGTGTGCTCTTTAGAAAAAGGAAGGAGTGCATTTCCTAGAAATAAATGGAATTGATGGAAGCAATACATGCAGAATAATGTTCACAAGGAGGAGGAGCTTCAGTGGAAGACAAGACTTGCAGTTTAATGTTGGTGTGAAAGAAAATTTGTTGAAAAGAAAACCTGTATGTGTCTTGCATGCCAATAATGTAAAATGTTACTGTTTTTTTCTATTAATGTATTTATAGTCAAGTAACTATTAAAATGTGAAGATTTAGTAGGTTGAAAATTAATAGATATAAACAAAAAAGATTTGATTCCTGATTTGTCTTGTACCTACTTTACCAGCATGCTTCCCAAGACTTGCATTCTGACATCTAGAGCTGCATACTCGCAATGAGCCAAATTCCTCTTCTCCCCTAAATGTAATTCAGGTGTATAGCTTAAAAGGGGGAGCTGCTTGTACCCTTATTCATTTCTTCTTTTGACACACATGCATTCAGTGGTAAGCCCATTCAGTTTACCAGAGAACAATAAGTGCTCAGTTTTATGAATTATTGCATGTTTGTTGCGACATTTGTTGATTAATTTAGCTGTTAAAGTTGATATCTATTAAATTGCACATTCCAAAGAGTTTGTGGTCTGTGACATCCCCAGAAAAGTGTTCAAACAACTGTGCGTGCAGGAGGCAGACTCTGCCAAAGGTCATTCATTCACAATGTATTTTAGTTAGGAAGACATCGTCTGCCCTGCTGTAATGATTGTGACACATTTATAAAGAATACCTTCAAGCATGGCCAAAAAAAAAATCTCAAGGTCTATTTGGAAAAGAAGGTAAAGGCCTTGGTCCAGGTTAGCCGTACACCCTCTGAATCCTGAGCAAATCTGAATGAAAGAACCAGTGAGCAAGGAACACAAAACCTTAGAATGTTGCCTGGTCTATAGGGGCCTGTAGACATCAGCAACATTGAGCTTTTGTGTTGTGTACCTTCTGCCTTGGTATCACTACAATGTCCACCTGTGCTAACCCCTCTGGAAGCAGATGGTGAGATTTGGATATTAGCTGTTGCATATAGGTCTCAGGGGGCATTACTGAGGTGTCCAGGCTGGAAGCAAGTTCTTAAGAACCTGCCCCTCTGGGATATCTGTTGCTCCTCCAGAATTGTGCTGGTTTCCAACATTTTTTTTATACAGATAATAGAAAGAGTGTAGCTTTTTTGATGCATTTACCAGACTCCCATGTCATAGAGACCTTATCTTCTATCAGCAGAGAACATACACACAAATATTTCAAGCATGGGTATTAAAAGCCCTTCTAGCTTGCCAGTGTGCCAAACCACTTGTTCCCCATAAGTGTTCAGGCTGTTCTTAAACATTCTAAACTAGTACATACTTTAATGTAATTTCAGCTACTCTGTCAGAGAACCAATTAGTACACTTCTCATTTCTGTAGAATCTTCTATATAGGCTGTCTGATGATTCTGTAGTACTTTTTGATAACCCTAAACATTACCAGAGTTAGTTTGCCTCTAAATGCCCAATATACTTGAGTAAGATCTCCTCTTGGATATCTGTAAGAAACACTGTATAAGTTCAGATATTTTAGTCTTACATAATAACTTAAATTTTCACATCCATGGATGCCCTTGGTATCTTTCTGCTGTACTATTTACAGCTTACTCATGCTTGTTTTCTTATACGGTTTCCATATTTCCATGCTCAAGTTTGGGTCTAATGTAACTAACAATGGCTTCATCATTTTTGATTTCATATATTTTATAAATCTTTTTATATAACCTATAGTTCTATAACTGTCATTAACCAGTTGGTTGATATGATTAGAAAAACACATAGTTGAGTCTACCAGCAATATCTGTAGATGTCCTTCGTTATATCACTGTTGTAGTATTCCAAACTGCTGGGTTATCTTGCCAAATAATCTGGATATCCAACCATGTTACCACAGCCTTCCATAGATCCATACGTCCAACATATGACCCAAGCCTGTGGTTGTAACGATACATAAGTGAACGATCTTCAGACTATCTTGCCTAGAGACTGAGTGCAGGCCTCACACCCGTTGGTCTATTCTGTGCATAGTCCTTGGTATCATTCTTGCTTTTGCATACTCAGATAAGTGCTCCATTAGGGAATACTCCTTATTTTCTTTGCATTTTGGTGGTTTAATGTGTTAGATGTCAGCTAAGAGGGAGAAGTGCATTGTGGTACACAGATTCCTTATGGCTCTCTACTCTGTCTTTTTTGCCTCACGGTAGAATGCAACTATAAAAATTGCCAAATGTGTCAAGTAATTTTTACCAAAAACCCTGTGCACATGTCCTTCCTGCCTTAATACCTGTCTAGAAACTCATCTAAAACTAATCTAAAATGACTGAAATTTTGGCATCTGACATCCTGCTCATTCCAGAAAAAGAGATTCAAAAGGCCTTAGCCTGAACCATAATCTGCCCAGTCGAAATCTGACATACCCATTGTGCATTTGCAAGAGTCCACTGTACATTCAGCCTTTTCTCAGGCTTCTGCTACCACAACCCCACTGGAGGATGGCGTTTGTCATATGTCTGATATGACTGACCTTACCAATACAGTGGAGAAAGGGGAACCTAGGCTTATTTCAGAAGGACCAGAGGGCATCCCTCAAATATTAGATGTTATGTGATCCTATCTCGCCTACATTCTGTACTGATGGGCTCGGAGCCGATCCCTCGGCTCCAACTCGGCACGCTTATGCTATAGAGCGAGGCCTCTTATTGGCTGAGCTATCTTTATCCCAGGATGCACCACCACTAATCCCCCAGATCTCGTTTGCCGCTAACAAGCTTAGACATGGTCTCAACTTGGCTGGGCTAAGTACTATTTATTTAGGCTTTTTCCTGTCACAAATTTCCTTACTTTGAACCCAAAAGCTGTTTTAACAGCTATTGTTGTTATATGAGTGTGATTGGTTAATTTCTTTTGAGAAATTCGTGATTTTTTTAGTTAGGGAAGGTTTCCCGTTTTAGTTAGAGGGGCCTTCCCCTGTTGCTTTGCTACTAGTGTCTCTTTCTTGGGTCAAGTACCCGTTTAAGTTAGAGGGTCTTGACTCTCTGTCTCTCTTCTCTGTGTGTTTAACTGTATAGTGTTAAAAAAAAAAAAAAAAAAAAAATATTTGTTAAATTTAAAACTTTACCTTTTGACTAAGTTTGGTATTTTTCACTTAGATAGGTTCTGTGGCCTAAAGCAGTTATGTCTAAAGAACACAAACCCTCCGGGTTTAAGAAATGCACGAGGTGTGGTTTTAAAATGTCCATAACGGACGACCACTCCTCGTGCGTCTATTGCTTAGGTGCCAAGCACCTACAAGAATCGTGTAGTGTGTGCCACGCTTTCTCATCAAGAGTCCTCCAGGAGAGGAAGAACAAATTAATCCTCAAGGGATTAATCAAGCCTTCCTTCGAGGAGGCTTTATCTTCCTCTCCGTCTCCTTCTAAAAAGAAGAAAGCGTCGGCTCGACCAGTCAGTCGGAACCGACCGCTAAAAAATCTAAGCAGACTTCTCCATCGGCTCCACGGACTTCGGAGCCGAGGGCGGAACGGTCTGCCTCGATGCCTCCAGCCTCGACCCCTCTGGTTTTGGAACCGAGGTCTGGGGCATCGAGAGGCGGGTCACCCTCATCGGCTCCACTGATATTGGAGCCGATAAGGGTTACCGGCTCAGACTCTTCCCCCTCGGAGCCGAAGTCCTTATCGGCACCGAGGGAAATTTCCTTGAGATCTTCCTCGGAGCCGATAGTTGTTGAGTCCATTCGGAGCCGGTCCCCGAGCCCTTCGGAGCCGATGGAGAAATTGGTTCGGGCCCGATCGGTATCCTCTAGATCATCCAAGATGTCTGATTCGGACATCGACAGGGTGCTCCTTCGACTCTTCCAGTCTCCGGTGTTCCAAAAGCTAGTTTCGGCTCCAGCCCATTCGGCCGGGCCGATGGTCCACTCCTACTGTGGTTCCTCCTCCAACAGCTCGGCACCGTTGGAGCCGGTGCTGGTGGAACCTGTGGAGGTGTTAGGGTCGGGCCCGACCCTTGCTCCAACTCCGGCTCTTGGGTCGGAGTTCAGTACACGGACTTCTTCCTTCGGCCCTGGGGGGGAGGCTTCGGGATTGATGCTTTCGGTCCCAAGTCTCCCTCTTGGTGCGTCGGCGGCAGGAGTGCCGTCCACTGTCGTGGCCACGGAGGTGGGACCCTCCCAGGATTCTGGTGGTCCCGCCTTCAGGGCTATGAGGAGTGCATTAGCCAAATCTTCCTTGGCTACCTCCACGGTTTCCCTAGCTCCTTCCCTACATACGGAAACTGGGTCGTTGGCAGTCCCCCTGTCCTTAGACAGCGAAGCCCCGGGGCCTCAGGTTACCCCTGCTGGGGTTTCTCCCCCTCCTGGAGGTCCTTCTGAAGCCTCTTCGGAAGAACCCCCCAGGAAAAGATCATGCAAGAGGAAGCACGTTGACTCCCCTGATGAGTCTCTGACATCCGACACTGATCTCGATGATGCAGAGGGGTCCCCTAAGTCGTCCTCGGATGATATCTCCTTTGCAGACATCCTTGAAGCCCTAAAACAACGAGGCGGCTGGCAGTCCAAACCTCCCTCTGCTGATGAGTCGGTGTTCCTGAAGGCCTTCGGGGCTCAGCCCTCCGCCTCCTGGGTGTCTCCGCCTGATGAGCTCTTGGATTTGATCTGTCAAGGTGGGAACACCCAGACTCTGTGGAACCGGTGCCTGCTCGTCCGAATAAGTTCCTCTCGGCCCCTGAAAAGAGTTTCTAACTAAAGGTGTGGCTGTAGATGCTTTGGTGGTGGCATCTGCTACCCAGCAAGATGTAGCAGAGGCTTCGGCGTCCGTCCATCCTCCTAAAAAGGAGTCTAGGTGCATGGATCGATGCAGGCGCCCCCTCAGTTCAGCGGCCTTTACACTGAGGTCCTTGAACTACCTTACGCACTTTACCAGATTTCAGAGGGATCTGATTAAGGAGCTATCCGATACCCTCTTGGGTAACCTGCCTGAGGAGCTGGCCCAGACGGTTGGCTCTCAGCTGGCTACAATGTCGTCCATTTCGAACTCGTCCATGAGGCTCATTTCTTATGCGGCCGAAGGGGCGAGTAGAGCGGTGGGTACAGGCATTGCTCTACGGAGACAAGCCTGGCTCCGCCTGTGTCATTTCGCGGAGGCCTTTAAGTCTTCCTTTGCCGACGCCTTTGATGGGTCCTCCCTGTTTGGACCCAAGGTAAAGGACACACTAACCCGCTGTGAACAGGAGGGTAAGACTCTGACTGCCGTAGGGGCACGATTTTCCACTCCCTTTCGGCCTTATCCCAAGGCTAAAAGAGGAGGGAAAATGTGGTTCCATAGATCTCAGAAGCCTTACCCCTCTCAGCAGGAGGATTCCCCTTCCAGAGGCAGAGGAGGGGGAAATTCTTCCGGAAGACGCCGTCCCAGAGGCGGCAGAGGCCCTCGCAACACTGGAGACCGCGAGCCCTTTCGTGGCTCTTCAGCCTTCCATAGTCCCTGAGGGATTGCCCGGCTGTGCAGCTCCGGAGCCAGTCGGGGGTCTTTTCTCGAAGCACCTAAAGGCCTGGGAAGGTATCACTCAGGACCGATGGGTGCTTCGGATTATAGCCGGAGGTTACTCCATCCCATTCTCTTATCCCCCCCCTCAGCCCAGAAAAATCCCGGACCCGCCACCCAGTCAACGGGATATCGCATTCTCAGAAGTTTCAAAGCTGCTGCAAAAAGGAGTCATCCAACCGGTCCCCGCAGACCAGATCGGATTAGGGACTTACTCAAGATTCTTTTTGGTGCCAAAAAAGACCGGGGACTTGAGGCCCATCTTGGACCTCAGCATCCTAAACCTTTCAGTCAGAAAGTCCAAGTTCCGAATGGTCACCCTACAAACCATTCTCCCATTGCTGGAGAAGAGTGTTTGGATGTGCTCCATAGATCTCCAGGACGCTTATTACCATATCATGGTACATCAAGCGTCCAGGAGACATCTGCGCTTCAGCCTAGGAGGCAGTCATTTTCAGTTCCGTGCGCTGCCCTTTGGTCTCACCACAGCCCCCAGGGTGTTCACCAAATGTTTGGCGGTCGTGACTGCTCACCTGAGAAGTCTAGGATTCCAGGTGTTTCTGTATCTAGACGACTGGCTCCTAACTGCCACCTCCAAGCATCTACTATTGCGGAGCCTACAAGCCACTATATCACTGGGCAATTCCCTTGGAATCACCTTCAATTGGCTAAAGTCTGTGTTGCTGCCATCTCAACGCATAAGATTCATAGGGGTAGAGATAGACTCGAACCAAATGCGGGTCTATCTACCTACAGACAGGATACTAACCATACAGGCTCAAGTTCGAGCCTTACTTCCCAAATCCAAAGCCCCAGCCAGAATGGTCCTGCAGCTATTAGGATCCATGTCCGCCACGGTTCTTCTAGTTCCCCTGGCAAGGTTGCACATGAGAATTCTTCAGTGGCTTCTTTCAGCTCAGTGGTCCTTTCAGGAACTCCCTCTCAGTCACCTCATATGGATCACGGAATCTTGCAAACGGGACCTTCGCTGGTGGCTAGTGCCCTCCAACTTGGATCAGGGACGACCCTTTGTTCTACCCCTCCGGCCATTTTGACCACGGACGCCTCCCAGACGGGGTTGGGGGGGGTATTCCCTGGGCAGGTCAGTCCAAGGCAAATGGCACTCGAAAGAGACTTTGCTTCATATCAACATCTTAGAAATGAGGGCAGTGCTTCTGTCCCTTCAAGCCCTTCACGATTATCTCCCTCAGGGCGTAATTGCTGTTCACTCAGACAACATGTCAGTTGTCTGGTACCTGAACAAACAGGGAGGGACCAGATCCTATCCTCTTTGCAGAGAAGCCATGAGAGTTTGGGAATGGGCAGTCTCGACCAAACGCTTCCTAGTGGCTACTCACATACCGGGCAAGTCCAATGTGATAGCCGACAGATTGAGCAGAACCATCCTCTCTCCTCACGAATGGTCACTGAATATAACAGTGGCAAGTCAGATTTTCAGCAAATGGGGAGTTCCGTGTTGCGATCTCTTCGCGACTCCTCTGAATGCAAAGTGCAAAGAGTTTTTCTCCCTAACCCCGGCTCCGGGGAAGAGCCCCATGGACGCATTAGTCCATCCTTGGCCCACCGGCTTGCTTTATGCCTTCCCTCCAGTTCCTCTCCTTCCCAGGGTGATTCAAAAGGCATCTCTCTTGGGGAGCAAAATTATCTTAATTGCTCCTTACTGGCCTCGTCAAGTGTGGTTCCCCTATCTTCGGAGACATGCTCTGGAAGGTCCATGGTTCCTGGATCAGATCCCAGACCTACTTGTTCACCAGTCGGGACTATTCCACCAGTCCCTACACACCTTAAAATTGACGGCTTGGCTCCTCCTCTTCCGACGATAGTCAGGAGTCATACATTGGATCCAGATGTTGTACACATATTATCTTCGGCCCATAAGTCTGCTACAAGGAAACTGTATTCTAGCAAATGGAAAAGATTTGCTAATTGGGCTCAACTCCGGGGCCTGGACCCCATTTCTATTCCTGTAGCAGAGGTACTAAAATTTTTGACTTCTCTTTTCAATCAAGGCTCTTCAGTTTCTACCATCAAGGTACAATTGGCAGCAATCTCTAATTTTCATGAATCCATAGACCCACCTTTAATGAGCAACAGATTGTGTAAAACCTTCTTGAAAGGTGCTGCTCTGTTAAGACCTCCGATTTCTCATCCTGCACCTCCATGGGATTTCGATATAGTGTTACGCGCCTTGACTTCTTACCCCTTTGAACCGGCAGCTACATGTGATATAAAGTTCCTATCATGGAAGACAGCCTTTCTGGTGGCGATTACTTCTGCCAGAAGAGTTTCAGAGCTTCAAGCTTTGTTTGTAAAACCCCCGTACTTGGTTTTTCACAAAGACAGAGTATCCCTCAGGCCAAATCCTTCCTTTGTCCCTAAAATTTGTTCTAGTTTCTGCTTACAACAATCGTTAGAGCTTCCAGTTTTTTTCCCAAAATACTCTAACAAAGCGGAGTTCATATTCCACACACTAGATGTCCACAGACAGTTACTTTTTTATTTAGACAGGACCAAACAAACAAGGAAAACAGATCAGTTGTTTGTATCCTTTGCAAATAACAAATTGGGCAAAGCTGTCACAAAGGTCACTATTGCCAAATGGATCAGGGACTGTATTACTCAAGCTTATTTTTATTCTAACAAAGAGCTTACCACCTCTGTCAAGGCTCATTCTACAAGGGCTATGGCTACTTCGATAGCATTTCATTCTAAGCTTGCTATTAGTGACATTTGTGCTGCGGCTACATGGTCTTCCCCGCACACCTTCATTTCCCACTACAAATTAGATGTGGCATCTAGAGGACGAGCTTCATTTGGTTCCACAGTGCTCAGGAGTGTTTTCCAATGAGCCACCCGGGATTTTAGGTGCTAGGGACGCTGTCCCATCAGTACAGAATGTAGGCGAGATAGGATCACATAACATCTTTTAGTTATGTACTCACCATAACTTCAGATGTTTGGGATCCATCTCACCTGCATTCCTAATAACCCACCCTCCTTCCCCCTTCCTTGGAGATCAGAGGATATCAGAAGGTCCGAATCCTGTTGTTTCATCTTGAAACATCTAACAATGTTATATAAACAAGTTGTGCATGTGTGCATGAATGCGGACAAACAAGATCTGGGGGATTAGTGGTGGTGCATCCTGGGATAAAGATAGCTCAGCCAATAAGAGGCCTCGCTCTATAACATAAGCGTGCCGAGTTGGAGCCGAGGGATCGGCTCCGAGCCCATCAGTACAGAATGTAGGCGAGATGGATCCCAAACATCTGAAGTTATGGTGGGTACGTAACTAAAAGTTCTGGAAGAGGTGCCTGGCTTTTTGACAAAAGTTGCCAACAGTCAAATCTACCACATTTTGTTAAAACAGATTTCTTTCGTAAGACAAAGATGAAACAAACAAAAAATGTTTCTCTTCCTCAGATGCCCCAAGAAAAAAGAATGGAAGGAATTTTCTCAAGGCCAGAATAAGGCCATTTTGGCTCTCAAGCTACATTCCTTTCTTTCCTGTGCACCTGCTTCCCTCGACCCCCTGGAAGAGACAACATAAGTCCTCTTCTGAGAAGGATGAGTCAGATTCAGATGAACATTTTCTGACCTACTCATTCCATATTTACTCACCAGGTCAAATGGCTTCTGATAATGAGGTTACATTATCCCCCTGATTCACCTGTTGAGGAAATCCCCTTTGGGGAAACCATGACTAAGGTGATGGCGGAATTTTGAACATCTAGACCAACTTCTAATGTACTGAAGAGAAATTACAATTTATCAGAGGTTGGTACTCCTAAGCCTGCACCTGTTCCTCCAGTTTGAGGCTTTTTTCGATGCATTTGCATCCACTTCTACTGGACCTGGCTGTATGCCGTTTTCACAGACAAGCAATCTGAGCTTTTACCTGTTGCTAATGCCTTACTCTCGGACAAAGATAGTAGGGCAGTGGGCAGATATGGAAGGTGTAGGGCAATGGGCAGATATGGAAAGAAGAGTTTGCATCTCTTCCACTCTGGCATTCTGAGCTGTGAATTACTAAAAACAAATCAAATGTTTGTCTGTTCTGAGTGATTTGAATAAAATTCTGTCATCCCTTGAAGCATTTGAAGTTAAAAAGAATGATGGACAAGCTCCTCAGGTGCAAGGCATAGTACTGAGTGCAGCTGTGATTCAGTAGAAGCTTCATCCAGAACAGCTGCTATTGGATTTGTCATCAGAAGATTTGCATGGCCTCATTTTCACTCCATCTGAGGATATTAAAGATAAACTCATGGATGGATTTCAGTCCTAATAAAGATCTCTTATTTGGTCCTGAAGCTGCTCATTTGTTTAAATCCTTGCAAGAACAAGGAAAGATAATGCAAGATTTCAAACAAATCTTTATCACTTCTTTTCTCAGGTATCAGAGAAGTTACTCGGCTAAGCGCACATCTTTTTATTGCAGAGATCCTAGGTCTGCAAGGATGGCAGGAAAAATGCCTAGAAAGAGTTTGCAGGGTAAACATGCCAGAGAATATGTCTGGGAGGCCTCCCTTTCCAGATAAATCAGCCTATTTTCTGCATCTATCAGCACCCCTTGGTCCATCCCTCCATCTGTTAAAAAAGACTAATCTCATCCCTTTCTGCTTGGCAGCTCATAGTTTCCAACAAATGTATCCTCTCCATTATTCAACAAGGTTGCAAATGACATGAAAGGCGATTCTACCTTTCAAAGGTATCCCACCACCCCCTCTAAAGAAGGTAAACCTCAAGTTCTATCCTGCAGTGTCTTCACTTAACATGTACCCTAACAGCATGTAGGAAGAGTTTTATTCCAGCCTTTTTCTGGTGTCCAGAAAAGGAGGAGAATGGTCATCCTTTCTAGATTTGTCCCATCTCCACACTTCCCGGAAGGTGCCCTCTTTCAAAATGCTGCCTCTGCAAACTCTGCTCCCTTACATTCTTTCACAAGCCTTTCTGGTATCTTTGCACTTGAAGGATGCTTATCTCCACATTCCCATTCATCTTTTTTGAAGGATTTTTTTAAAGATTTTTGACTTTTTCATCATGCTTTCTGTTCTCTGCTTTACTGTTTGGGTTATCTACAGCCCACCCCACCCCGGGTCTTCACAAAATGCCTTGCCATGGCTATCACCTTTTGGAGAACTCAGGGAATTCAAATATTATCATATCTTGACAACTGCTAATACAGGCAGTCTTCTTAGAAGATTTTTGTTACAGCATCTCAGCTATGCTATCTCCCTCCTACAGAGTCTGGGGTTCACATTAAACTTAGTCAACATTGAACCCTTGCCAATATCTGGTCTTTCTGGGCAGCAGACTAAGCATGTACCTCATGCTAGCATTCCTACCACAAGGGAAGGTCCAGGCACTCTATGTATTTTCAGTCCCTTTTTCCCCTTCAGTCCTGTCCTGCAAGGGAAATTCTTAGGACTGTGTGGTTTATGGCAGCATCCAGACCCATGTTTCCATTTGAAAGATGACCATATGAGAAAGGTCCAGTGATATTTGAAGTCTGTCTAATCTTAGCATTGTCACCCTCCAGACACTCTGATCCCTTTTCAGCCCTCTCTGAAGAAATAATTTCAGTGGTGGATATCCCATATAAAGCTCAACCCAGGCCATTCTTTCTAAACAGCAGGCCCTTCACAGGACCTGCACATGGACATTTCAGACCTAGCTTGGGGGGGCATGGACAAGTTCCATAATAGTCCAACAGAATGAACCCCAAATCAAAGAACAGAACATATTAACATGAAGGAAATGAGGGCATTGATTCAGCCCCTGCTAATCTTCTCCCACTCATGGATTCCCGGTCCCCTCAGGATCTTGACAGACAACACAATAGTCATGTGGTATATAAACAAGCAGAAGGGGACCAAGTCGTTTCAGCCATACAAACTGGCTCTTCTAGATTGGAAGCAGGCCATAAATGCAAACCTGTCACTCCAAGTGTTTTACATTCCTTCCCAGGACAGTGTCCTATCAGATTTTCTAAGCAGACCCAGGGAAGACCCTCATAAATAGATATTGAACAGGGAGCCCTTCCTAGACACAGTCCACAAATAGGTCTGCCTGATGAATAACCCATTTACTTCCATTCACAACAAGCAGCTCCGTTTTATTGCTCCAGGACTCCTTGAACTCAAGCCTGGGAGATTGATGACCTGCTCTTTCCTTGGGAAGGGACGTTTCTTTATGCCCCCCCCCTTCTAATCCCAAAGATCTTGTTAAAGATCCAGAGAGACAAACCAAAAATATTGATGGTATCTCACTTTTGGCCCAGGCAGCATTGGTTCCCCCTTTGTCACCTTGCCAGGGGTCATCACCATGAGTTGCACTTCAGAGTGGACTTGCCCACACAGCACAAGGGCTCTTTCCTTCATCCCATCCCTTCATCTATCAGCCTGGCAGTGTGCATAATAGAATTCTGATTCCTTTCAGACAACAATTTTTTTTTAAGGTGCATTACAAGTTCTACAAGAGGCAAGAAAATCTGCTACTAGAAAGTTTTTATGTCCAAATAGAAAAGATTTTGTCTGGTGTACTAACAAGTAGAACCCTACTCAAACAAGAGTTCTTACTATTCTTGGTTGGTGTGAACTGTTGAGACTACCTTGCCTACTCCTTTATTAAGGTACACTTATCTGACATTTCGTCATGTTTGCCTGTACACATTCAGGACATCATTGACAAACCCCACAACTTGACAGTGCAGAAATCATCTATACCACACTAACTGTAAATTCAAGAAAAACACAATTTAATTGGCTGCTATATCCCACCTGGAAATAACGTCCCAGTTATCAAATGTCTATTGCACTGGGAAGTAGTACCCTTAGTCAGGAGACATTCATACTGGGTGATTTTAATTTAGACTAGTTTGCATGATACAGATCACCCTATCCAACGCATAAACTTGCATGGTTTTACACAAACTCTTCAAGAACCTACCCAAATAGATAAAGCTAGTAAAAAACAATCCACCTCGGACTGGATATTACTAAATAACTCCTCTCACTCATTCCAATCAGGTTGCCTTCCTGATGGTCTGAGTGACCACCTACCCACATTTCTTATACAACACATATTCCTACCAAAATCTACTATTTTTAAACAACTCAGAGAAAAAAACATAACTTTAATCTTGACAACTTCCTAGCTGACCTGCAAAGGTGCAATTGGACTCCACTCAAATACCTTGACCTAGGTGATGCAGTGAACCACTTTAATAAATCTTTCTTTGATATAGTAAATGCACATGCCCCTGTTAAGAACCATCAGAGTAAAATCAGACTATGCCCTCTGGCTAAGCAGAGACACTAGGGCCCTTCTGAAAAAGAGAGATAAAGTCTGGGAACTATGGCGCAAGACTAACACTGTAGTTTCAAAACAACAGTATCAAGGCAAAAAAATAAAACAAGATAAAATAAATTTCTATCCTAACATTCAAAACCCACATTAAAAAACCCTCAATAACTCTGGCCGGCTATAAACTCAGTCCTTCACCCAGGAAAATCTGCTACACCAACCCCAAACATCTACAACAATTCCGATAGCATGGCTACCATTTTTAACAAACATTTTACTGAGTCTATAATTGCCCTTTCCAAGCAGCAAACCCCCTACTCCTGATGCCAGACCAGCCAAGTCTACAACCAGCAATGCCTTGTTCTCTTTCTCCAAAGTTCCTACAGACACTGTAAAAAAAAAAAAAAAAAAAAGCTACTCCAAAAACTAAAACCTACCACACTTGCCGTAGATAACTTGCCCAGTGAATACCTCAAAATTGCAGCTAAAGCTATAGCCTTCCCAGTATCCTTAAAAATAGATCCATTCTCAAAAACAAGCTCCCTCAAATGTGGAAAATTTCCCATGTAATCACACTTCATAAAAGGGGTCCTTCCACAGAACTGATTAACTACTGGCCAATTGCTGCTATTTCACCTCTTTCTAAGCTACTCAAAAGGTGTATTCATCACAAATTCTTAAACAAATAACCTTCTCTCAAATACTCCGCATGGGTTTCGCCCACCACATAGTACCAGCTCTCTTATCCTTCATTAATACTGTAAACCATCCCAGGGATAACAACTTTTAATCTGCCATCTTTCTAGACCTATCAAAAGCCTTTGATATGGTCTCCCAGTCCAAACTAATAGATGTACTAACTGAACTATCCTTCTCACCATCTGCCATAGCATGGTTTCATAACAATTTATCTGGCCGTCAACAGTCTATTCTTTGGCAGGGTTGACCTATCTCCTCATCTTCCTTTATCCATTGGTGTCCCCCAAGAATCTATCTTGGACCCTCTCCTTTTCTCCCTCTTTACTAATAATCTACACACAGCTACTCCACATGGTTCTATAATACAGTATGCAGATGATTCAACACTTATATGTGCTGCCACTTCTCTATCAACTCTTCATTCTCACTGAATCCTTCACTTCTGTTGAAATATAGTTAGCCAATTCCCATCTAATCCTGAACCCAAACAAAACTAAATTATTACTCTTCCAGCCTAACAAGACATCCATCTCATGCCCACCATTTAACATAATAGCCAAATACAATACTGTCATCTCCCCGACAACCCATACAAAGCTTCTTGGAGTGGAAATGGACAATAACTTAAAATGTGACTTACATGTCTCCCTAACCATAAAAAAAGTCCATAAGAAACTTGGAAGTCTATATAGGCGCAAAAGGTTCTTGACCACAATGGCCAAAATTACATTAGCACAAACCCATGTTCTTTCCACTCTACTATATGCCTCTCCAATTTTAACTAATCTAAGGAAAGCCGACTTATCTAAGCTAGAAGCATGTTATAGTAAAATTGCTAAGTTTGCATCTGAATGCCCATATAGAACACATCATTGTACAGCTTTAAGGATATTAGACTGGCTTAACCTTCCCAACATTATTCTTTACAACCAACTCTGTCTAACTCACAAAATTGTAACACAACTAACCAGAATCCCTGCAGTACAAAATCTCATCCTTCCTTATAGTTCCAGCAGACCACTTTGCTCTAACAATAAGAACTTAGTCTCCAAGGCCAACAACACTGCAGGAGAATCTTTATTTTCCAACTATATTTCTCGTATATGGAACTCCCTTCCTAAATCCATTCTCTCAATCTCATCCACTAACCACTTTAAACCATCACTTAAAGCTTATCTAAAAAATAAGTCATGAATGCTCTGATGCATCACAGTAAACCCCAACCATATCCAACTTCTTCCCCAGTGTTTAATCCTTTATTCCTATGGACCTGAATTAACCCTGTATCCGGACATAAGTCATACTTTACAAATAGTATTAGTTATGTTCAAAGCCTAGGTTTTGTTGTCAAGATGTAACAAATTTATATTTTCTTATGTATACTACAGTTTGTTTACTGTATACTTTATTGATTATTGTAATTTGTTCATTAAAATTTACTGTTACTCATGGAACTTTTCTCCCTGGGCCTCCACTGAAAAAGGACCTGTGTCCAGTCGGACTTTCCCTGTAAACAAATGTTAAGTAAATAAATAAAATAAATAAAAACCCCATTCCACGAGAACAGTTGCCTCCTTTGCAGCCTTTTACAAAGGAACTGATTTCCATTGCTATTCTAGAATCAGCCACTTGGTCTTCTGTGCACACTTTTGCTAATATTATAGGGTAGTTGCTTTCTCAAGATCCAGAGCTTCCTTTGCCAGATCTCTTCCCTTTAGATTAATTGACAGTTCCCCTTTGCGTAATCCTTCCACCCTTAATAAATATTGAGCTTTGAGAATCACTCAGCAGTTTGGAATACTGCAACAGTGATCTAAGGAAGGACAGAGTACAGTTGTAAGACATTACCATGACAGTAGATGTCATACTTATCACTGTTGCAGTATTCCTTTCCAACCAACTTCTCTTTTTTCCTGTCTGCGTATTGTCCTCTGTTTTCTTACTGACCAATAGGGAGAAATTCTCTACTTTCCCTCCTCTTAGTTTATCTTTTACTTGTTATCTTTCCTGGAGTGGTTCCAGGTCTCCTGATTTTTTAGATAGTTTGAGGATCTCATGCTAATACATCCACTTATGTACTCTTATGCCCATCGACTTGGGTCACATATTGACAGGGGGTGGGGATCACGTCAGTCGCCCTGCTAGACAGGGGTCTAGGGAAGTAAATAGTGTGGGAAGAAATAGCCAGGGAATTATCGCTAGGTTTGTATAGACCGTAGGGCCAATAGCCTAGTACCAACCTATGAACGTATGGCTCTGTGGAAGGTTTTTGCTTTGGTACCCAGGCTAGACATCCACATTGTTTGGCAAGATAATCCCACTGTTTGGAATACTGCAGCAAAGATCGGTAGGTCATTTATTGTTGAGGTACATTCTTACACAAGTGTAGTATTTATTACGCTCTCCCCTAAGACACATCATCACACTCAAATTCTAGCCAAAACTCATGGCTATCTATTTCATATCGGATAAAATAACTTCTTGGATTCTTCATTTAAACTTGTCAGCCTTCACTCTTTCCTTTTTCTTGACCAGCCTTTTTTCCAAGTACCTCTGACAACAACCTGAGATCCCTTCCCCCTAGCATAATCTCTGTCCAAAAAAAATAATTAAAGTTGCACTACTCACACCACAGTTTCTCCATCCTAGGCCCTTTGAAGTCTAGTAATCTCTTTTGCCCTACCTTAAAGAGCACTCCTCCTTTAAAGTATTCAGAAAGGAACTGAAATGGTTCCTCTTCAAAGATGCGTTGTGCACTTTACACCACAAATGAAGTAATCTAATACTAGCATGATCGCATTTCATCTCCTAGTCACACAGGTGCAGCAGGGTTTCACACACACACTTTTTGTTTTTGTTTGTGTACTCGCTATAACACTCGAGC
The DNA here is from genome assembly GCF_019279795.1 of Protopterus annectens. Lineage (NCBI taxonomy): Eukaryota > Metazoa > Chordata > Ceratodontiformes > Protopteridae > Protopterus > Protopterus annectens. The sequence continues at coordinate 903,328,919 of NC_056727.1, read as the reverse complement.
CTTATTCTGTTCGATATGATGCACATAGGCAAAACTCAATTCTTGATTTCCCTTTGATAGCGGTGGTATCTCTTAAAAAGTTTACCTAACTAATTTCTACCCACTCCTCCTCTACCCCCTTCAGGTATTGCTCTCTCTCGCTACTGCCTTCCTTTTTTTAATTTCTCCCAGTAACCATTTCCCATGGTCTTTCCTTAGATGATTATTTCTGTCTGAACTCCTTATTACTTGACTGCTGTTCTCTTGGTATTTACATGCATGCGTGTCTAAGGTATGTTAAAAATAGCGATGTTTCAGGATTTTATATTATGTCTGCTGATTCTCTGTCTCTTATTTATTTTTATTTATTTATTTATTTTTGTTTTGTTTTACTGGAAATCGTACTACAAATTTGTGATTTATTTTACCTCCTTAAACTCCCAGGCTGAACCTGTAAATGGTCCAAAGAAGACTAATGCTCTGCCCCAGTTAAGAAATTTACATAAATGATAAATAAGAAAGCCCTCTGCAAGTCAAGGATGACTGCATATTGACATAATTTCAAGGTACTTCAGTCCAATTGGGCTACAGTACTGTACATATAGCAAGGCGAGTGCTACAGTACTGTACATATAGCAAGGTGAGTGCTACAGTACTGTACATATGGTAAGGCGAGTGCATGTGAGTCATTTCACTCTTTACAATATAAAGCCAATAACGTTGTGGACTGGGGAAGAACAGGACATAACTATCGAGACTAAACAAGATGAAGGTTAAAATATTTCAGCTGTAAAAATGTTGAACATGATTATTTAAAGAAGAAGACTTTGTCAGTTACTAAGAAGACTGCTTCCATTTTGTACAAGTGCTTATGTGTAAATTTGGTTTGAGTGAGGAGTACCGGCCATACAGGGTTGTTACAATTTCCAGTTCCAGACGTGCTGAGGTACTTATAAATTTTATGTAAGTGAAAGAGCCTGGTAAATATGAATATTAAGTGTGGCACCACTTTTATAGCAATCAGGTTTAAAGGTCAAGTCTGTAACAATTGCAGTCAGTTTATTAGTGCACTTATATAGTTATCTAGATCTAGTTGAGTATTTTTAATGGCTAGTAGCAACTAGAAGTCAGTAAGAGCAAATAGTGTTAAAAGTGGCCCAAACTGGCTTTAGGATAAGCAGACAAAAATATTACGTATGGCTACAATGCTGTGGATGCTTGCAGCAGAGGTTTTAAAAAGTTAAAGGAGAAGGGTAAAGCAATGAAACTGATAAAATGGCTTTTTTTCACCCTCCTATTGTGTGATATAGCAGAAACTACTCAACCAACCAGTGATCTTTTTATAGGAAACAGATGTGCAAAGCAATTCAGGCGGAGGAAAGATGTGAGGCAGAATAAGGCAACAAGGTGAGAAGAAGAGGAAGCCCCTATCTCCACAAGATGCCCTGAACTATTACTGACTGTGCCAGGACGGTCTCACTTCAAGTGAAATTGGTTCAGCATGACCTCCAGCAGATGTGTGTGGGGCATTTATTTGGGTTGCTTATTAGAATTCTGAGTTTCCACCTGTTATGGTCATCCCTCTCAGTCCCTCAGGACAAAAAAAACACCTGTTTGTGTAGGTGTACTGCATTTGATAACCTGTAGTTCAGTGGAGAAGGCCCATCAGGGTAGGACAAAGAGATTTTATTCCAGATGTTTGTTTCTTAGGTTCATAGGTTGGTACTAGGCTATCTGCCCTAGGGACTATACAAGAATAGCCATAACAATTCCCTGGATTTTTCTTCCCACAATATTAACTTCTCTGGACCCCTGTCTAGCAGGGCGACTGACATGATCCCCGGGGTGAATTTCCCATCCAATCATCAAGGTTCCTTTTGAAGAGGGCCAAGGAGGCGCTCTGCTTGACATGTATGGGCAGTCTTTTACAGAGTATGGGGAGTCTCTGAGTCAGGAACCTATCCCTCCAGCATGTTTTGTTCATTGTGATGACAAGGTTTAGATCCCTGGAGCGTGTGGCTCTGAGGGATTGGAATTTCTTTAAGTGGAGCATGTCCAACAGCTCAGGGTTTGACATGGCATTGTATGTTAAGCAGAGATCGCCTCTGAGTAGACGATATACCACAGAGTATAGCTGGAGTTTTTTTTAGAAAGTCAGCAGGCCTGTGATTCTTGTACTGTGGTATTTCTGTGGCCTTTTCAGCTGTTGCAGATGTCTTGTGAGGTACATACCAAACTGGGCATTATACTCTCTAATGGGTCTAATGAGGTATGAGTACAGTGGGACAATGACCTCCTTTTTTCTGGATGAAAAGCCCTTAGTGATGAGGTGTGCCACATAAAACGATTTCCTGACTGTTGTGGCGATGTGGTTATTGGAAGTGAGACCACTGTCCACCTGTGTCCCAAAGTTTGTCATCACACTTTCGATGTTTAGTGTACTGCCACCTATGTGGTAATTCATGGGTACATGTTTTTTTTCCAAAGGGGATAACTATATATTTCTTAGCATTAAGCTTAAGCCCATGGCTCTGGCACCAGTCATCTGTTTCTGTAAGGCCCTTTTGTAGAATATCCACATCATTTGGGGATTCAATAATGGCTCCCAGTTTGCAGTCACCTGCGAACTTTGTTAGCCAGAGTCCCTTAGTGTTGGCCTGTATTTCAGAGAAGTAGATACCAAACAAGAGTGGTTCCAGGACTGAACCCTGAGGTACTCCACTTGTCACTTGTCTGGAGCTGGATTTGGAGTTGGCTACTTTTACAGTCTGGGTTCTGTCAGTAAGCCAGTTGGCAACCCATCGAGTGACGTAGGGATTTATGCCCAGCTTAGTAAGTTTATCTATGATTCCAGAATGAGGGATGGTGTCGAAGTGTGGGACCGCCTTACCCTCGTCCACAGCTCTGGAGACTGATTCTAAGAAGTCATTCAGGTTCAGGAGACAAGATCAGCCCTTCACAAACCCAAACTGGGTGGGGTCCATTGTTTTGAAGGTTGCCAGTGTCTTTGTTTATAAGTTCCATGATAATGCGTTCCATGCCCTTGCAGATCAGGCTCGTCAGACTGATGGGACGGTACTTCCCGGGATCCAAGGTGGATCCCCCTTGTGGAGTGGGATAACTGTAGTTGTGCGCCACTCAGTGGGCATGAAGCCTGAGGTGAGGCTATGATTAAACATAACACTTAGTGAGGTGCCAGTTCATTTTGTAGTTCATGTAGTACACAGCCTGGGATGTCATCTGGTCCCATGGATGCTGTATTCTTAACTTTAGAGAGTGCGGTTTCTACCTGTGTGGCTGTGATTACCAGAATTTGGCAATCTTTTGGTATTGAGATGGACCCTTTAGGGGATGAGAGGGGGGGGGGTAAGTTGGCACTAAATCGATCTGCCAAGATATTGGCAATATCCTTGGGATCAGTATATTTAATGCCATTCTGTTGAAGCTCAGAGCAGATCTGAGCATTGCCATTTAGATTCTTGACATAACTATAGAATGCCTTCTGGTTGTCTTTGGAATCTTTGGCAATTTTATTTTTGTAACTAGCTTTTGAGGATTTTGTGAGGGATCTCAGCTTCTTACTGAGGCTGGTGAGGGAGTTTTTTGCATCCTGGGATTTTCCTCTCTTCTGCAACAGTTTCTTCCTTCTGTTGTATAGTTTGTTTATAGCAGGGGACCACCAGATTGACTTCCTTTTTCTGGAGGAGAGCATCTTGGTTCTGTTTGGGATGGCACGATTCATACATGAGTGGATGTGCTCGTACAGTGCCTTAGTGTAGGATTCTGCAGTCGAACTTTCAGATCCCGTCTGCACGGTTGTCATGAAAGTTGTCACTTCTGACTTCAGTAGCATGAAGTTGGCTTTGGAGAAGTTTTTTAAAGAGGTTTCCTTACTAGGGGGTGGGGGGTGGGATGTGGATGTCAAGGGTGATTTGCTTATGGTCAGACCTGACCAATGAGGGGATGACCACTGGTGTGGAGCATCTATCTCCCATGCTGGTCCCAGAAAACAAATGTTTGGTGACCCATTCTGTGCATTTCTAGGTGAAGCAGCAGAGGACCATATTAAAGGTGTTGATCTGTGTTTATCTTGGCTTGGTTGAACTGTTTGATCAATCATCAGTCGGTGGAGCTCTATTTGCTTGACTTCTTCTTTACTTAGAGTGTACTCACTATCCAGTTATTGTAGCAATGTATAAAAGGTGAAACGTTTTTGTTTTGTTTTTTTCTTTAGTGATTTTTGCCTTGTTCCTGTGACTCCCCTTGGCAGTGCCCATTCATTCCTCATCTCTAGAAATGCCACTTAGAACCAAGGCAAGTGGTCTGGCCAAAGGGAAGGGTGTCATTCAGGTGCTGTGTATTTTTACCTGTATCCTAGCACTGACCACACTTTGGGTAGCTCAAATGCACACCTGGGAAAATGGAACATGTGTACCACATCACCACAGTGGCATTTGCTATGAAGGCTACCACCCATTGTTAACTTGGTGAGCATAACACCCATCCCCAGGCTGTCCCATGGTTTACTGCTCATTCTTCAAGGACTAGTGTCAGTGTGTGCGCCTGGCTTCTCCCATCCTTTTTGCCAGGAGAGGCCTACTCATTTTCCCTGCTAGTGTCATTAAATGCCCAAGTCGATGGTTGAACTCTGATCGCCTGGCTTTATAGGTTCATAGGTAGGTACTAGGCTATCTGCTCGAAGGCATTTATAAGCTTAGCCAGAATGTGTTGGCTTTCGCCGCCCTCTTAGATTAGTTCCCTGTGCCTCTGTCCAGCATAGCCATTGAAGTGATCCCCGGGCTAAGCTTAGTTTCCCAGCCACTCGTCAAGGTTTCTCTTGGAAGAGGGTTAGCGAGGAGCTCTGCCTAATGTAGATTGGAATCTTGTTCCAGAGCATGGGAAGTCTCTGGGACAGGAATCTATCCCTCCAGCATGTCCTATTTATTGTTGTGGTGAGGTTTAGATCCCTAGAGCATGTGGCTCGAGGGGCCATGGCTTTCTTTAGGTGGAGCATGTCCATCGGTTCTGGGTTGGACATGGCCTTGTATGTCAGGCAGAGATCACCTCTGAGTAGGCGGTATGCAACCAAGTACAGCTGGAGTTTCTTCAGTCGAGCTGCATAGGGTATCTGTTTGAGGCCAGTGAGCCACTTGGTGAGGTACTTCTGTGGTCTTTCCAGCTGTTGCAGATGTCTTGTAAGGTACATCCCAAATGGGGCATTGTACTTTATGATGGGTCTGATGAGTGATGTGTAGAGGGGCACAATGACCTCTTTTGATATGGATGCAAACCCTTTTGTGATTAGGTGGGCCACATAGAAGGATTTTCCAACCACTTTGGCAATGTGATTATCAAAGGAGAGGTTACTATCTACTTGGGTCTCCAGATCCCTTATTACATATTCATATTTAGGGGGCTACCACCTATGTGGTAGTTTGTGGGTACTTTGTTTTTTTCCAAAGGGGATGACTATGCACTTTTTGGCATTTAGCTTGACGCCATGGTTTTGATACCAGGTACTTGTCTCAGTGAGACCCTTTTGGAGGATGTCTTTGTCAGCCAGAGAGTCAATTGTAGCCCAGAGTTTGCAGTCATCTGCGAACTTGGTCAACCATAGTCCTCCTGTGTTTGCCTGTACCTCTGAGAAGTATATGCCGAACAGGAGGGGTCCTAGGACACTGCCCTGGGGAATGCCACTTGTAACCGGTTTAGAGTCCGACCTAGCTCCCGCAACTCTTACCATGTGGGTTCTGTCCGTGAGCCAGTTGGCAACCCCTCTTGTGACGTAGGGGTTTTTGTTCAGGCTGATGAACTTGCCTATAATACCTGAATGGGGAATCATGTCGAAGGTCTTTGCGAGGTCTAGGTAGGCTGTGTGGACCACCTTTCCCTTGTCTGTAGCCTTGGTAACTGTCTCGAAGTCCACCAGGTTTAGGAGGCATGATCTGCCCTTAAAGCCAAACTGGGTAGGGTCCAGTCTTTGGAGGTTCCCAATGTTTCTGTTGGATCCATGTTGATGCGCTCCATAGCCTTGCAGACCAAGCTGGTCAGGCATTATAGGGCAATAGTTCCTGGGGTCTGTTGTGGCTCCACCTTTGTGGAGTGGAATAACCGTTGCTGTGCGCCACTCTGTCGCCACGTAGCCTGTGGAGAGGCTGAGTTTGAACAGTGTGTTCAGGTGAGGGGTTAGTACATCTTTGAGCTCATGTAGGACGCAGCCTGGGACACCGTCCGATCCCATTGATGCTGTGTTTTTGGCTTTGGATAGGGCTGTTTTAACCTGAGTGTCTGTAATTTCAGGGGCACTACATTATACTTAATCACTCCAAAGTCTCTCTTTTGTCTCTCTGCTGCTGCAGAACTCTGCAGGGCACCAGGCAGGAGCTTGCTGAGCTGTATACAAGCGTGAAAATCTTGCAAATGCGGGTTTTATAGCAGGGAAATGAAAGAGATGGAAATTAGCTCAATATGGCCAATAAACTACTAATTTCTGGGCTGAATCCACTCCTCCAGGGACAGATAGGCTTCTCAAAGCTCCCCTCTCTCACAGGTGAACAGACTAACTTCCTTCTATCCAAGTAAGGTATGGGCAAACACAGAAACTTGTAACACAGCCCTGAATTCAGCACTAACCTGAAAACTGGACTATACTAGCTTAGAAAGGTGGGAAAACAAGTATATTGTTTTGTTTTGGTTTTTTTTGTTTGTTTGTTTTCAGAAAATAAAGCAGATACAATCAAAAAAACACTTTAAATGCACAGAAATGGCTATCACACGAGTGTGTAGTCTACAACAGATAAACAGGTAATTTAAACACAAAATGACTTTGTTAAAGTGCAGGCAGTAAAATAAGTACACTATAGTACAAGTAAATTGAACCAAGCTTCTTAAATCACAGAAACTCTAAACAATTGGCGTTTTAGGTGGAATTAGCTAAAGACAGCAAGAAAATGCAGAAAAATTATACTTAATCAGTCCAGTGTCTCTTTTGTCTCTCTGCTGCTGTAGAACTCTGCAGGGCACCAAGCAGGAGCTTGCTGAGCTCTTTATGGCACTGGCATAAGAGGCTAAAGGTTGTCGTGATCAGTGTTCTCTGAAGTCAAAAAGTAGAGGAGAAAGAGCAATTGTTATTTACATGATTTAATGATGGTCTCTCTTTGAGATGGAGTGAAAGTATATAACTAAGGAGGGGAAGTTGTCTTTGTACATATTCATGAATTCCCAGACTCTTGAGGACATGGGTTTACAGCTTGTATCTACTTGAGATGACTGAATTCATGCTGAAATGAAAGTTATTGTGTTGAGAGAGCTCACTTATTTTTAGGTTGCATAGCAGATCACCTTGCAGCCCATTAACCTGTCACTGTTGTTGAGTCAACTCGAGTGCCTTTATATTCTCCATGGATTTAAAGAATGTCTGCCTACATATGCCTGTACACAAAGACCACTTGCAGTATCAGAGGGCTGTAAGTGGAGGAGAGAAAAATGATTTCCAGTTTACCTCTGTCCTTTCTGGTTTGCCTCTGGTGCCATGTGCATTCCACAAGTGCATAGATAAAGTTTTTCCTTTTCTTAAGACTCATGGCATCCATATTTATCCTTGCACAGATGACTGATTCTGTCACCATTGTTGGATAGGTGAGCTTATCCCTGTTCATGACCACAGATTGCCAGACCTGCTTGGGCTTCTTTATGAACCTCCTTATGTCAGGGTTGCTACCAGAAAAGTCAAATGTCTTACTGGCAGCCCTCCTGAACACAAAGAGAGGTCAGGTTTACCTAGCCAGGGAAAGGGTTTTCCAGTTAAATCTTTGTAGACCTGACCCAGAAAATCCATGTAACTACCAAGATTCTTGCCCCCCCCCCCCCGAGTCACATGTCAGTGTCTCTACTAGTACAAGTAATTAGACTGCATATTAAAACATCCAGTGGTTGTTCAGGAGCTTCTGGCAGCAACATTGCCAACCCTTCCAGCATATAGCCCCTCATCCCAGTTATCAAAAAAAAAAAAAAAGTTATTGTGGGCCAGACAGGTGTAGCTCAACCAAGGCACATCTGTCATGCCTCACGGGGGAATAGACCCTGTCCGTGTTGCAGCTGACTTTGCTTGAGGAATGCAAATGTTACAGCTGTATGTAAAAGAGACTTGGAGCGGGACCTCAGCAAGAAACCACATTGCAGTAAGAGAAATGGAGGCACTCCTTCTGGAAATAAAAGTCTTCATCTCAGATCTCATGCCAGGATTCCCAAGGATCATAACAGGTATTTTCATGGTGATGTGTTATATAGACGGGCAAAGAGGCAGGATGTTGAAACATGCAGTCCAGCTAGGCCTGCCACTCAAAGCCACTTATATGCCATCATCCCAGAAAATGATTTCAGATGAGCTGTACAGGTTAGATGTCAGAAGCTGTGAGTGGAAACTGGACCCAGAAGTGCCCAGAGATATCTATTCACCTTGGACAAAACTCATCTACAGACATTTTGCTCCAAATTCCTATATATGAGCCTGAGTGGTGGGAGGTGTCATCACCCTCTGGCACAGGGATCTTCTGTATGCATTTTCACCAGTAATTACCAAAAGTTCTCTAAAGATCAGACAGAAGCCAGCATCTTGTTGGTGGTCCCACACACTGGCTCAGGCAGCTATCCTTCCCTCTACCATTTCAGGTGATTGAGAAGGGTCCTGTTCTTTAGTATTGCACCCTGCTTAAACAGGATGGGAGGGAGGCCCTGGTTCTCCTAGCCCTAATGAGTCTTAAGAGTAGCTGCATGGATCCTGCCATGGATCATCTCAGCCTGAAACCTTTTAAAGAAAATCTTTCAGATAAATTCATTAACATTGTTGGCGAAGCTTGATCTTGTGGTGCTCATTCTGATACATTGCCCCAAGAGTGTAGTGAACCATAGTTTTTGCAATGCGTGACTGGTTTTCTGGTTGCTGGTTGCGGTGGTGCTCTTATGGTATGGTTTACCTATCAGACATTGCAGCAGGTCTCCACTTGGACCCTTCTTTATCTGCTCACTATTTGGTCTAGCAGTTTTTGTAGGGGATGTTTGACCTAAAGCCTCCTAAGAAGCTGGCGCTTCTACATTGGTATTTGAATTTTGTTATTGAGAGATTGACCTTGGCACCCTTTGAAACTAGTGCACCTATTGCATTAAAAGTATTGTACTGGAAAACTGTTCTTGGTGGTGACATCTGTCAAAATTGTCAGAATTAAAAGCTGTATGTGTAAACTTTACACAGCTTTCCATAAGAACCTTAAAACTAACATCTGTTTTATGCTAAAATTTTTCTGTGAGCTTGCTAGATCAAGAGGGATAAAGCCTTGACTGTGACCCAGACAACTTGTTTGATTAGCAGCTTAGACACCTGGTGGAACTGACAGCAGTGAGGTCAGGGCAGAGCCAGATGGGTGGTGGTGCAAATATGTGGCCTGAGGGTTGCTCTTAGGCTCACTAAGCCACTGCCTGGTGGTAGCCTTCAAGACTGGCGTGCAAAATTTGCAGTCACATGGGGAAGGTTTTGTCAGCCACTGCGCTGCTGTGTATCACATTAATTTCTATTACAAATGCCTTCATTACCAGGATACTGGTGAGGACATAAACCAACCTCTTGACTGTCTAATAATGGTCCTCACCAGACAGCTGTCACCCAAATCCCAGGTAGAATTCTCTAGTAAAGGAACAAGCAAGTCCTGTCCTCTGAGGGGGGAGAAACTTGATGGCAAAAAACACACAGAAAAAAATTGTTTCTGAATGGACTGTCAGTCAAGCAGTCCGCTTTATCTTCTTTCCAAAACCTCAAAACGAAGTGAGAGGATTTTACTCTTGGATGTCCTTAAGCAGTTGAGATATTGCCAAGACATTAGACAAACACACTACCATTTTGACATCTTCATGAGAGGTAAGGCAGTTAAACTGTTCTCCAAATGGCTGTCTGGTAAACTTATGTCACCTTCTGTTATGATTCTAGCAAACATCTCTTTGGAACCATGGTCATGGTGCACTGCACTAGAGCAGTAGCCACTACAGTTGTCTTCAAGATTGCTTCTGATCAGGATATTTGGGAAGCATTGGCTTGGATTTCTCTACAAGGGGAGAAAAGCCCTGCAACAGATTATATATTTTACAGTGAGCTGGGGAGAAAATCTCCACAACACACACAGTTTACAAGAGTTGAGAAATTATATACAAGGGAAGAAAAGTCCTACAACAGACGAAATGCAGATTAAAATACATTTACAGAATATCAAGAATGCAGTATGAACTGCGAGTAGCAGGACAATGGATAGCCTATGTCAAGTAAATTAATATAGTTATTCAAATTATTGACTATATTTCTAGTTGTATATGAAGGTGAGAAAATGGAGTATTCTGCTGGCAAAATAGAGTAATAGATTGAGATGACGAGTAATGAGCAGGAGGGAAAGTTAAGGACATGGAGAGAGAGAGTTTGTTATGGAAGGTCATTACAAAGGAAAATAGAAAGTGTCGGCTGAAGAGGTAGAAAAGCATACATTAATAGGATATTAAAGTGAGAGCTTTTTGTGATGTTAGGCCATTACTACCTGGGTAAGATATGGAGGTCTTAGTGAATTAAAAGTGAAAAAGCCATAGCTATAGTAAGTAGGTCAGCATGCATCTGTTTTGAGGGTTGGGCAGGTCCTGGTGTTAAATATTTATTTAGACTGGTCTTGAAATTGGAAAGGTTGCTAGCATGTCTAAGGGATAAAAATAGGAGTGGGTTGTGTAGCTGGAATAGAGAGAGTGTTTCCTGCTGGCAGATGTGATTATTAGGCAGTGAGAAGCATTTTGTTTTCAGATCAAAGTGTCCTAGTAGAGGTGTATGCATGTAATAAGTGTAATAGGCCCTTGCTTTGTTCTAGTTTGTATATTGTGTGGACTAGGGTAGCTGGGTGTGAGTAAGTTGCTTAGGTAATTCAAGCCAATAAAGCTGTTTAGGGTTAAGCAGTGATGGGTTCTGTTTGACGGGTTAGTGCCACATTTTTCTATTTTGTTGTAGATCGATTTTAGTTTATTTTGGATGGAAGCTTGAGTAGTACTGGGGAGCCATATAGTAAAGTAGGAGTGTAGAGGCCAGGAGCTACAGTGTGTCCCTAATTTTTGATGATTTTTTTTGATGGAGAATGAGTTGGTGAGGGTGTTTGATAGGCCAAATGAAGAGTTAAGTAAGCTGTAGGAAATGGTATCAACAACTTTGGATAGATCCAGAAATATGGCAGAAACAACTTTGCCTTTGTCTCTAACTAGGTTAATAATGTTGAAGTTTAAAAGAGCTGTGGTGGTGCTATGCCGTGGTCTGAGACATGTTGTATGGGGGTAAGGAGGTTGTTCATTTGTAATTGAGTCATTATTTGATTATGAATATATTTTTCAAGGATTTTTAAAGTTGGATGAGAATGACAGTGGGCCTAACCTCCCTTGTGAAGTGGGATGATGAGATTTTGTTTCCATGAGTAGTTGTCAGCAAGTCACTTTAACAGTACAGGTTGAAGTAGTTCATCACTTCAGAGTAGGCTTCCATCCTTCATCTCCAACACTGTACTGCCTCCTGCCTTTGAATGTTCTGAGGACTTGAAGGTTGCGTATATTCTGTTGTATCCCGTGGAATCACTGTTACCAATCTGTTTTCAGAGTTCTTTTGTTCAGTTTTGCGTGGTTTGCTGTCCTGTTTTAGCACAAGGCATGAGGATGACCTCACAGAAACCACTTCAAATTGACTAAACCCTGCAGCAACTTTAAACATACAGCATAATGCTATAGCATACAAATCAGTTGTGTTACAAATTAAAAATATTCTTCATGTGAAAATGTACTCCACTGAGTTTGACCACACAAGTGAGCAGAAATTATCAGATTATGTCACTGCTGCCCATTGGACTCCTTTCTTTGACCTGTTGCCCTTCTGTCTCGTGCACATTCACAGGTTTATCATTTTGTTAACAAACCCCTGCCTACATAGAGAATTACAGTAATCTGTCATTTCTGTCCAGGAAATTACACCACTCTCCTTGATATAACTAAATGTATGCATGCTGAACTTGACTTGTTAACTGCATTTGTTATTGTCTGCTTAGTAAGTCCTCCTGAGTTGGTTGTCTGCTGATACTAACCAATGGTCCTGCAGCTACCTTAAAGGCAGGCCTTAAGCCTTTAAATGGGTTAGTACCACATCCACCCATCTGGCTGTCCCTTTGGGTGTTCCACAAGATGCTGTGCTTGCACTTACATTTTCCAGCTTTGTAAGTAACATGAAAAATTGTGTGTTGTCTAGGTAACTCAGTGATGAGACTTTGCTGTGTTCCAGTTACACAGTGACTGCTGTACAGTCATCAGTCAGTACAGCAGTCAAGTTTTAACGCTATTCCAGTCCGTTTACCTCTTTGTCTAAATGGACATATGTACGTTTTGATGAGAGTACTTTCATTGAGAGGCATTCTAAAATTTTTAGTATTTATTATCATGGCATTTTGAAACCATATTGACTTATATGGAGCAAGGCAGTGTTGCACTGCATTTTTTTGCTTTGTTTTTCTACTTTGTCCCACTGTAAGGTGATATTACAATGTGTGCTTAAATTAGGGAGCTGTAGAATAGAACGGGGGACTTGCCCCTTTCAAAAACTTTATCAGTTTTATAACTCAAAAACATAAAGAAGTGTGACTTATTCCAGGGTTGACAACAGAACCTATATAAACCAATGTTCTCAAAAGAAAATGTATGCAGTTTTATGTATATTACAGCAAGTGTGGAACCTTCACCCATTCAAGCTATGAAATCTCCAAAGCTTCTTGAAATTTTCTTAGTAAACTGAAGTCTGATCTCCCTTAGCAAATCCATTACTACAAAACCTGTTCAGAGGCTTATCATGCTGTACAGGAACAAGGTATGTAAAAACTGTACTACAGTGACTGCAGTCCATGCTTTCGTGCTGCCAATCCACCCCTAGGCCCATATGCTTCACACATACTGACTTTCTGATAACCACTACATACAAAACACACAAACCTCACCTGGCCTAGGACAAGATTGCATTCCTTTCTGCTGGTATGCCTTTCTGCTGTCACTGTTGTGAAGTCTTAACACGGGTTTTTCCTAAGCTAAGCTTAGCTTAGGTTTATTTCAGGAAGAAAAACAAGATGGAGTTTGCTAACCCAACGTTTAGTAGACTTTTTATCTGAGGCGTGTATGTTGGTGTACAGCAGTATAGTGTGAAGTATGTTTGCATCTGCAACAGAATAGGTGTTGCTGGGGAAATGGGAAATGTGGCCCCATGCGTTAAGCTTCACAGATGGGAAAACCCTAGCTGTAAGGATTTGCTGACATTTGGCTACCTCTTTGGTGATGTACCCTTCATGTAACAGCTTAGAAGCCATTGAGAGATTGACTTGACTAGCTCCGAGGTATCTTGTGTTGTTACACACCATAAATGTAGATGCATTTCATCCAGTAGATCATTGTTCCCACCACATGTCCACATTCGTATCACTTTAGTCCATTGCGGCTGGGGAAGAAACTGAGTGGATTTAGGGTCTGGCTCGTCATCTGGGATGTTTCCATTAGGTTCTCATTGATTTCTTTTTTAAAATCAGGGCAGACCAAATAGAATGTGTTAGATACCTCTTAGCCAGAAAGAATGGTATCTATTAGCAAAGTCCTTAAGACCTGCTTGCTGACATGCTTTCAGAAAATACAGATTGAAGTAGATTTTTGACATGTATTTGGACAGCCGATGTTATACCTATTGTCTACTCACAGGGCGTCAATGTTAGTGCTTTTCTCATAGGTTTCTATCTCCAGTCTCTTAGGTTGTTTTTTCAGGTTAGGAAAGTGTGGAAGAAATAATTTATCTGTTAATTTATTGGTATTTATCAACAATAACAAATTGTCATGTGCAGAAGGCTCTGTACAGAAGACTGTTTTGGAAAGCAAAGCTGAATTTGTACCTTGTAGAAACTGGGAAAGAGTTATATTTGCAAGATATGATGACTTGAGCATCTTTCAGTGATCTGGAGTTACTGTACATTCCTTTGTAACTAACCTTTTCACTATGGTGGCCTTAGTTATTCTGTTTGCATTCCTTTTCTGACATTTTAATATGGTTTTGCTGTTGTTTTAAAGCTTGGACAGACATTGCAGTCTTTATACAAAATGTGACATAATTCCATACAGCTATAGCCTTTAAGTTGCACTGTCTTCTGTGTATGGCTCTCACCATTATTGCATTCCTTTTATAGTCATGTTATTTTGGGTCACACACTGATATTTATAATTAGTCTTGTGAAGTGGCTTTCTGTCCCTGCTTTAGCTAATCATATTCCTTTTTTGGTAGGCAATGGAGAAAGCTCACGTAGATGCAGTCTTGATTCTGGGAGAGGCCTTTGCATGTGATGGACCTTTTGATTTTGGTTCCCAGAGCACCACAAAGAGAATCCACAGCCTTATTCCTGTCATGTTAAAGGAAAGGTTGATTCCTCCTCCAGAGGAAACCTACTCATTACATCGTAAGATGGCAGGTTCCTTCCTGATCTGTGCCAAGCTGCAAGCAAAGATTCCATGTAAACATATGTTTGATGAAGCTTACACCAAATACTGGAAAAGAAAATCCCAGAAATCAGAAGTATAAACAATTACATGACCTGCTGTTCTCCTTGAAGACTCCTTAAGCAATAGTAAGATATGGTGCCTCCATCCTGTGTTCATAGATCATGTGATTTGCAGTGAATTTGTCCTTTTTCATGAGAAAATTTTAAACTTTGTGAAAATCCTTCAGATTTGAAATCATGAAAAAGGGAATCTGTGTCTTGGATAAAGATGTCTCAGCAGTGTTCTGGAAATGTAACATTAATGTTTGTCCTGTTCTCTGTTATCGACAAGAGGCCAGTTAAATGTGTGTAGTGACTTCATTATGCACATTTTAGTGTTGTGGTTCACAGCATAATAAGTCATTCGGTGGATTATGTAAGAAGGTGACTTTTCAGATTACTTTCCATGTAATGTACCTTTTATATAGCTCTTAAATTTTGTAAAATTATGTGCAGACGGAATTTTCACATTGTAAAAAGAAGTGTTTAATGTCTAATTGTTAAATAAAATTTTAATTGAGCAAGTCAGGTCAGTGAAGGGAAAAGTGATGCCATAAGATGCAAAAAAGTGTTAAGTTGTGAAGTAAATTAACCCTTCAAATGTTAGGCAGTGGCCTAAAATGGCACAGAATATCCTGACAGAGCTATTTTCATAAGACAATTGAATGTATGTGCTAAAAAGCTTTATGCTAGCATCTAGTGGTGTCTTTATTTCCTGTTTACAGGAACAGTGGCATAGAGTAGAACAACGTGTATAGATGTGTATTTTTATTTGCAGAACCTGTTTTAGTTGTAGAACTACGTTAAAAAGTTATTTTTTAAGATTTTTCCTCTACTGGGTCATGCTTTTGGATTGTACCCATGTTTTTTTCCTGGGTAGCATTATATGTGTATATATATATATATATATATATATATATATATATATATATATATATATATATATATATATATATATATATATTTCGTGCTTGTCGGACTTTGTTCTAGACGTATTAGCTGTTGCCATTCACGTATTTTCTAAGATGCATAATTGAACATTTGTTCTGATGAGACTTTTTTTGGCACTTATTCTTAGAATTGCATTTTGCAAGGAGGATACATGAAATGTTTGTCTTGGTGATATTTGTTTCTCAGTACGCAGACATCAGATTTCAGTGGCTTTAAATACATAAGACTGTAAGATGCTAAGAAAGCATCACATCACTGCAAAACATCTTACCAGGAATCATCAGAACGATTGAGTTAATAGCTTACTCTGTCAACTTCACCAGTTGTTGGGCAAAAAAAATTACAAAGGAGGAGTAATTCCCCTTGCACCTCCCATGCCCCCCCACATCTCTATGACTCCAGGGAAAGAAGGTGAAGCTTCCTTACCCCAACAGTACCCAAGTCTCACTGAAATAAATACTTGCTCTTTGAGCAGAAACAGGAGTCTATTAAAATTTGACTCTTGAAGTTTCCCTTTTGCGGTGTAGTTTTCACTGTGTGTTCAGTGAAAGCATTTCCTTCACCACTGAGGACAGTATCTATGTATCTTGTTTCATTACTTGATTTGTAGGCATGAAGTAGAAAGGACTCTGAAAGACAACTAATACTGCTGCCTAACTTTGTATGTACAACAGAACAGACCTACAGAAATGTGTGCTTCTATTCTTAAGGTCCTTGCCATCAGAGGGAGCAAAAACAATTGTAATGAATCATTTGCTGTGGTGGCAACAAGGCCACACTATCACAGCCCTCAAAAGGAAAACACAAGTCAGGACTTGGATGTTGGCATTCATGCTATGAATAGAACAGCGTTTTCTTTTTCCAAGCCTTTTGTTTCAGTATTTGTAGTTGTTTTTTAATCCATTTACCCTACCAGTGCACTTAGTGGATGCTGTATTTGCTACACACTGCATATGGAATGTGCTGTGTTGTACATAAAGCTAGTTAGTAAACAGGACCACAGTTTTACTTAACTTGTTTCATTACTTGTCAAGATGGCTTGATAGGTCTTTGGGTTTGGTACATAAGCAGCTGACTGCTTTTGCTCTCGACAAACAAAGCTCTCTGTATTGATGTTATTGAACTAAAACAGCTACCATTCAGCTTCAAAAATAATTTAAATTTAAAAATGGTAACATTAATCTGATTACTTTTGTGATGCTGTTTAATTACCCAGATAAACATCAAATACTGATGTCCTCCTATTCAGTGTTGCAATATTCTTTACATATCAGTTGTATTTTACTCCATGAACTGACGTCCAGCCTGTATACAAAAGCGTAATGCCACTGCATGTACATGGGACATTGCGTGAAGGCACAGAGAACATCAGCCATAAAACAGACATCCCCACATACAAGCCTTATAACTTTTTTGCTGCCATTCGGAAAGATTGACTCGTACGTTCAGTTTGCCGTTGGATATTGTGGCTTCGCTTTACAGCTTCAGATAAGTACCTCATAGGGGATTTAATTTGTTCCTACTACCTTTTGTTAATGTCATCCAGAAAGGTCAAGTGTAGGTGCGGAAGGCAAATTCCACATAAGGAAAGTCGCAAGCTTTGCTTGTTTTGCTTAGGGCCTACTCATGACCATCCATCCTGTTCTATCTGTCAAGCCTTTGTACCCAAGACTTTACGTAGCCATTTGTTGGCTTTAAATTTCTACTTAGAAAACCAGAAACATATACATTTGGCTAGGGACATGATGGAGGGTTCTGTGAGTTCTTCTAAGCCATTCGTGAAGAGGAGGGTTAGCAAAGCCAGGAACAAATCCTCTTCGGCTGCACCTTCTATCTCCAATGTACACCTTGAGGTTGATGAAAACCCAGCGGTGCCGTCAGAGGTAGGGTCCACATCTTTGGCGGGTATCACTTTGGAAGCCGTCAAAAGTGGGGGATTGGAGCATGTCTGATGCAATGCAGACATCCGGTTCAGATGACTTGGAGGAACCACAGCTTGTTATTTCAGAGGACTGTGGAACCATTCCTGCTTCCCTGCTTAAAGAAGTCCCAGGCATAAGGCCTGTGTCTGCCCTTACTCCACCGCAAGAGAAGCATGTTAAAAAGAAGCGGAAGACTAGGCATTCCACTGTCCCTTCCTCCCGTCCGTCAGATTGGGATGCCTTTTCTCCCCGGGTCTTATTATGCTGTGATGGCCTTGAGACCTCTGACCTCAGTGTCACCCATTTCAGGGCCTGCCTTTTCCTTTTCTCCTGTTCTGCCGTCTGCTTCTCAGAAGTCTCCTACTGTACAGTCGGCATGTTAAGCAGTACAGTGTTCTGACTGTGAGGGGTGGTCTTCAGATGAAGACTCTCTAACATACTCCACATAAATCCCTTCCCCTTCGAAATATGCTTCCCCAGAGGAAGAGTCTAATGGGAAGGGGGATTCCCCCATGGAAAGACTTTCCTTTTGAGGAAACTGTCAATAAAATGAGGAAATTCTTTAAGTGGGATTTCTTTCAAATCTCAGAGGAGCAAAAAAAGATGTCTTCTTCGGCTGGAGGCACCTGCTCCTTCAGCAGTACCTCCAGTCCTTCCAGCTTTCTTAGATGCAGTTGTATCTATTTCCAACACCCCAGACTCTCATGCTCCTGTTCCAAAAAGACTCGACCATTTTTATAATGTCCCTGAGGATCAAAAGTTTCTTTTTAAATGTCTGACAGCTGATCTAGCTGTGGTATCCATTACTTCTGACAAATCCTCTCGTGTTGCTCCCTTTTGACAAAGAAAGTAAGATTTTTGGAAGGGTTGAGAAGGTTTATACTTCTTCCACCTTGGTTATCAGAACCATTAATTACCAGATGCACGTTTCTGTATGCTCAAGCCTTGTTTTCTTAGGATTCTCAGGCCCTGTCCCACTTACCTGACTCAGAGGCTAAGTCACTGTCTCTTTCTCTATTGGCTGCATTTTCCCAGGTAACAAGACCATTCAATCAAGTGCAGCTATGATGCTGTTGAAGCTTCCTCCAGAGCTGCAGCTTCTGCTTCTGTTCTCAGGAGGCATTCCGTGCTACGTCTCCAGGCTCTCCCTGATGATATCAATGCCAAATTACTTGATGCTCCCTTGGACAGTTCTGTCCTTTTTGGCAAAGCAGCTGTAGAACTTTTTAAGCCTCTGAAGGAAAAAGGTAAGGAGCTCCAGAATTTAAAGCACTTGCTGGTGTCCCCAGTTCCTAAATTTCACAGGGACTTCCCTGCCAAGACTCCCTTTGTCAGGAAACCTGCTTGCTCATCCTCTTCTACTCTTTCTGGAACTAGGCCACATAAGTCTTCAAGAAGGCCCTCTCAGTCTAAGGCTGTTGCTTCTGTTCCTTCTCCGCAGCATCCTTTTCAGCCCAGTAAGGCTCTCTGTGACACTGCTTCATCTTCCAAGTCATACTCTTATCTTTTTGCCTTTCTCTATCCCTTTCAGCCTAGAAGAAAGTCACTTAGGATTTCTAGGTGATTTCCATTATACAAAACAGATACCTTATGACTTGGAAGACTTTTCCCCCCTTTCAGGGGATTCCTCAACCACCCATCAATCAACTGTACCTGTTTCCTCGGTTACTTCAAATTTCCAGCCAAGGCACCATTTAGCCTGTCCCTCCAGGCCTGCAAAGAAGGGGGATTTTTACTCTAGGATGTTTCTGGTTCCAAGAAAAGACTGTCCTCGGAGACCCATTCTAGACCTCTCAATTTTGAATGCCTTCCTGGTGGTGCTTTCTTTTAGGATGCTGTCTCTGCAATCTTGCCTTCCTCTTGTAACACCTCAGGCTTTCCTAGCTTCTCTGGATCTCAAGGATGCCTATATGCATATCCCTGTTCACCCTCAGTTCAGAAAATTCTTGTGTTTCTTGGTGGGTTCTTTGCACTTTTAGTTTTCTGCCTTGCCTTTTGGTCTTTCCACTACTCCAGGGGCTTTCACAAAGTGTCTATCCCCAGCCATTGACTTTTTGAGATTGAAAGGCCTTCAAGTTTACCCTTACTTGGATGATCTGCTCTTTCCTGGCCAGCAGTCCAGACCTTCTACTTCATCACTTTGGACGTAGCTATTCGCTTTCTGCAGGGTTTAGGATTCACAATAAATTTCAAGAAATCAAGTCTGACCCCACGTCAGGATCTCATTTTCCTGGGCTGTGGGTTTAGGATAGATTTGATGATGGTGTTTCTACCTTAAGAAAAAGCATTTTCAGTGATAGCATTGTCTCTCTTGCCCCTTTCCTCCATCACGGCCAGGGAGTTTCTGAGACTGCTGGGATTCATGACCTCTACAATCCCCATGTTGCCCTTTGCCAAGTTAATCATGAAGAAGTTCCAGTGGTTTTTGAAGACCGTGTGGTCCCAGCATGCTCATCCCATGGAAGCTTTGATTCCTCTTCTCCCTTGCTTGAAAATAGTGCTGGGTTGGTGGATGCAGCAGCTCCATCAGAATCCTGGCTTACCACTTTAGATACCTCAGCCAGCCTAGCGACTTTTCACAGATGTCTTAGATTTAGGCTGGGGAGCAACCTTTGCTGCCAGAAAAGTACATGGTTTTTGGTCCCCCTCTCAAAAAAGGGAGCACATCAAAATCAGAAATGAGGGCACTGATTTTAGCCTTGCAGACCTTTCATCCAATGTTTCTACGAGGACCCCTCTGGATTCTTACAGACAATACTACAGTCTTTTGGTACATAAACAAGCAGGGGAGCGGCACAAAATCATATCTTCTTTGTCGCTTAGCCATCAAAGCATGGGAATGGGCCAAGTGTCACTGCATGAAAATGTACCTTCCTTCTGCTCAGAATTCGGTGGCAGATGCATTAAGCAGATCCATGACACAATCCCATGAGTGGGTGCTTCACAGGGTGTTCCTGGATCTAGTTTAAAAGCAGGGTACTCCGGAAATGGATCTCTCTGCCTCTCCTCTGAACAGACAACTTCCTCTTTTTTTGTGTCAGGGTCCCTCACCCTCAGGCTTGGAAGGTGGACACTCTATCCTTCTCATGGAAGAGGATGTTTCTTTATACATTCTCCCCCCCTCCCCTTAATTCAAAATGTCCTCTTATATTCTACAGGGCAAACCAAAAATCTTGCTAGTGACCCCCTTTTGGCCAAGACAGCGCTGGTTCCCTCCTCTATAGTTAGCCAAGGGCCATCACTACAGGTTACCTTACCAAATAGACCTACTCACTCAGGACAAAGGGATCTCTGATTCACCCACAACTGTCAACTCTACAGTTGACTGTGGGTGATCAACTTTTGATTCCTTTCAGGCACCCGTTTTCTAAGGACGTGTTTTGGGTTTTGCAGGAGGTTAGGAAGCCCAATACTAGGAAATCTTTCATTTCCATGTGAAAAATATTTTCTTTCCGGTGCCAAAAAAGAAAAGAGAACCCCTTCTTGGTGGATATTCCTTTAATGCTTTCTTACCTGTGTGAGTTACTTAACAGTGGTCTTTTGTATTTATCAGTTAAGGTCCTTTGTTCAGCCTTGTCTGCTTGCTTGCCTTCAACTCCCCCCTTAGCTTCCAGACTAGAGGTTAAGCTTTTCCTAAAATACGTCCTACACATGAAACCTACCAAGAAACCAGTTCATACCCCTTGGGATCTCAACTATGTGATAGAGGAGCTTACTCAGGGCCCTTTTGAGCTAGCGGCCTCTGCTTCTCTAAAGTTTTGCACTTGGAAAACAGTAGATCTGGTAGCTTTAACCTTTGCTAGAAGGGTCTCTGAGATTCCGGCATTAATGGCTTCACCCCCTTTTTTGGCTTTCCACAAGGATAGATTATCTTTGAGAACTATTCCTTCCTTTATGCCAAAAGTGGTCAATGAGTTGTCTCTGAATCAGTCTATCCATTTGTCTACTTTTCTTTCCTTCTCCTCAATCTCTTAGTGAAAGGACTCTGCATTCCTTGGATGTACATAGGCAGCTCAGATTCTACCTAGACAAAACTAAGTCTATTGATCAACTTTGTGTGTCGTCATCCCAGGGTACTGGGTTTACCTGTTTCTAAGCAAAATCTTTCTTCTTGGATCTCTAAGGCCATTGTGTTTTGCTACAATATTCATGGAAAATCCTTATCCTCTTCTCTTAAGGCCCATTCTACCAGATCAATTGCATCCTCAGGGACTTGCTTCAAAGGACTGGATGCTCAAGCCATTTGGAAGCTGCTACCTGGTCTCCTGTTTATACCTTTATAAAGCATTACAGATTGGAAAATGTATCCAGATCCAGGGCAGGATTTGCCACGGCAATCCTGCATGGATTTGTGGAAACTGTTTCTGCTTAGTCATCTTTTCTTCCTTCCCCCTCCATGAGTTCCCTTTCAGCTTTTGCACTCTCCCATATGTAAAAAATACTTTAACATTGAATAGAAGAACATAGAATAGTTGCAGTAAAATTTTGCCATAACCATAGATGTCCTTCTCTTCTATGTTGCAGTATTCTGTCCCACCCACCTTCTCCCTTCATCTTGCTCTTTACTAGGATGGCTCTTGTTTTTTTACTCCCTGTGGGGTTGTTTTTACCCTCATGGGGCTGGCTACCTTATTCTGAGGGTTGTACATGCGGACATCTCTTGTATGGTTGACATTCTATGTGCCTTCGTGTGATATCTCATGTACAGGCGGTGGCATTAAGCTTTGTATACAGGCTGGACATCTGGTCATGGAGCAGAATACAATCCATGTGTAAAGAATACTGCGACATAGAAGAGAAGGACATCAATGGTTATGGTAAAATTTTATACAACTGTTCTCTTTGTATTTTGAAGACCTCGTTGAGATGATGACATGAGTAAGAACTGGTGATGGAAGACCCTGTTTAAGCAATATGTACTGTCTTACATTTTGTAAATCAGTAATGCAGTAATTGAATAGCTCAAATGTTCTAAAGGGCAAATCACAGATGCCCAAGTCATTATCTCTGGTGTGAACATCATGAACTTGCCTTTCATTTATATCTGAAGAAGAAGCCAGAATTTACAAATATCTTGAGAAAGATACCTAGTACAATCTTGAGCTATTTCATAATCATTGTCATGGTGGGTTGGTTCATCTGGCAGTAGAGATGAGAATTGAAAGTTGTGTATTTTTTCAGCAGTTGGGAAGTAGGACCACCTTTCCAATGTTGTGTTTTTGGCAGGGAAATTGAGCATATGTAGTACTGACAATTATAGTCACACGTGCTAGACACAAAGAACTGTCCATCTGCATTATTTTCTATAGGATAAACACAAAAGACCCCTCATGGAGGTTGTCCTTGATCATTAATCAAAGGCTTTAGCTTTACCAACAACCTTTTTCTGTAGCAAAGTTTGCATGTTCATAGTTGTCCCAGACATTAGTCAACTGAATGTCTTATTCAGAAGTCACAGCGGCTTTGGCAGTGGGGAATTTCTGGACATTTTTTTTTGTAAGCAGTACTTTTGTTTTCTCCAAATTGCATGCTTTAGTGTACCTTTCTATTTTGGAATCCTGTCCTGAAGTAGTGTCTACTGCAAGAACCACTTTAAAAATACCACAGTTAAGTGAGAGAAGTTTATTTTTCTCCGCAAGTAGTTAAGTCTTCATTGAAAATAGTATGCTGGTCTACAGTTAATCAAATAATCCACCAGCTTTCAGAATGAGGAATCCCAATGTACTTGTATGGACTGTTGAAGGTGAGGTAGTATAAAATTATACCCGGGACTGCATGAGATCTTAAGGTATTTTAAAATATAGGTCGGAAAAGTGACTATACCAGCTCTGTTGTGGAGTGTGTGCCTAATTCTGGGTGACATGATAGCCATTTCTGAAAATGTTTCTGCTTGTAATACTTATACTGAAGTCACTTAATATACCATCCAGACTTTCATGAAATATTAGTTTGACTACTTTACTCTCTAATTGATGTATTTCTTCAGGTCTGCTGTATTGTAAGGCTGTTCTGCTTAGAGTATGCACTAGGATGTGTAACTTTCAGCTTCAGGGTTTAATTTTTTTTGTGTGTGTAATTTAAAATAACTATTCTCAGAGTGCTTGAATAGTTACATTTTTCAGAGATCACTAAATCTTTGAATCTCTGCCATTTGACTGTCATTTACCCAGTGCCTTCTGTTTTATTGAGTTTTATCATATCTGTTGCTAATCTGACAGGCGTTTAGTACAGAGGATTAAGATTATGGGCTGTTAACATGCTGCTTCCTGTATTCCCTCAGCTTGCGGTTGTATTCATTTTAACTGAGGAAGTCCGGGAGTCTGGAAGAGGTCCTTGCATATCAGTGCTCTACCCAGGTTAACAAGCAAATCAGCGATTGTTGTATCTCACAGCATTGTGTGCTTTGTATATCTGTTTTTGTTTGCTGTACTCCCACTTTTGATGTCGTCCAGGTATTGCCTCTGGCTGAGAATTGCAGTGTGATTAGGTCACCTACATTCATACAGAACCTGATCTGAATGATTCCAGTTTATGTATCCTCCTTAATGAAAATGTTTTCTTTCTAATAATTTTTACATGGGTACAGCTGTAAAGGAATAACTTGTTATTAGAGGAAGAGTAATGAAAATGTATTGTTATGATGATCACATAACATACAATAATTTGATTTTTAGAATGGTTTATACTTACGATAGATTAAGACATATATTTTCTAAGAGGGGCATACTAATATTCAAACTAAAATATAAATTTAGAAATTGTTGCTTAGTTATAAATATTTTGATCAGTACAGTTTGTGAAATTTGTGATGTTGAAATATTTGTGGAAAATATTGTGTCTTCAAGTCCGGATTATACTTCATAAAGCTAGAAATGGGAACACTCAAACAATTCAGAAATTTAGATGCATTGTATCCAGTCAGTAATCATCATTAAACTGTAATTGCATATTTTTCCAGCAGAAAAGTAGTAGTCTATACTAAGCATTTCAGATAGTATTTCAGCTGGAAGTATCTGTATTTCAGCTGGAAGTACCTGTTGACTGGCTTCACATTAATTTTGTATTTACTTGATATTAAAATGAAATGGGTTTGTATTCTGTGTTTCTCTTCTTTTACACAAATGCAGTGCCTTTTGCTCTGAGTTACTTCATTGTATGAAGTAACATCTTTATGCTTAATTAAAATGAAAACTCCTTCCATTTTAAAGGGACTCTGATCTAACACTTAAAGGAGAACGCCACCCAAAAGTCAAGTTTTTCTTTACAGAATTTTTTTTTCCTGTAATCCAATGCTAAACATTTAACATAGAGAAAAAGCATAATTTAATAATTGTTTGCCTTTCTTTCCTGCTTATGTCTTATCTGTTAACATCTCAAAAGCTAAGAAGAGTGGCACAGCAATTCAGTTAGGTCACTTATTTCAACTACAGAGCTATTAAAAATGTCTCTTAAACAATAGCATTTAAGCGTGCTTTATCAGTTAGATTGCCAGCATCACACCTCGGATGACTAGTGTGACCTGGAGTCCGAACAAAGGTAGAACTTTCCAGCTTTATTTTTCAGACACAAATGAATTTCCCTTTAATCAATCTCTCAGTGCCACAAAGAAAGCAACTGATTTTGCATTTTTCTACACTGTATTTTTCTGCAAAAGTGTTTTGTCTGTTGTTTTGTTACAACATTTTTGTGTTGCATACAATGTTTTGAGACAAGTCAGTGAGTTGGGGAACGATTAAAATCAAAGACTTTTATTCTAGCTATAGTATTTTAAACTAATAACACAAAACAAACCATTTCAGACCAGGTAACACCTGTTAATAACAGAGGTCATATTTCTCACACTTTAACACTGAACTATAGTTGTTATTTGAAAAGAACAGTTATCTTGGCTACATTTTCAAGTCTGTCATTCAAACATTCCTTAAATACTGTAACAGAGATGACCACTAATGAAAGTCAAAGAAAGCAACATAGTTAAAAATAAGGATTGATACTGAAAAGTAGGCGCAGTATTGCTTTAAACTGATCAGAAAGAGAAAACGGTAAATGATCCTGTCATCCAAGGGATTTCTCTTTCTGTCCCTCTAAAATGACATCAGGGTGGCAAAGGCATTGACTGTAAACCAGAAGCATGCTAGTAATGGCAGCCTCCTTTAGGTCATTTTTGGGTATAACTAATTAAAAGATAACAGTAACCATTTACTTTGATGCAGAGACATTAGTAATGTAGGAAAGTTCCAAGATTTGCTGAAAAACATGTTTTTTTGAGTTTTTTTGGGTACGTTCTCCGTTAAGATGTACACAGCACACTCAGGCAAGTTTTACATTTTTGTAGTCATATATTCCACCACTGAATGTTGTTTGCATTAGAATTCTGTAACAGTGTTCCTTCAAACTGTCTGCCATCACTGTACCATGCTACACATTATCAGTAGGGTATAAAATAAGGATGCTGTTTTTGTACTTTTTTCACACACTGAATATGTTTTGTCTGTAATGTTCCTATTGTATTGCTCTTTATAGTATTTTTCATACGTCTCAACCAGTAAGTGCAAGAAATCTGAACAAAGCTAAAAATAATGGGGAGCAAAAGCCCAAAGTCAGGAACAAATTTTAAATAATGCTCATACAAACTTAGAAAGTTGCTAGAATATAGCAATAACACACGCCTGGGTGTGGGTAATGCTGGATTTACCCACGGTTGGCATGGTTTACCAAACAAAGCCAACCGTGGGTAAATCCAGCATTACCCACGCCCAGAAGTGGGTTATTGCTATTATACAATGACATTATTTAAGAAAATAAATAATTACTTTTCTTAAATAATGGCATTGTATAATGCCTCTTTACTGCCCTTCCGCAGCTGTCTGGTATTCTGCGGCAGTTCCGATGTACTGCGCGCCTGCTCAGTACATCAGAGCTGTGGGCAAAAGCAACGGAGAAAGCAAGATCTCCGTTGCTTTTTTTTACTGTTTCGCTATGTTAAATGGGTTTAACATAGCGAGACAGCTTTAAAATAAGCAACAGAGATCTCCGTTGCTTATTTTAAAGCTGTCTCGCTATGTTAAACCCATTTAATATAGCGAGACAGCTTTTAAAAAAAAGCAACGGAGATTGCAAGATCTTTGTTGCTTTTTACACACTGTGCCGCTATGTTAAAGGAGTTTAACATAGCGAGACAGCTTTAAAAAAAGCAACCGGACCTTTTTCCGTTAGTATATTGACGGATTTACAACGGGCACGCTGGTTGGGCTGGCCAATCAGCGTGCACGTTTTAGGGGAGGAATTGTATAATAATAAGATGTTATGTGATCCTATCTCGCCTACATTCTGACTGATGGGTTCGGAGCCGATCCCTCGGCTCCGACTCGGCACGCTTATGCCAAAGAGCGAAGTCTCTTATTGGCTGAGCTTACTATATCCCAGGATGCACCACTACCAGTCCCCCAGATCTCGTTTGCCGCTAACTAGCGAAGACGTGGTCTCGAGCTGGCTGAGCTGAGTAGTAAATTTTACTTACTTTTTTCTGTCAGAAAATTGCTTTTCCTGTCATAAAAAGCTGTTTTAACGGCTACTCTGTGCTTTGTGTAGTGATTGAAAGTTTTTTTGTGGAAACTTGTTGAGTGATTGGGTTGTTTCTGATTTCAGGCCTCCTTTATCTGTAGGGCCTTTCCCGGTCAGTTAACCCCTCTCAAACTTTTGGGATTTCAGATCCCCTTGAGTTTCTTGTTGTTCGGATTGTTAAACCGGCAGTTCTAAACTGATTTTTGTAGAGTCAGTTAAGTAAAGTTAAATTTGGATTGTGTGTTCTTACGGTCAGAAAATTACTGCATTTTTGGTCATAATGTCTCAAAATCCTAGGCCTTCGGGCTTCAAAAAATGCACCAAATGTAATTTTAAAATGTCAATCACAGATGACCACTCTCTCTGTGTTTATTGTTTGGGTGCAAAACATTTACAGGAGTCATGCAGCGTGTGTCACGCTTTTTCCTCTAGGGTCCTCCAGGAGAGGAAAAATAAGCTTATTCTTAAAGGCTTAATCAAACCCTCCTTCGAAGAAGCTCTAGCATCCTCTCCTTCTCCAACCAAAAAGAAGGCGTCGGCTCCGACCAGTCCGTCGGATCCGGCCGCCAAAAGACATAGGCAGGCTTCTCCTTCGGCTCCAAGGACTTCGGAGCCGAGGGCGGAACGGTCTGCCTCGATGCCACCAGTCTCGACTCCTCGGGCTTCGGAGCCGATGGCTGGGGCATCGAGAGGCGGGTCACCTTCGTCGGCTCCACTGGTCTCGGAGCCGACTAAGGTTGCCCGCCAGACATTCCTCCTCGGCGCCGAAGTCCTCCTCGGCACCGATGGAAACTACTGTGGGTATTCCCTCGGCGCCGATAATCATCGAGTCGCCTCGGAGCCGGTCCCCTAGTCCTTTGGGGCCGTTGGAGAGGCCTTCTCGAACCCGTTCAGTATCCTCTAAGTCCTCGAGGATGTCGGATTCGGATATAGACAGGGTGCTCCAAAGACTGTTCCAGTCCCCAGTCTTTCAAAATTTGTTTCGGCTCCGACCCAGTTGGCTTTGGAGCCGATAGCCCATGCCCATCCCATGGCTGTTCCTCCTCCGACCGCCGCTCCGGCGGAGCAGATGCTGTTGGAGCCGGTGGAGATCTTAGGGTCGGCTCCGACCCTTACTCCAACCCGGGCCTTCGGGTCCGAGTTTGGTACACGGACTTCTTCGGCTGGACCCGGGGTGATGTTTGGGACCTATGCTCGGTTCCGAGCCTCCCTCTCGGTGCTTGCTGCGGGATTGCCGTCTGCTATCATGGCTCGGAGACTGGACACTCCCAGGATTCTGGGGTCCGGCTTTCAGGGCTATGAGGAGTGCCTTGGCCAAGTCTTCGCCATCTCTCCGGCTTTACCGGCACCTTCCCTGGGCGTGGAGACTGGGTCTTTGGCAGTTCCCCTGTCTGTAGGCAGCGGAGCCCCTGGGCCTGAGGTTACCCCCATTGGGGTTCCTCCTCCTGAGGGTTCTTCGGAGTTGTCTTCGGAGGAACCCCCGAGGAAGAGATTGTGCAAGAGGAAGCACGTGGACTCCCCCGAGTCTATTACATCGGACACTGATCTTGATGATGCGGAGGGGTCCCCGAAGTCGTCCTCGGATGATGTCTCATTTGCAGACATCTTAGAGATCCTCAAACAACGAGGCGGCTGGATATCCAAACCCCCCTCTGCTGATGAGTCAGTGCTCCTCAAGGCCTTTGGGGCTCAGCCCTCTGCCTCCTGGGTGTCTCCGCCCTTCGACGAGCTTCTGGATTTAGTTTGTGCAAGGGCGTGGGAACATCCAGATACCGTGGAACCAGTCCCTTCTCGTCCTAATAAATTTTTGTCTGCCCCACCTGAGAAGGAGTTCCTCACTA
This sequence comes from Protopterus annectens, assembly GCF_019279795.1. Lineage (NCBI taxonomy): Eukaryota > Metazoa > Chordata > Ceratodontiformes > Protopteridae > Protopterus > Protopterus annectens. Next base: position 903,300,050 of record NC_056727.1, on the reverse strand, counting down.
AAGGCGTGGCTGTAGATGCCATGGTGGTGGCATCTGCTACACAACAGGACGTGGCAGAGGCTTCAACGTCCGTCCATCCTCCTAATAAGGAGTCTAGGAGCATGGACAGGCACGGAAGCGCACCCTGACTTCAGCGGCCTTTACTTTAAGGTCTCTGAATTATTTGGCACATTTTACCAGGCTTCAGAGGGATCTGGTCAAGGAGCTGTCAGATTCCCTCTCGGGTAACCTACCTGAGCAGCTAGCCCAGTCGGTTAGCTCTCAGTTGGCTATCCTTATGTCAATTTCTAACTCGTCCATGAGGCTCATTTCCTATGCGGCCGAAGGGGCGCGTAGAGCGGCAGGCACAGGCGTGGCTCTACGGAGACAAGCCTGGCTCCGCTTGTGTCAGTTTGCGGAGGCCTTCAAGTCTTCCTTCGCCGACGCTCCCTTTGATGGGTCCTCTTTGTTTGGACCCAAGGTTAAAGACACCCTTACCCGCTGTGAGCAAGAGGGAAAAACTTTATCTGCCGTAGGTGCCCGTTATTCCACTCCCTTTCGGCCTTATCCCAAGGCCAAAGGAGTGGGGGGGAAGATGTGGTTCCGGAAATCACGTAAGTTTTTTCCTCAACAGCAGGAAGATTCCCCTTCCAGAGGCAGAGGACGGGGAAATTTTTCTGGGAGATGCCGTCCCAGAGGCGGCAGAGGGCCCCGCAATTCTGGAGACCCCGAGTCCTTTCGTGGCTCTTCAGCCTCCCACACATCATGAGGGATTGCCCGGCTGTGCTGCTCGAGCCAGTCGGGTGCCGTTTTGCCAAGCACCTAAAAGCCTGGGAGTCAATCACTCAGGACAGATGGGTGCTTCGGATCATTGCCGGAGGTTACACCATCCCATTCACATACTCACCCCACCGTCCAAAAAATCCCGGACCCACCACCCAGTCAAAGGGAAATTGCAGCCGCAGAAGCTTTAAAGCTGCTAGAAAAGGAGTCATCCAACCGGTCCCCACAGACCAGATCGGATCCGAAATTACTCCAGGTTCTTTTAGTGCCAAAAAGAGGGGACCTGAGACCAATATTGGATCTCAGCAGACTGAACCAATCCGTCACGAAATCCAAATTCGAATGGTCACATTACAATCCATTCTCCCATTGTTGGAGAAGGATGTTTGGATGTGCTCCATAGACCTCAAGGACGCCTATTATCACATACCGATACATCAGGCGTCCAGGAGGTATCTGCGCTTCAGCCTGGGAGTCAGTCATTACCAATTTTGTGCTCTGCCCTTTGGTCTCACCACAGCCCCCAGGGTGTTCACCAAGTGTTTGGCAGTAGTGACGGCTCACCTGAGAAGTCTTGGATTCCAACTGTTTCCCTATCTGGACGACTGGCTCCTGACTGCCACCACCAGGCATCTACTAATGGACAACCTCAAAGCCACCATCTCCCTGGGTGCTACCCTGGGATTACATTCAATTGGTCAAAGTCTGTCTTGCTGCCCTCTCAGCGCATAAGGTTCATAGGAGCAGAGATAGACTCAAAATTGATGCGCGTCTTTCTTCCTGCCGAAAGGATCCAAACTTTACAGGGCCAAGTTCAAGCTCTGATCTCGAGATCCAAAGCCCCAGCCAGGATGGTTCTACAAGTTTTAGGTTCAATGTCTGCCACGGTTCTTTTAGTTCCTCTGGCAAGATTGCACATGAGGATTCTTCAGTGGCTATTGTCAACTCAATGGTCCTTTCAGGATCTTCCCTCAATCATCATATCATGATTATGGAAACATGCAAACGGGACCTTCGCTGGTGGCTTCAGACATCCAATCTAAATCAAGGAAGCCCTTTTGTTATTCCCTCTCCAGTGGTTACCCTGACGTCAGATGCCTCCCAGATAGGGTGGGGGCATTGTCTGGGCAGGTTAGTTCAGGGCTCCTGGCTTCCAGACGAAGCTCTTCTCCACATCAATGTGTTGGAGATGAGGGCTGTACTTCTATCCCTACAGGCCTTACACAAGTTTCTTCCTCAGGGCATCATCGCCATCCACACAGACAACATGTCGGTGGTCTGGTATCTGAACAAACAAGGAGGGACCAGATCTTACCCCCTTTGCAGAGAGGCCATGAGGGTGTGGGAATGGGCTGTAGCTACCAACCGCTTCTTGGTAGCGACCCACATTCCGGGGAAATCAAATATATTGGCAGACAAATTGAGCAGGACAATTCTCTCTCCTCACGAGTGGTCCCTAAACGAAACAGTAGCAGCTCAGGTTTTCAGGAGATGGGGAACGCCGTGCTGCGATCTATTTGCAACACCACTGAACACGAAGTGCAAAAGGTTCTTCTCCTTGACCCCACATCAAGGGGAATCAGCTATGGATGCTCTAGCACAACCTTGGCCAACAGGGCTACTTTATGCCTTTCCTCCGATACCACTTCTCTCCAAAGTCATTCAAAAAGCTTCTCAATTGGGGTCCACAATGATACTGATTGCTCCATACTGGCCTTGTCAGGTATGGTTTCCCTACCTGAAGAAACATGCGGTGGACGATCCTTGGACGTTAGATCTAACTCCGGATCTGCTAATCCATCAGTCGGGACAACAGCATCAGTCCCTACGCTCCTTGAAGTTGACAGCCTGGCTCCTCCACTTCCGACTTTAGTCAGAAGTCACACATTAGATCCGGAAGTTATTCACATTTTATCTTCAGCCCACAAACCCACCACTAACAAATTGTACCTCAGTAAGTGGAAGAGGTTTGCTATCTGGGCTCAACTCAGGGCTTAGACCCTATCACTGCTCCGATCCCGAAGTTTTGAAATTTTTAACATCCCTGTTTAATCAAGGATCTTCTGTCTCTACTATTAAAGTACAACTGGCGGCTATCTCTAAATTCCACGAATCTATGGATCCTCCATTGATGAGCAGCAGATTATGCAAGACTTTTATTAAAGGTGCAGGCCTGTTAAGACCCCCAGTTTTTCATCCTGCGCCTCCGTGGGATCTTGATTTGGTGCTTCGTGCATTAACATCTTCCCCTTTCGAACCTGCTGCTACATGTGAGTTAAAATATCTGTCTTGGAAAACTGCCTTCTTAGTTGCAATTACTTCTGCAAGAAGAGTCTCAGAGCTTCAAGCCCTATCTATTAAACCCCGCACTTGATTTTCCACAAGGATAGAGTATCACTTAGGCCTAATCCATCCTTTGTCCCAAAGGTCTGTTCTAATCTCTGTCTTCAACAATCTCTAGAGCTACCAGTTTTCTTCCCAAAATTTTCCAATGATGCAGAATACACTCTCCATAAATTGGATGTTCACAGGCAATTGCGCTTCTATTTAGACAGGACTCAACAATTTCGTAAGTCAGACCAATTGTTTGTGTCCTTCTCAGACAATAAATTGGGTAAAACCATTACAAAAGCTACTATCTCCAAATGGATTAGAGATTGTATAACTCAGGCTTATTCTTCTTCGAATAAGCAACTTACAACATCCATCAAAGCTCACTCTACCAGAGCTATGGCAACTTCTATAGCCTTTCATTCCAAACTTGCTATATCGGAGATTTGTGCTGCGGCTACTTGGTCAAATCCGCACACTTTCATTTCCCATTATAAATTGGATGTGGCATCTAAAGGGCGAGCATCATTTGGTTCCACGGTACTCAGGAGTGTTTTCCAGTGAGCCACCCAGGATTCAGGTGCTAGGGACGCTGTCCCATCAGTCAGAATGTAGGCGAGATAGGATCACATAACATCTTTTAGTTATGTACTCACCATAACTTCAGATGTTTGGGATCCATCTCGCCACATTCCTAATACCCACCCTCCTTCCCGGCCTTGGAGATCAGAAGAGATTGAACGGTTTTGAGTTCTACTGTTTTATCTTGTTTCATCTGACGATGTTATATAAGCAGTGCGTGCATGTGTGCATGTATGCGGACAAACTAAATCTGGGGGACTGGTAGTGGTGCATCCTGGGATATAGTAAGCTCAGCCAATAAGAGACTTCGCTCTTTGGCATAAGCGTGCCGAGTCGGAGCCGAGGGATCGGCTCCGAACCCATCAGTCAGAATGTAGGCGAGATGGATCCCAAACATCTGAAGTTATGGTGAGTACATAACTAAAAGTTTAGCATTATCATGCATTTTGTGAAGAAATGAAGTATGAAACTGAAATGGATGCCATTTAGTAATCTAAGGTACAGTATTCAGTGCCTGAAAGAAGCTGGTAATGTGAAATTCGTAGTTCACTTGGCAATCATCCTTGAGCTTGTAGTCACTAGGTTATGCACTTTCAGCAGATCTGTTCACCCAAGTTCCTTGTCTTGGACGTGCTCCTGGACTTTAGTTGAGAAACAATACAAGCCCTGTATTTCTTATCACAATATTGTGAACTGTTGAGAGTGTACAGTTTCCACTAGTAACCTCATTTCTTTGAATTACATGGGATGCCTTTTCTTTCGCCCATGCTAAATGTATGCTATTTTGATAATTTCAAAGCATAATGACAATTCAGTCATTGCCAGCTTAGTCAGAAATTCCTTTTAGGGCAGGTATAGGTTTTCTGTTATGTTCTTGCAACCAAATTGCCATCTTCAAACAAAACTGTAAATGCCTGATTGAAAATTGGGGACCTTCTTTGGAGGGTCTACATTTGAGGTCATACTTTTTTCCGTAGTAATTAAACATCTTGTTTTTTTGAAATTTCTGTGCTAGGGGGCCTCTCTCTCACGCTAAGTTAATGTCCTAAGGTCGTACTTCTTATTCTCATTGAATACATTTCTGAAAGGTTTTTGTTCTTGTGTTGTATGAACTATGTGTTATCATATTGTTATTGTTTTTAAAATGTAGAACTGTCAAATATATGGAGCTTTTCTCCCTGGGCCTCCTCTGAAAAAGGGCTTTTCAGCTCAGTCAGACATACTCTGTCAACAAATGTAAAATAAATAAACACTGATGTGATGTTATGTACTGCAGTTGTGGAACACCCACACTCTCTGAGCCTGACAGTTCTTTTCTACTGCTGATATACTTTGGGTCCTGAACCTGACTTAAATTCCCATTTTGAGCACTGTTTTTATTGCCTGGAAGAAGCACATTATATGAAGTACTTTTATGACTGCCAGTAATTCAGTCTGGCCACTTGTGACTTGAGAATCTTCTAGTCTGATACCTGGATAATACTGGCAAGTGAAAGCGTTCAGTGCTGGGACTGGCAGAAAGCTGCTATATATGCACCTCCTTGGATTACAAGAACATTATCACAAAATAAATTAAGGGCTTACCTCATTAGTACCATGAAGATCTGTTTCTAGTAGATGACTTTTCACAGTCTGCAGATGTCATGAACTTGCTCTCACATGGCAAGAGCAAATGTTAATCACTATTCTTTACTTTGATGACAAGGGACATGAAGGAGGTGAAAGGACATGGAGGTGACCCTTGCCTTCCACCATTGCAGACACATCTCATGCTCAAGGCATCACCCTTCTCCAACTTGATCAGCCAAAATATACCTGCATCTAACATGATCCTGGGTGCTGAATCCTTAAATCACTTAGCTGTGTCTCAGTAGTTGCATTCAGAACTGAAGGTTCTTCACCCAAGGTCTCCTATCCAGTCAGAAGGCCTAATTATCCATATTGAGGAGGATTTTTCAGGTCTTCCTGTACCAGTGCCCACAGTTCGGTCTGTAAACTTCAGACAGTTTGAAGTCTAACTTGATATTTCCCTGACAGTGCAGGTATCAAGTCCCAGGGTCATGTTCATCAGGCAACTCTCTTAGTGCCGGATTTCTATCTCTAAACTCCTGGTATGAATCATCTCTCACTTGTTCCACCCATAAACATCATCCATATGTGAGCTTGTTGGAATGGCTAAAGAAGGTGGACTCCCTCTGAACCTCATATAAGGAGTGTGAGGATCCTGAGGCCATTTTTGCCAAGATATGTTAAGGACAGAGTCTTCCCATTGATTCCTCCTTTGAAGAGACCTTAAGGTTTATGAAGTCCTGTATGGATTAACTAGCCACTTGCCCTGTTCTTTCCCTCAAGAAATCTCAGTGAGTATTTGGGGAACGAGGAGGAAGAAGTTTCTCATACATATTCTAGAACCTGATGTTGAGCATGCCATATATCCAGTCAGGCATCCTTGAGCTGAATCCTCTGATCTCCTTGGTCTAGCACAGGACCCAGGGACCATAACATTTTACCACCTTACTGTCAGAAAGGTAGCCAAAATCTTTGGACAACAAAGCATTCTTATCTGCTATGTTGAGGCTGAGAGACAGTCCTGCCTTGTAGTAGAACAGATGTTAGTAAAGCACTTTCCTAATTCCTTGTTCATGGAGGAGGTAGAGAGTCTAGTATCCTCAATAAGCTTTTTTATAGCTTGTCATTTTGACTGTGCTTACATTGTGACTGAGACAGCAAGCTTAGGCATTTGTCTGCACATGATGGCCTGCTTGATGTTGGCCTCATTTAAGGAAGAGGTAGAGTAGACCATTCTAGACTTACCATTCAGGAGAAAGTTTTATTTGACAAGCCATTGTGACCCAATGGATGGTTATTTAAAGGGAAAGAAGTCTGTTCCACTTTTTTTCTTGCATACCTCTACTGCCTGTCAACCATCATTTGTCCCTTGACTGATCAGCTCATTTGTTCACTCATGAGACAAGAGCCTGTTGCAGGAGGCCATTATCCAGACAGCTGTCAAGGCTTTTGCTGACATGCCCCTACCTTTAAACCCATGGTTTGTGTTCACTTGCAGAGTTATGTCTGTTATGGCTTCCTTTGTGGGCATACATATTCTTCTACACACGTTGTGAAGGCTACTGCATAAACACATCCTGCTTTGCAGAACCAGGCACATGTCTGTGGCTTGTAAGTTGTATGCTGTGCCTGTCCTCCTACAACTGCCAGAATGCAGCGAATGAGACCATGTCCCTCTACCCAGGATTGGTGAGCTGACATCAGCCACTCACTCCCACCCTACACTACCCAACTCCTCCATCACCTGAACCACTAATCAGCATTGGGTCATCTAGCTTGTAAGTCTGTTTCACAGAGGCAGTCTGGAACTTCACTCTTTTTACCTCTGTAAATCCTTCTCAGCAACCTCTTGTTCTGTGACTAGCCAACCTTTTGCCCCAAAAGCCGCATCACAAACCAAGGAACTCACTTTCACGTCACATACTTGCCCCATCTGATGATGGCACAACCAGCCCAATGTCTAAAGCCACCTGTTCTCCAAGTTTGCCCTTGCTGGCAGAGAAAGATGTAATTTTAGGTTTTCAAAATTCTGAATGTACAGGAAACACTCCCTGGTCTTGTCAAAAGGGGTATCCCATGATTTGAAGAACAGCCAGCTGCATCCCAGGGTCTAGCACTGTAGGTATTGATTCCAACTGGATCTGTGTGCCAGGGTTTGAGAAGTGCTTGAAGCTGTCATGATACCTTCCACTTAGGACACATACTTTGCCAAGTAGAAACTGCCATTATCCATTTGCCCAGAGCCGTACTCTATGCCACTGTTGGTTTTATGTGGCAATCATCTGTGTGATCTGAGCATCACTTATCCCTTTGTCAGAATTCGTATGACCACTTTTTCTGCCTCTCATGACCTTTTTGGGTGAGAAGTGTGACCTAGAACTAGTTTGGTAAGTATTACTTTAAAAGAGTTTTGCATTTCTGTCCAGCTTTGAAGAACTACTTTCCTCCACGAGATCAGAGCTTCATGGTTGATAGATTTGCTGATCCTCCATTCATACTAGCTGGTTCAGTGGCACTTGTTAATTTTTTGTTAAATGTTTCTCAGTGGTTTTCAACTCTCTTTATAACACTATTTGCGTAGTGTCTTTAGTCTTTTACAAGGACTGGGTTGTCCCTAAGAACCACCTCATCTTTCTTCCTGAAGGTAGTATTGGTGATGTCTTTGAACCACCTCCTTCAGCTCTGTGTTTTCCTTCTAATGACTGACACTAGCCAAGAAAGGGTACTTCATTTTATGGATATGCCTAGTCAGCAGAGTTTTTACTTGAAGCGGATTCCCAAGTTAAAAAAAACTTAACAGATGTTCACCTGCTTTCACTCCAGAGTGTAAAAGGCAGTCCCATGAGATGATTCACCATCTGTTTGGAAACAAATGTGGTCCACTAACACACTTACATGGTTGCCTCCAGTGCTTGCTTCAAAAATGTCTGATCAACATTCAGCCACTTTTCAGTTCATGCCCTCATATTTGACTACTGTTTGGGCTTTAACTCTAGTATTTGGGCCTCTTTCATATTTCAGGAGCAATCTTGCACTTTTCTCTTGGCTTTTCTCTGGCTTCTTCCACCATAGTGGTCAATATTGCTTGTAATTCTGCCCATTTGTGGAACCTTTAATGCATGCTCCTGATGTTACATATGCTGAATACAATCTCATATCAGTTGACTGCAAGGGGACCCTCCTTATTCCATCCCAAAGATGGTCTTCTGTTGTCTCCATGTGCTTGAATGATGATTCCATCCAGAAGTTGCTTTTATAACTCCCTGCAAGTGAGACATTTTTATATTTATATATTTCTGGTAAAACAGTAGAGATTTCAAATCTTTGTTTTCTTGATTTGCAGGAAGTGTGTTATTTATTGGCTAAGGATGAACTGAAAGTTTCTGTATCCAGGCATGTACTCCCTGATTGCATGGGCTTTCGAGAAGAAATACAAACTGGAAAGGAAGAATGGAAGAACCCAATAATTGACCCCCCCCCCAGGAGGGTTCCCCATTATAGAGCAACTGACATGGAAAGCGGTAGCCTCTGTTAATATAACCACTTTTCTACCTAATAGTTTATTACATATACAGGAGTGTCGACTACTGTGTCTTTGATCCCAGTATTTTATTGAAAGTACATTGTACATATGTGTAAAATAATTAGTTGATGCTTGTAATATACACTGCTGCAGTATGATGATAGGAACAAAAGACACAGACTTCACAATAATAAAGCCACCTCCCATTAGCAAAATAGTTAACAAAATATGGTTGGTCCTTTCCATTGAGGGAGAAAAAGTGATTATTTTTAGCTTCTCTGGATTGACTATGACTGATTTTTTTCAATGAACTGCATGCAGTTTAGTTTTAAATTGGCATATGTTAGTGTTATTTAAGTGATTTGACAATCCAAGTTTTGTAATGTACTAAGTGTCTCAAGTCCTGAATTTATCTATAGTTACATTGTGGGCTCATTATGCTAAGAAAGGTTTATGGTTGCATCACAGTTGTATCCCAGTTTTGTTGCCATTTTATGTTTGAGTTTTACTTTAAAGGCCTTTGCTCTCCCCTTTTCCTTTAGCCTGAGTGGTTGTATTCATGCATGTTCTGATTTAATAAAATTACCATGTATTGGCACTGGGAGGGGTAGTCTGCTAATCTACTTCAGAGAATCTGTTTTGATCTTGGCTAACATAAAAATAGCAAACATCAGTTTTGTTCTTTAAAAATTGTACATTTTCATCAGAAGGAATTGTGACATGGAACAATTTGTCAGTAAGCTATCATTTGGGAATATCATTCACTTCCTAGTTGTGAAAAACTCTTCACCAACATCCTGCCTTTTTCTGTTGCTAATGTCCTTCAAGACCCCCCCCCCCTTAAATCAAGGGGTGGGTCTATCCATTTAAGCATGTCCAAGATCTATCTCACATAGATATATGGCCTATTCCAGTGTAGGAACCCATTTTTAGTTGCAGAATTCTATAATCTCAGAAATATTTTAAAAATGTAAAAATCTAATTTAACCCTATTAAAATATACATTCAGTTGTAATGTTAACAGAACATCCGTGCTTCTTGTCCTGTCTGGTATTCAAAGATAATTGTCACTACTGTTGTCTTAATTTCTTAGCAAATAGAGGTTTTAGGACACCAGTGGATGAACTTTCTGACGGAGTTTTGATCTGTGCCCTGTTTCTTTGTATTAATCCAGACCTGATTTGAGTTTGAAAATAAGAGGATATGGCATCAGCATTGTTCAGATTGCCTTTCTTTTCTGAATGTCTGATTTGTAAGAGAGAACTATCCTTTTGTCCACTTATTCAAGTGTACCACAGGGATCAGTACTTATCCCAATACTCTCTTCCATTTTTACAAATAAATTTCCCCTTGACCTACCTCATTTACAGCGACATGGTTATCTACAAATCCAGCCCACCATGACAAGTACAGGTAATCCAGACCAAACCACGTACTGAACTTTCAAACTTAAACTTCTGGATCTCTTCTAAATAACTTTTCAGTAACCCTTTCCCAAAACATATATGTGCTCTTTTGAATAAAGAAATCACTTTTCAAAGTTCCCCAGCTCTCCCAAGCTTTTCTGACCAGCACAACAATCTTCTCAACAATACCACCAATTCTGGTTTGACCAATCTTATAACTTACAGGAGCATATTCAAAACTGTGTTCTAAAATTAGCTGACTCCTTTATGGGCCCAGGAAATATCTTGATTTCTTTCATAGCCAATTAGGGCAGCCATTGGTAAAGAGTTCTGCTTGTACAACTTGAGAACTGTTTACCTTAAGTTTTCTACTTCATTTAGCAAAAGCACATCAGCACTTCAGACCTTGAGGATTTCCAAGATGGTTGCACACTAAACAGATTTATTAGATATCTGCCACTATGAGTACAGAAACTGAGGAAAAGTCATTTAAAACTACCAATCTGGATACTGTTCATCTTCTGGTTATTCATTACAGTGCCTGGATATCAGCAAAGACGAAATCTGGAGAAAAGCAGCTAGAATATGAGAAGAAAAACTCTGGTGTTGAAGACCCTTGCAGATATTCAGCAAAATAGAAATTCAGGTTTCAGGTTTTTTGGAACTGGAGCTGGATTAAAGTAATTAGAGGAAAAATAAATTTATTCAGTGGGGTTTAAACAAGTGAGACACTGGTGGAATATAGAAAGTCAAATGAAAAAGGCTGGCAGAACTAGAGGGTTTAAGTAGCTAATAAAACTGTAGAAATCAGAGGTTGGGGTGAAGAAAAGATTGGTTGACTATGAGGCTTTACAAGAATAACCATAAAAGCAATATTAGAAGGCAGTGTGCCAAGAAAAAATATTCTGTTATACCTACAAAACTGGAAGGTACACATTGTATTGATTTTTACATAAGTTTAAATAGCAACTGGTTTGATATTCCACAGCGTAATTTAATTGAAAGGGCACACCATGTGCTTGCTCCAAATTTGGTCACCAGAAAGCAGCCAAAACCTGTATAGAAAAGATGCAATTATACCAGCAAAAAGAGTTGATCCTGACAAAACTGGCAGAAAAGAAAGCATTAAATATTAGAGAAAGCAGCGTGTATGGAAAATGATTATTCAAAAAATCTCTGTGGTATCTCCAAAGTCTCAAAACAACCCACTAAAGTGTAGCAGGTCCAAAAATAAAACGGTGTAAGAAACTTCTCTGTGTGGAAGATTTTCAGTCCATATATTTCTAGTTAATCACTGTATATTAATCCGATCAGACAATAGTAGTAGAAGTAGCGAACATAAACTCGTCTTAAGTCAAAACAAAAAGTAATGATAGAAAATATATAATTGTACAACATTACTAAGTATTCAAAAGTAATCCAAGCAAGGCAGGCAGTCTGTTTCCAGTTGAAAATCCTTTATTAAGTACTGTACATCAGGCAGAAGAGAAGCAAATTTATCACAGGAAATGTAGAGAACCAAATGAGATTCAAGCTGTTGTATCCAACTGTCCTTGGACTTTTTTTCCTGGAGGTTCAAATGTATGTTTGTATGCAGAACAGGCTGAGGGGGAAATAAAAAAAAGTTATGTAACAAAAAGTGAACCAACAAGCAGAAGGTGAAAGATTCTCATTCTTCTGACAATAAAGCTGATAGACTTCGCCAGTGAAACATTTTCCATTGTTTCAAAGGAAAATCCATGAAAAACAGAAAACAATCAAGAGTTGACTAGAAGAAGAAAAAGTACCTTGGTCTTCAACCAGAGTCGTGTGTTGGGAGATGGATATCAGGAAGACCACCAGCAACACTGAAGCTAGCGAGTAAATGCAAGACTGCACTGCATCAGTCACATTTGTGAAATTTGGCTTTGCAAAAAAAAAAAAGTGGATGAGAAAGACTGGCATTTTGTTGACTTTGTTAAACTGTGTGTGGACTGTAAAGCATATACCCCATGTTATGTTAAGAAAACCAAAGGATGAAAAGAAGTAAAGCATTTTTTATTAGTATTCATATAAAACATTTAATGATGTAAACTGCATGGTGTATGGCAAAGCAGGTTTGAATAGTGTGCAGGCAGTTATTTTAAATGTGGGGAGAAAGGTCCAACAGTATTAAACAACTTTTTCTTAGCTCAAAGAAATATAGACTTTACAGTATAGCAAGATGAAAGCTGGACAGAAGCAAGTTTAAGTTAATGTAATGCCATAATCTTGAGTGGTGTAAAAGTGTATGTAGAATTAAGATAATTTCCTTGTTTTCTTGTGGTGTATATCTAGACTAATGCCCTTGGACTATGTTCTTCTTCTTCTTTCGGCTTTTTCCCGGTTAGGGGTCGCCACAGCGGATCACCTTGTCCGCACATTGAATGGCAGTGGAGTTTTATGGTGTCGAGTTGCCAGCCCGGCGCCCAACCTTCCACAGAAGGCACACTCACACGCACACCTAGGGCCAATTTAGAGTGTCCAATCCACCTGCAGCATGTCTTTGGGATGTGGGAGGAAACCGGAGCACCCGGAGGAAACCCACGCGACCACAGGGAGGACATGCAGACTCCGCACAGAAGGCACCCCAGCCAAGGATCGAACCAGAGAACCTCTTGCTGTGAGGCAGCAATGCTAACCACTGCACCACCGTGGCCACCCTGCCCTTGGACTATGTTGCAAAATTTTTATTTAATTTAACCAATGTTGCAAATATATAGACCTGAAAAAAAGACAAAATAATGAGCAACATTACATATGCTATGTTTCTTCCATCTGCAAGGATAGTGGCTTTTTTCCATTAGCGAATGCTCTCAGTGGAAGACAAGTAGTGTGACTGAAGGCAGTTGCTAGGGGAATTCAGTACATTGTGTTCCAAGTAAAATTTACAAAGATTTCATTCTGTGTCTACAAAGTTGTTTGCTGTGCTTTTCTCAAAGCTGATTACTTTTAGAGGGAGACGAGCTGTTTGCAGGTACAATTAATCTTGAGAGTTCTGGGCATTCTTTGCTGAGGGAAATGCAAACTTAAAAGGTATATTAGCAAGCAGTTCAGTGAAAAAGTTTGAAATTATGGGAAGTGAATAAGAGATGATAGCCTTTCTGGTAGCCTTAATACTTTAATGCATTTATTAAATAGTGTACAATTTACATTTAAAATTAACCAATACACTTTTACTTACAGCTAACTGTTAATGCTTTCAGAAAGTGTGGAAGGTAATTCATTGAAAAACAGTCTGAAATTATGAGAAGCGAGTAAGAGATCATAGCCTGGCCATCAACCTTAATATTTTAATAGAACAGTGCACATCTTAGTTTTACTTAGTATGCAAGTTGTTACTCATCTAAGAAAATAAATCTTACCTTGATTGCTGTCCGTTTCTTATCTCTAAGTGGGAACTCAAGCTGTAGCAAGCACTTTAGCATGGGTAATCTTAATTTTTCATTGGGTAATGCCTGTGGGTGCAGCTGTTGAGTTGGGAAGATGTTCTCATCTCAGTGGGTTAAACTTCATTTGTTGAAACTGTACATAGTTTTGTATGTTTGTTCTAAGTTAATAAGGGAGAGAATGTTATTTAAATGTATTTAGTTTTTTAGTTAGAGGGCTTTCATGCAGCGGTAGCGTTGTTGCGGGAAGTGCCTTCTGTGTGGAGTCTGCATGTCCTCCCTGCGGGTCAAGTGGCGTTCTGAAAGACATGCGTGATTGGGCGTGCCTTCGTTGAAGTTAGGCGTCAAGCTGGCAACTTGGCACTGTGAAAATCTACTGCCAATCATTAGCGGACCGGAGTTCCGCTGTGGCAGCCCCTAACCGGGAAAAGCCGAAAGACAACAACAGCAAGTTAGAGGGCTTTTTTTAAAACAAAAAGGCTTGAAAATGTGACATTCTCCCAGATTCTCTAAAGCTTGCATGGTGTGCAAGATGTCTGCAGTGCGATCCAGGAACAGCCTGCAGGGACATGCATGAGAGCTTCTGTACTAATCCTGCACGGACGAAGCCCTTGTATGCAAATCACCCCACTTGCAGGAGAAATCTATACAAATTAGGTGATTTTTGCAATCCAGGAAGCTTGCAACCATCCGTGCAGGACTAGTGCTATCTGCAGAAATGTACTCTGTTAGTAACAGAGTACATTTCTGCAAATTCCAAAATGGAGCTGTGACAGCTCCAAGTAAAGGCTGCATATCATGTAGTAAGCATGCCAATGGCCAAGTATAAGGCCATTGGCATTGCAAACATAAAAAAAAAAAAAAAATACAAACATCAACTTTTATTTATTTATTTATTTTTTTTTTTAGCTGATCTCTGCTATTTAAGCATAGAGCAGCAGAGCACAAATGGGATAGAGGGAAAATAAAATGAACTTAAATTAAGCATTCTAACTAAAGTCAGTATTCTGCCATGCAAGTCCATGGCAGGCAGAAGGCAACATGGCCAGTGAGTAGTGGTTGCTAAGGGGGGGAGGCTCAGTGCGAGACATGTAACTATGCATTAGCAGGCAATCCTATGCAAATGAGGGAAAGGATAGTGAATCCCAGTTTTCCCCAGCATGTGAGCCAGGTCTCAACAGTGTGAGAGTAGGAATAGCTTGGTGCAAGCCTAGGAGTCAGGTGACATCATGGGGGGCTGTGTCAGGCAATACTGTAAGTGGATTGGAGCCCTGTGGCTCGGGTTTGCTCCTAGCTTAGCACAGCTAAGATAGGGGGTGTGTCCAAACCTGCTTAGCACTCTCTACAAAGCCTAAGCGGGTGTGGCGCCGCACACCAGGTTTTACAGGAAGATTTTACAGGAAGAAAAAAGAAGTTAAACCAGGAAATAGCAGCACTGTGCACATTTGAACACTGTTTTCGTGGTGTGCCCCTGGGCTTACAGGAAGGCAGTAGAAAGGGAAAACAGCAGTTAGGGTTGCCACCTTTTCAAATGGCCAAAGTGGGACATTTTCAGGACAAACATCAGATTTTACAGGCTGACACATACCCACGTTCAGTACAAAGGATAGAACTTAACATTTTTGCCTAAATAAAAGCTTATTCTTGTAGCATTTTAGCTGCTTATTCTATTTCTTATAACATTTAGGTATTTTAGATACAGAATAACTGTTTTATACAACTATTACATAAAATATAGGACGTAATTATGTCCTACAATCTCAGGGCATTTGCCATTTTTAATATTTTTTGTCAGGACACAACTGCCCAAAGAGGGACTGTCCCTCGCAAAGTGGGACAGGTGGTAACCCTAACAGCAGTAGGAAGGTAATCCAGGAGAACTAGCTTAGCTGGCAGGTGAAATGTATCAGAATTAGCCAATTACAGAGGCAGCAGACCAGTCCAGCCCAGAACACTACCATAAACTATGCAAAAACTTTCCCCACTGGTTTTTTGCACACACTACACCACTGGTGTATACAAACAGGGACATTTTAACAAACAAGCCTACAAAATGAGAAGGGCTGCAGCAGGCAACATAGAGTAACATGTACAAGTGGCTGAGGGTGGTGAGGATGTGAATGCTGCTGATCAACCCACAGTGAGGAGACTGAGAAGAGTGTACAGACCCAGGGTAACCTACCAGGGACTACATGAGCTGGAGATAGTGGAGCACTATAGGGTGGACAGAGACCTCCTACATCAAATTGTTGCGCTGTGCCGGCCACACCTGACACACCAAACTGACTGAGGGGAATCCATCCCAGTGGATACCAAGGTATGTGTAGGCCTAGGAATACCAGCCACAGGTACCTCCCAAAGCTCAACTGGGGATATCATGGGTATTGCACAGGCATCAGCATCCAGAGTATTCCACCAGTTCCTGGATGCCATGTCAGCACATGCCAGTGAGCAGTATATTTCCTCAACACCCGTGAAGTGTTTGCCAGCAATATGCGTCTCTTCCACCATATAGAATACCCTGAGGTAGTGGGTGCTATAGACTGCATGCACGTAGGAATCAAAGCACCACCTGGTGATCAGGGTAGGGTCTACATCAACCGCAGGGGCATCCCCTCCATCAAATGCCAGGTCATATGTGATGCCCAGGGCATTATAATGAATGTGTGTGGCTGGCTACCCTGGAAGTTATGACGATTCCCACATATGGCATCTGACACAGCTGTACCAGAGATTTGCCAGTGGGGCCATCCCTAATGGTCACCTAGTGGGGGGATGCTGGTTACACACTGGAGCCGTGGCTGATGACACCCATCAGAAATGCACACACACCTGAGTAAGAATGCCATAATGAGGCACACGCAAAGACCAGACTTGTAATAGAGCATGTGTTTGGGATGCTCTGGTCACAGTTCCGGTGTCTGGACACATCAGGTGGAGCCTTGCAGTACTCACCAACTACATGTACCCAAATTGTTGTGGTATGTGCCATGCTTCACAATATGATCCTGTGGAAACAGCTGCAGCAGGAGTAGCATGGGGCAGGGCCACACAGCCCCCCACCAATGCCAAGGCCTGCACAGGCACAGAGTGACTTGGAGGAGGAACAACTTGAGCCTCCCCCAGTAGGCAGATAGAGGCATGCCCAGTATGCTGAGGCTGCAGCAAAGAGACAAACGCATAGCACATTTATTTATTTATTTGCAGTTGGTTTACCAGGATAGTCCATTGGGCCAAAAGAACCCGTTTTCAATGGAGTCCTGGGGAGAAAAGCTCCAATACAGACAAAATTAGATGCATACAAAAATTACAAAAAATTACAAAAAGAGATTGTACAGAGTAAAACATAAAACATTTAAGCTCACAATTCAAAAGCATTCAAATCAATACAGTATGATGAGGATAAATGAGAGGTAAGAAAATAGAAAGAGTAATGTGATATACATTTAGAGGAGTTATTCAAGCAGACATCAAATAACCTTACAGAGTAGATATACTGATGAAACATTAGGTTTGTTAGGTAGAGATACGTATCAAAAGTGTAACATACACTGACACAGTAGGGGCCCAGGGAATGCACCTCTCTCTGACTTGCACATACAGTAAAAGGGATGCTAAACATGACACTACCAGTGCTCTACCATGTGTAGGGAGTGTACTATGGTGCATCCGACATACGCAGCCCTCCAGCACCATCTGCAAGTCTGGCTCACCTTCAAGGTGAGTCAGTCAACATACCAATTGCCAAATGGAATAGAGTGTCTTTTTACCTGTATCTGTGGTATGGATGTGAACATACAAGGGAATAGGGTGGCTGAATGTTACGGCAGCAGACAGTAAATACCCATAGTGGCACCATGACATCTGTAACACATACTGGAGTCACTATAGTAGCCAGTACTATGCAGGGTGACAAAACCCACTGCAGGAAGTGTGCTGAGTGACATGTCTGACCATATGACCCACACATGCCAGTCAGGGTGGTTCACATACCCAACAACAGTCTCAGCCAGCAGGACAGGTGTAGACAAACCCAAACAGAGCCTGTGCTATGGCCTCTGAATGATGGCTATGGTTAACCCCCCCCCCAGGCTTACACAGGTAGACTACAGCAGGTCAGGCAGTGGGATGTTAGTTCTGAAGGGTAGGAAGTCAGACACTAATACGTAGGGCATCTAAAGCTACGATCTGTAGTACACTGGTATGCCTCTAGTCAGCATGATAGGTAAGAATACAGAATGAAATGGAGTACCTGACATACCAGTACATTCATAGCAAATGTGTACAAGTATCAAGTGTGCCCCCATCTTACTTAGTAATGTAATTCAGGTGTGCCCCCCCATACTGTGTAGAAATAGACAGGTGTGCCTCCCCCCATCCTTTGTAGTAATGTAATAACAGTCAGGTGTACCCCCCCAACCCTGTGTAGAAATGTAGAAGTAGTCAGGTGAGCCCCTCCATCCTATGCAGAAATGTAGGAACAGTCAATGCCAAATGCTTAATGGATACCCTGCAGAAACAGTATGCCACCTGTCTGTTACAACACAAAGGTCAACACTGCAGTACAAACTACCTGGACTCAATCCATACATTAAATACAGATGGGCATACTCACACACTTAGAGAAATTAAGGCAATTTCAGTCAACAACATACTGAAAGGTCATACCGGGCATGCCCACACACTTCAACACATGAAGGCCATGTCTGCAAACACCAGTGGACCAGAAATATCTGGCAGTCGCAGTTGTTGATGCAGACACTCCTCAGTATGCACCACTCATGCCTTGCACAAACAGTGGATAGGAATGCAGACATATGCAAGGACAATGCACTATAATAAGCCAAAGGTAGACGTACATAGATGTGTGGAAGAAGGTGACTGTGACAAGGAGCCATCCAGGCCTGCCCCACCCATCCAAAGGGCCCCAACCACATGAGGGTCAGGTGTCACTCACTGCAGATACTAGCCACCAGTATCTGTCAGCATTACAGACTATGAGGTGCACGTCCCAGCTGTGCAACATGACTGTACAAGGAAGTAGTCATCTAGCAGCTGTATACATGTACCTGTGAAATATGACCCTGTGTGTGCCCACATGTGGCGTGTCAACCTCTAGATGAATGGGCTATGGCCCATGCACACACACTGCTCTCCCATAGCCCTACTATGACAAGCCTGCTGAGGTCATCGGACCTCCCTTAATAGTCATGTATGTCAGACAGAACGGTGGGATGCTGTACAGCTGTATGTCAATATCTAGTGGGTAGTATGTGGCCATGGCACCTCTGTACCAGCAGTTGTGTCAGGACAGACAGGGATGTGTGAATGCATAACGTATGGGGGCAAATGTATACCAGTCGTTATGTGGTATACCCATCTACATGGCTGTTACCATCCATATTGTCAGGCTTGGTCCACATGTTCTGCACTAAGGGGTTCTGTGTATACCTCTGGACTGTACAGTGCATGTCAGAATGTCCACATCTGTTGGCCAATATCTCTGCTGTAGTCCACGGGAGCATTACCTGCTTGCAGCAGTACTGTACTATGATGTCCTTAGGATGTCTGTCAGTAGCCAATGGCTCGCATGTGAAAAGCAGATGTTACCTCCCACACACACCATGTCTGTGAAGACAATCCCTATTACAGTAGCAATAGTCTGTTAATATACCTGCTATACATGCCTGACATCCCCTTGCACTATGAAGGTGGGACTATAGTGGCTGAGGTAGGGCTACATCCCATGTTCAGGACATATGATGAATATATGTATGTGCATATGATTATCCAGATATCTATATAGATAATTACACATGTACATATCAACATATATAGATCGGTGTGTATATGTACATAGATATGCATATACACACACCCAGATATATACATGTACGGATCAGTATATGTCTACACATATACAGATAGACATACGTATGCACATATACGTGTACCATGCTGCCATGCCTACCAGCAGTTCACTGATGTATCCCTCACACATACGGTGGGGCTGAGGCCATATATGTGTGGGCTTCACCTACACAATACATGTGCCCATATGCACTCCAGATGCCAGTGTATGCAACAGTGGTATATGGCCCTGTGTTATTGAGTCTGGGGGGGATGCACCATACATAACCTAGGCTATTACAAAATGTGCCTGTGATGGTGTCAGTTATGCCTTATGTAATATTTACATCCCATTTGGTCAACTGAAGTCTTTACCACCTAGTGATTGTGTACAGAGTGTAGATAGAGGTTGCTGGACTGTACACCTGCATCACTTACTGTTGATTGTGTGGTATCCTGTGGCCCAGTCTGTATTTACTATTGTACGATTTGAAGGGCTTGGCCTGGACAGCAACAGTTGTGGACCTTTCCAGATTACTGTATTAGTATAACTGTTTCAGAGTTGCATTACTCTGTTGATATGGATGTCAGTGTCTGAACAACTGTATGACATGGCATATAAATCTGTAATAGTACACAAATAAAGGTATTCCATTTCTGAAAACATGTGTGTGGTGTTTATCCCATGACCTCTCTCTGGGTATATGTTGCAGGCAACTAATGTCATTTGTATGGGTGGCTCATCCAGTGTCCAGTTGTTAGGGTGTTAACTGTAGGCATAGTGGCTGTACCATATTGTGTGCACCTACTACATAAGTATCTTACTGTACATATCTCTGTGTAGTCACATGTATATCTAATACATATATATATATATATATATATATATATATATATGTGTGTGTGTGTGTGTGTGTCTGTGTATATGTATCCTGGGGATGTTGATAGCTTCCACATTTTACATTTCCTATGGGAGCCAGACTGTACTGCATGATATGTTATCAATACCAGCCTGACATCATACAGGTGGGATGTAGTACTGTTAACATCTTGTACCCATGTCGTGTCAGGTCCTGGTTATGGGATCTGCAACACTTGGTAGTGTATTGCAGGGTGAACGTGTTTGGCTGTGGAGGGGTATGCCAATTCATACAAGACGTTTATTGTTTGGGGCCTCTCAACCCCATTAACAGTGCATGTGGACATATATGTTTTTGTTAATCTACCATTGCTATTTGCAGATGTATGGCCATATATACCTATGATGTAAGGCCATATATACCTATATATATATATATATATATATATATATATATATATCTGCTTACATATATATTTAACTGTCTGTATATACCTGCATAGATACATATCTGCATACATATATGTAACTTCCTGTGTATATGTAGACATATAAGTGTAGACCTATATGTGTCGATGTAGGCATTTGCATGTATATATGTTCATATATATTTATAAAGATGTATATATTTCTAAATATATCTCTACATATATAGATGTGTTGTATCTGTTTAGATATTAATATATTTACACACACACACATGCATCTAAATGTTGGTATACATTCTCTGTACTATTGCATGACTGGGCTGGATGATATGTTTCTGAAAACATCAGATTTATGTACATCTGGCATGGCTTAGTGGTAAATCACTGTGTCTATTGTGTGCAGGGTCCTGTTTTCGAGCCTTGCAGAGGCTGTTTATTTTCTTGCTGGGCAGAACACGGGCCGTTGGATACAGAGTGATTAAGGCACTTTAAAGCAATTGTAAGCGGGTTTGCATGGAAGTAAGCCCTGCTAACTTCCAGTTACAGTTTCTTATCCTCCGCTTCTAAATTGCTTACCCCCACGCAAACTGGCTTAAACCCGCTTACTACTGCTTAAAAGTGCTTAATCCCACGCTAATTTCTTTGAAAGAAAAGAAAAAAGGGTTGATAGGAAAGTGATGAAAAAGGGGCACAAAGAGGGAAAGAGAGTGGGGAAAATAGCTAGGGATGTGTGGGAAGGTCCACAGCTGCCCATTTCTTCTACAGCAACAGCTGTGCATATGCACTGAACTTGGAGGTAGATTTGGACACTCAAACCCTTGGGAGAGGGGTGAGGACAACAAAAATAAGTTGTGATGCCAATTAGACTGGATTACATGTGTCCAGTGGACAGCTATGTATGGGGCATAATATTTTTGTGGGAACAGATTGCCCTTTTTCTTTCAGGTGAGAGTTGAATGTTGGGGAGGGGGTAGTGGGTATATTTGGGGAGGTAGGTTGAGTAGATTAACAGACAAGACACACGATGCATACAGGGGCAATATATGACGTGGAGGGTAAACACCTTGATGAGGAGGGGTGTTGGGATATCATAAGCCCACAAGCCCCCTAGTGGTAACAGTGGGACTGAGGTCCCCACCCATGGGCAGTCACCACTGCACCTTCACAGCCCCAAAGGTGGCTGTGCTGGGGGGCTGAGCTGCAGAGCCAGGCTGACTCTCAATCGCTACACACAGCCCTCGAGCTGGCATAGAAGGTCACCGAACTGCCCGTTGATCGCTCTACGCACCACGACCCCGACCTGGTGGGTGACAGGTGCTTGTCCGTGCCTACTCCCAGGGGGGGTGAGCCCCATCCCTTGAGGCGGTTCCACCCAAAGGTGGTGGAGGACCAATGGGCAAGGAGCTCCGGGGTTGGGCCCCAGACTTGCTGGTGCCCAGTGCTTTGGCCAGCTAAGGTGGGACAGGTGAGTCCGCTGGGACCGGCCTTCCCAAGCGTGCTATAGTGTATAGATTTCAACATCATATATGGGTTAGTAATAGTCAACACATTCCAGGGTTAGGTATAACAGCATGCATAGATATTCCCATTAACCCAGACACCAGATATGGAACAGTTGTATATATGGGACCACAGTGGTAATAAGAACAGCATGCAGATATGTTGATGGCACCATGCCAACAATGTTGGACTAATTCAATATGCCACATGCATGGGAACCATTTAAATTTTTTTCAAACAATTGGACATTATCAGAGTCAGTACATACCAGTTGGGGTGGGTATGTTGATTATTGTTGGAGATAAGGTGGGGGGAGAGAACGATGTCAATTAACAAGTAGCATATTCCTGTACTCCACATTACTTTCCTAGTCAATACAGTTATCTGTTCCTTACAAGTCTTACTACACTACTCTGTAGACTTATATTGGACACTGATATGGCTGTCAACATCATTACACATGAACTGGTTTTACCTGCAGTATACACCTCTTATCTGGTATACCTGTGGATGGAATGTTTAACAACACTGACTAACTGTATGCATACTCACGGATTCCAGGTTGATGTTTTGCACTATGCTATCCAACTCTTTCTGCTCAGACGCTGGCCATGAGTTGATCACATGCTGGGGTGCCTGGACATATCTAGAATATCGCCCTTTTCCACCTTTAGTGACCTGACACACACATATACATGCTTTCCTACACAGTTATATTATGTAGCACAGTGTGGTCGACAGTGACGAGTGATACTTTATTATTCAGAGAAACTGCAACACTCACAATCCCCTACAATACCAGGGTGGACGGTACCAGTACAGGTTATATGGGTCTCTATTTCTCAGCACAGTGTTTGTATCCAACGTACCTGTGGGAGCAATGTTAGTTAGCACTACCTGACTTGCCACATGAGGTTCCAGATTACACATTAGTATTATGTACCTACATCTTGCTCTTTTACTGTACACACTCTGACTACCGCTTAACAAGTTGGGGTATAAATGGGACATATGTGGCTTCTTAGTCACATAAGGTATTGGGGAGTTGCTAGTGTGCCAGGTTTGTTGTCATAGATGTGTGTCAATCAGTTGCATTTTCTGTTTGCTGCCTATACATCTGGGATCATCCCACTGATTTCCCAGGGGGGACAGGTTGATAGGCAATAGATATTTGCCACTTTAATAGACATTCTGGACATATCTGTACAGTTGTGGGGTATGATTCTTTATGCAGACTACTACCACTGGCAGGATTCAAACCGTGGCTATGTGTGCTAACAAAACAACAGTTCACATCTCAGTTGCATGTGCTATTCGGTTTTTGTTGTCTGCATTTTGCCTGTTTACTGTCTGTGTCAGTTGTACTAAATGGCCTCTGGAGATTACACCTGTCATATACAGGCATTCCTACACATTGAATTTATGGTGCATGATGTGGGTAACAGTGCTTAATACTACAGTACTATTACATGATTGCAAATCTACATTACCATATGATACCAGAATATACACATGCAGTCCAGCAGTTAGATTTGTTTTGTCAGGATATTACACTTTTATTGCCATACAAACAATATGAGACTCTTCCTGCTATATTCTCTAGTGTATGCAGTACTTGCCTTGAACAATACAGGATGTTCTTCGTTCCACATTGCTGCAGTCCTAACTATTGGGTAGTCCGCTGTCCAGTCGGCCCGAATACCAAAGTATATGGCTGACGTCGGTCAGGGCGCATTAGACTGACGTCAGTACATCAGGGTACTAATGCGCATGACCGACGTCATATCCTCAGTCTTTTTTGCCGCATGGTCCGATGCAGAAGCAGTTTTGCGAGTGCAGGTTGGCGTTCTGAAATTTTCTGAAACCGGAGTTTCAGACCGAATCAAAGTTGGCTAAGTACCCCGTTGGGGAACATTTTGGTTTTTTCTTGCCTCAGTATTTAACCGGATGTCAGAAAAAGTGAATAACTGTATTTCTTGTGGGAAACAGATACCTCATAGGGATTACCATACCTTGTGTATACCTTGTTTAGGGCCTGAGCACGACGTTGTTGGATGCCGCTCTTGTGCTAGATTTAACAAACGCACTATTAAGAGAAGGTTAGACTGTGCCAGGTTAGTGTTTGGGAAGCGTTGCAATTATAAAATGCCGTCGGATGCTCCGGCCGCTTCGTCCAAAAAACGCAAGGACAAAACAGCGAAGCCTAGAGTTGATGAACCGGCAGTCTTGGACGACGGTTCTTTAGAAGGCTCAGTGGAACCAGAGGTTTTGCCAGGAGTTTCTTTGGAGTCTCAGGCAGAGACTTTACTATTGCAGGATGTGCCTTCTCAGGAGGTAGGCCAGGCTGACGGGGCTTCTCAGGTAACTGTTCTTCCCTCTCTTCCCAAGGTAGTTAGAGCCTCTCCTTCTGTTTCCAAAACTTCTTTGAGAGGTAGGCCAAGTTTAGCTTCAGTGGGGGCTTCTCCTAGCACTTCAGGTTCTGTGCCTAAGAAACATATGCTTAAAATGGCAGAAGATTTAATTACTCTGATTAGAGGTTCTATGCCCCCTCCTGATAAGAGGCCTAGGGTGGAACCTGAGTTTGAGAATTTTGAACAGTGTTCAGAGGCTTCTGAGTCTTCTGGAAGACTTGCAGGAGTATCCTCCTTATTCTGATTCTGATGTGGATGATTCCACTCCTACAGCTTCTCCTCCTGAGGATTTCTCATTTTCAGAGACTCTGCATTCCATGAGGGAGCACTTTAAATGGGAAGGCCAAGATTACTCTGATTCTAGGAAAAGGCTTAGGGAATTCTTGTTTTACCTCAGCATAGGCCCTTAGCTATACCTCCTGTGTTGAATGTGGTAGAAGATGTTTTGCAGAGGCTTCCATGAACCCTGATTCCTTGCCTCCTGCTCCTGTTAAACCTGATAGGTACTATAGGGTGCCTGAAGCTCATAAGTATCTTTTTAAGAGTCCTAGGGCAGACCCGGCGAGTGTTTCTCAGGGACCTAAAGGTGTTAAGGCCTCTGTTGTTAAAAACCCTGTTCCCACTGATAAAGAGGCAAGGGCTTTGGATAGATGGGGAAAGAAAGTGTATACTTCTTCCGCTTTAGCCATGAGGGCGTTGAATTGTCAGTTTCACATGCTAAAATATCAAAATTATCTCCTTTCACAATTGAAATCTAAGGTGGATGCTTTGGCGGAAGGTATTGAGTGTAAAGAGTTGCTGGATTTAGTTCATGTGTCTGAACAAGTGGGTAAGCATTCTTTGCAATGTGGTTTTGATGCTGTACAGGCCTCCTCGAGGGTGGCTGCCACTAGTTCTGTTCTTCGCAGGCATGCCTGGTTGAGGGATCAGAATTTAGCTGAGCATGTTAAGACAAGGATTTTGGATGCTCCTTTACAGGCTGATGTGTTGTTTGGTTCGCCTGTGGAAGCAGTTTTAAAGAAAATGGAGGACAAAGCTAAGTCTATGCAAACTGTTAAAGATTTTTTGCAGGTGCAGCCACCGAAGTTTAGTAGAAATTGGCCTACTAAGGGATGGACATATCCTGCTTATGATTCCCAGTCTAGGGGTAGGTCTAGACGTGGTAGGGGCAGAGCTCAAGGTTCTTTTAGGCCTAGAACAGGGAATTCACCTGCTCAGACTTCTGGTGAGGGCAGGGGTCAGTCCTTTCGTAAACAGACCCAATGACCTGCCTTTTCAGCTGCCAGTAGATTCTCGTCTGGCAGCTCCTTTGGGAGGAAGACTGTCTCTTTTCAAAGAAAATTGGGATTTAATTACTCAAGACAGATGGGTGTTGGATATCATTCACCACGGTTACAGGTTTTATTTCCATACATTGTCCCCTTTCAAAGGCATGCCAGACGTTCCTCCTCCACAAAGGAAAGAGGCTCACAAGCAAATTTCTCAGTTACTCCAAATAGGGGCCATTCAGCAAGTCCCTGTATCACAAAGGGGCCTAGGATTTTATTCTCGCCTGTTCCTAGTACCAAAGAAGGGGAACACGTGGAGACCAATTTTGGATTTATCTATCCTCAACACTTATCTGGACATTCCCAAGTTCAAGATGTTGACGTTACAACAGCTTTTACCTCTGCTGGGCAAAGATCACTGGATGGTAACTTTAGATCTCAAGGAAGCTTACCTTCATGTGCCTATAAGACTAAGTTGCAGGAAGTATCTGCGTTTCGAGCTGGAAATTCTCATTATCAGTTCTCTGCATTGCCCTTTGGCTTATCTACTGCACCCAGAGTATTCACAAAGGTTCTGGCTCCAGTGATAGCTTACTTCAGGCTACAAGGAATTCAAATCTATCCTTACTTGGACGACTGCCTGATTCTGGCTCAAGAAAAGGAAGACCTTCTACAGCATCTGGAATATGTTATAGCAGTGCTAAGATGCCTAGGGTATTCTGTGAACGAAATAAAGTCCAGTCTAGTACCCTCTCAAGACATGTGCTTTCTGGGTGTGAGACTGAATACAGCAGCCCAGATGGCCTTTTTAACCCCGGACAAACAAAAGAGTCTATCACTTTACTTCCATCAACTATCTCATCAGTCCGTGCTGACTGCAAGGACAGTCCTTCAAGCATTAGGGTTCATGGCATCTTGTATTCTGGTGCTTCCCAATGCCAAACTGCATATGAGGAAGCTACAATGGTATCTCAAAATGTATGGACACAGCACTGCCAGGATTTGGACACTGTCATTCAAATAATACCTTGCCTTCAAAAGAATTTTTGTGGTGGGCTCAGGAATGTCACCTAAACAAGGGACTCTCTGTGACCCGGCCAGAGGCGAGTCAGATTTTAACGACAGATGCCTCGGACATTGCTTGGGGAGCTCATCTACATGGAAAGTGGATACAAGACAAGTGGCCTGCCAGACTACAGCATCTACATATCAACATGAAGGAGATGTTAGCAGTCCAGTTTGCATTAATGGCTTTCAAGGAGTTACTTCTTCCAGGGCAGGTGTTGATTCTAACAGACAACACAACTGTCATGTGGTACATCAACAAACAAGGGGAACACATTCTTACCCATTGTGCAGGCAAGCAATGATTTTATGGGAGACTGCGCTCAGCTTGCAACTAACTCTTCAGGCAAGGTTTCTGCCGGGAGCACAGAACTCCTTAGCAGATGTGTTAAGCAGACAAATCATGGATCCCCACGAGTGGAAACTGGATCTTCATGTATTTCAAAAGTTGACAGTGTCCTGGGGAACTCCAGACATAGATCTGTTCGCTTCTCCACTGAACCACCAGCTGCCAAAGTTTTGCACAAAGAGGTTTCATCACACAGCTTGGACAGTGGATGCTCTTTCTTTCAGTTGGAAAAATCTTCATGTGTATGCGTTTCCACCTCTGCCTCTTCTTCCAAAGGTGCTTCTAAAGGTCAGACAAGACAAGCCAAGGATGATTTTAATAGCTCCAGATTGGCCTCCGCAGCACTGGTACCCATTACTGAGGAGTCTGGTAAAGAAGCCTCCATGGCCTTTACCCTTGATTCCACATCTGTTGTCTCAGAAGGACGGTCGTCTGCTCAATGTCAAGCTTCACTCTCTTCATCTAATAGCCTGGCATATTCTGTTTTGAAAGACAGCAGGTCTCAACTTCCTCAACAAGTTTTAAATGTGATTATGGAAGCCAGAAGACCTAGTACAAGGAAAGTGTACGCAGAAAAATGGAAGAGATTTTTATTTTGGACTGCAGCAAAGAATTTGGAGATTTCAGAGCCTAATTTGAGTGTGGCTCTTCAATATCTTACTGAGTTATTGGACAAAGGTTTGTCTTTCTCTTCCATTAAGATTCATGCTGCAGCAATTTCAGCTCACTATGATTGTGACCCACCATTGTTTTCACATCCTTTGTTCAAGCAATTTCTTAGAGGGGCAAAGAATATAAGACCCCACGTAGAGCTCCTACTCCTGCTTGGGATCTCAATTTTGTGTTGGAGAAACTTACTCTACAACCTTTTGAGCCTGCAGCTACTGCTGAACTGAAATACTTGTCATGGAAGACTGCTTTTTTGTTGGCTATTACTTCTGCAAGAAGGGTTTCTGAGTTACAGGCCCTTATGGCGGTTGAGCCTTTTTTGATTTTTCATAAGGATAGGGTATCATTACGTACTAATCCTTCTTTTATGCCTAAGGTGGTTTCTAGTGTGGCTTTAAACCAAACTATTCATTTGCCTACTTTTTATGCAGATCCCCAAAATAAAGGGGAAAAGATTTTGCACACTTTAGATGTGCACAGGCAATTGCGTTATTATTTGAGCAGGACTAAGGATTTTAGGCAGTCTCAGCAGTTGTTTGTTTCTTTTGCTTTGAGTTCGCAGGGCAAGCCTGTGTCCAAACAAACTATTTCTAGGTGGATTGGGTTTTGCATTGCATTTTGTTATTCCCATCATGGCAAAGAGATTCCAGCTGGGATTAGGCCTCATTCCACTAGGGCTACTGCCACTTCAA
The DNA here is from genome assembly GCF_019279795.1 of Protopterus annectens. Taxonomy (NCBI): domain Eukaryota; kingdom Metazoa; phylum Chordata; order Ceratodontiformes; family Protopteridae; genus Protopterus; species Protopterus annectens. The sequence goes on along the minus strand of NC_056727.1, from coordinate 903,271,379 downwards.
CAGCATTTCTAAGGGGGGTGGCAACTAAGGATATTTTGGAGGCAGCTACTTGGAGTTCAGTGCATACTTTCTCTAAGCATTATCACCTTCCTCTCTACTCTACGTCTAGGGCTGGTTTTGCCACAGCTATTTTGCAAGGCATGTTGTCAGCTCCTGCTTCTTTATGATTTGCCAGCCTCCCTTACCTCTGCTTTGGGATTCTACCCAATAGTTAGGACTGCAGCAATGTGGAACGAAGAACATAGTACAGTTTTGTACCTACCATAAATGTAGATGTTCGAGGATCCACATTGCTGCAGTCCAATTTACCCTCCCTCCTTCCCCTCTGTGTTTAGGGGTGGTTGTGTAGGTGAGGTTATATGCTGATGATTTTGTATATATTATACATATTTTTGGTGTAGGTATATTAGGCCTTGTCTTTTTAGGGTCTTCTGACATCTGGGGCAAGAAAAGACTGAGGATATGACGTCGGTCATGCGCATTAGTACCCTGACGTACTGACGTCAGTCTAATGCGCCCTGACCGACGTCAGCCATATACTTTGGTATTCGGGCCGACTGGACAGCGGACTACCCAATAGTTAGGACTGCAGCAATGTGGATCCTCGAACATCTACATTTATGGTAGGTACAAAACTGTACTTTTTATACTAGCAAATAATTTACTACTACTTTATTTTTATTTCTTAGGACAGTAAAAGCATGAGTATTACTGAACTGCCTCACGTCACAACCACGCCAGGCGGCAGATGTGGGTCTTCTGGTTTGCGGCCCACTCCATTGCAGCTGTGGGGGGCATAAGAGGAATTTAGCCATACCTATCCATGATGTACCTGAGATGGCACTTATTACACACATACTGGGGTGATACTTACACACGTCTGGAGCATCCCCTGATGCTCTAGCCTCTTGGAACCACTCCTCCAGGAGGTTCCTCTTCAGGTCGGCATAGTGGTGCCTGACCTGCTCACCAGTTTGGGGTATGCCAGTGGCACTGGTGAAGTTGCGACCGAGACTGTCCCAGGCCTCTGCGTTATATTGCGAGCCGTGGTACTGGCCCTGCAGCAGTCTGTGTGCATGGTCTTTAACTAGGAGTCCTACCATGACCTTGACTCCTGGATGCACCAGCGCTGCACCCAGAAGTGCACTCCTCCTCCCCTTACTGCCATAGTGCCTGCAAGGGGAAGCTGCAACCAGTTATGAGATGTATTCCCACCTCTTGGGTTTAAGTAGGGCCTATTTCCCACACTTTTCTGTGATTGACCAGTTTTGAAAAGGCAAAACTATGGGCAAACCCGCTTACCTAAGGTTGACATTGTTTAAAGGGGCATACCACTAGGCACAAAGAGTTAGTTGGTCTACATATTGCTCACACCTCCTAAGCTGGCCTGTGCAATGCTTAGCATTGCTTACATTAGACCTTCATTACAATGCCTTTTTGTCATTGTGTTATTATTCAGTACATCTTATATGTATGCCTGGTATCCCTGACTGATGTGTACATACACTCTGTGGGGTCCTTGTGTTTTACTAGGGACTTCAACACTCTATTACAATTACACCTCACTTCTGGCTTTACTGCTGTACTCCAGTTCATATATTTGTTATGCAGTGGGTTATGGCACATATGACTGTATACTGATGCCTTTCACAGGTTCAGTTTGGTTATACCATTGTGGGGACATGTTTACTACTACCACCTCATTCTTGTGTACTACTGTGATGGCTTGGTGGATTACTACTGGGACTATAGTGTATAGGGTCCAAGAACTGCATGGTTGTTTATTTTGTTGGTGGGCAGAACAAGGGCCATTGGATACAGAGTGATTAAGGCAGATTTGAGCAGTTGTAAGTGGGTTTGTGCGATGGTAAGCACTGCTAACCTGCCATTACATCTGCTTACTGAGAGTTAGCTTTAGGATTGCTTAGCCAGTGTAGGCATTGCTTACCACCGCGCAAACGGGCTTACGCCCACTAACTAGTGCTTAATTATGCTTGCTACTGCTTATTTGTGCTTAGACCTGCTTACTCTAGTACCTTATTCATTATGATATTGACACCTCACATGTGCATTTACTGCAGTACTCCAATAGGTAAGTATATGTTATTTATGCAACAAAAATATTGGTCATAATTTGCTTTGCCATGTAAAATAGAATGTGCTGCAGTGGGACTTGAACCTGGAATGCCTGCTCATTAGGTGAATGTTCTGCCCACTACACTATTGCTGTGCTGCTTCATTTGCATATATCTTCCTTGTTATCCTCTTCAGCCTTTTAAGCTGCTTTAACAGTAGCTAAGTGATGGGCACACCCACGCACCTACATTTAGCTTCAATCAGAGTTTTAAAAAAAAATGGTGTTCATTTTATTACTACATTCTGTTGCTGTTATACACAAAGGGGAGTGTTGGTGGGGATATGCGGACACCTGTGAGTGGTCGTGCTCATTGCATACCCCTCTCTACTGTTCTACATTGCAAGGGCATGTTTATTCTGAGAGCTCTGCTTTTAGACACGCCCCCTGCACTCTTACATGCTCCATGTAACCCTAGGAGCTCGGGCAGCATGCCTTATTATGCATGACATGCTGCTGTCCTGCTCCTAGATGGTCGCTTCTGTGCAGGACTAAGCTAGACTACTGCCACTGGCAGGATTCGAACCATAGCTGTGTCTGCTAAACAAAACAACAGTTCACATCTCAGTTGCATGTGCCATTCATTTTTTGTTGTCTGCATTTTCCCTGTGTACTGTCTGTGTGTCTCTCAGTTGTACTAAATGGCCTCTGTAGGTACACCTGTCATATACAGGCATTCCTACACATTCAATTTATTTAAGCTAGTCCTGCACGGTAGTTTAGTTAATCTGGAGGATAGTATCAGTTGGGGATGAGAAGAAACAACTGTATAAAAAGAACAGCATGCCAAATGTCTATGCACATGCAGAAGAAAAAGTTGGAAATAGACATCCAAAAAACATGTCTAAAGGGTAGGAACAATAGCTTTTTATCTGTAATGGCTATTCTGTCCATATTAACTGGGAATGTAAGTGGCCTTACATATATAGACAAAAAGAGTATTGATTTATACTAAGAAATATAGAGTGCCAATACCATTGCTATAGCATGTGAATGTGACAAAATGGATTTCAGGATGGATATTCAGCAAAATATAATGGACATAGGAAAATTGGGGTAATGTTGCTTGCTCACGGGACTTCAGTAGTGATAGAAGAGAGGGAATACAATTAATGGTAGATTTGTGGCAGTAAGTGGCCATTGGCAAGGAAGGATGCTGTCATGCATTTATATTCCACCAAAAACAGCTATTTTGAAACTTGATTTTAAATAGTGGGGATGTATCAGCAGGGCATAGTAGGAAAATGTAACAGAAGGTAGATTTCTGAATAAACTTATGAAAATATTTGGTATGGAAAATGTGAATTCCTTAGTAGGAGCTCTGACAGAAATTATATATTCCCCAAGATACTGGGCTAGACCTAATATAAATTATATTTCATAGGAGCATGTGCAATTAATTGAAAGCGTTGACACATATCCTATGACTATTTCAGATCATGCACAGTAAAAAACAAGAAAAAATGCAGGGTAATGAATTAAAAATGAGACATGGGTGTTTCCCACCTACCTGTTAAAAACAGAGGAATTTAAAAAATGTGTAATGGAAATTATTAGGAAAGATACAATTTTTTTCAGAAGAGACCACTAGTGAGTGGGATAAAATGAAAATGGAATTTAAAAATAGGTTAAAAATAAGTGAGAAAGAGATATGGGAAAGAAATAATAGGAATTATTTAAATGTAAAGAGTCTGACAAAAGCTAAAGTATTGTGAAATAAGGTGAATCTCACAGAACAAGAGCAACTGCAGTGTGAGAAAGAGAAAAGGGAATATTTGCATAATATGCACAAGTTTAGACAGATTACTACTAAGCAACTTTTTTTTTTTTATAACTCCAGAGTGCAAAAACTTTTAATACAATGACTTGGGCAGTAGAGCAGTAGAAAAGGTTGTCACCAAATTTAGAAATGTTATGACAGTAAAACTAACCAAAGACCCTTTATCATTATTAGAGATATTTTGGAAATTTTAGAAAAAAAATGTGTAAAGCATATGGATATAGAAAGCAAGAAAGCACAAATGGGAATAATTATTGAAAACTTAATTATGCCAAGGTTTGATGAAGATGAGGCTCAGCAGCTAATAGTTAAGATAGGAGAAGATGAGATTAAAAACAGTAATTTATAATCAGTCTACAGGGAAGTCTCCAGATTGCTGTTAATGTCCAAAGAGTCATAGGAATGCAAAGAAAGTGATAAAGATCTGAGAGGTTTTATTTAGTAGTATTTTTAAAAGGAGGGGAAGCACCAGCATCTTGAAAGAAAGCTGTGGGCTATTTTACCCAAAGAAGATAAAGACCCTTCAGACTCTGCTTCATGTAGACCTATTTCAATTTTAAACCACAGTTATAAAGTGTTTCTGTTTATAATAGCTAAATGAATGGAAAAAGTGTTGACAAAAGTGATATATATGGATCAATGTGGTTTTGTGGAGGGGAGGCAAACATTTGATAACATTAATAGAACAATGATAATCCAGAGGGAGCAGAATGTAAGATGATCCCACTGAATCTTGATGCAGAGAAATCATTCAGTGGAATAATTTGTGAATTTGAGTAGGGCAGTGAGAGAATTTGCTTTCCCAGATCCAGTAATAAGGTACATTAGGTAGATAAATGAAGGAACAGATGGAAGAATTAAAGTAAAATGATTCCTCTCAAATAAGTTGTTTGAACAGAGGAACCAGGCAGGTGTGTTCTCTTTCCCCATTATTATTTGCTTTATACTTGGAGCCGCTTGGCAAAGAAAATGTGAATATTGAATTGCCCCAAATCAAAAGCTGCACCAATAGACATTACCTAACCTAAAATTAAGGTTATCCATTATAAAGTGCACACTACAGCCTGTATTCCCATTTACACTAATTGATATCTGTTGTTTCTCTATCTCTATTCCCCTCCCATATGTGAAAAAAACGTGTATGCATTCAGAAAACAAACTTTTAGCCATAAGAAAAAGTGCACTGGCTTTAAATAAAATTAAGTTGTACACTGTTCTGTTAAATGCATTAACTTAAAGTTGCTATCACTTATTCACTTCCCATAATTTCAAATTTTATTTTCAACTGACCTTTTACCTTTAAATTTTGCATTTCCATCAACTAAGAATGCACATAACTCAAAATTAATTGCTTGCACCTGCAGACAAGTTTTTCCATGTAAAAGTGCTCAGTAATGAATCTTTGTGAATTTCACTCAGAACAGAATGTACAAATGCCTTCAGCTGCAGACAACTCCCACTGAATATTTGTTAATGAAAAAAGCAAATGTCTTTGTAAGTGTATAAAATATAGCATTTTTCATGGCTTACACTATGTTGGCTTATTTTTCAAGCCTACTTGCTTACAAAAACACTTTGTTTATAGCCCAAGTCAAGAGCATTAATCTACACATTCATCCTTGCAGAAATAAGAGAAAATAGCCTACATACAATACAATCATTGCATTTCTACAAACCACCCCCACCCCAGCAGCACAATATCCTAACATATTCATAGTAAACTTGCTTTTTTAAGTCTTTCTACTCTTAAGTAAAGCCGATATTTTTACAAAAAATCTTGTTTACTTTGATAACTTTAACACACACACAGCAGTCACTGAAATGACTCTTTCCACATGTAAAATAATCCAGGCTGCATACTACACAAAACAGCTGTACTGTATATAACATGCAGTTTACACCATGAAGTGTTTTATTCAAATACCAATAAGAACAAAATTGTTTTACTTGGTTACCTTTTCCCTTCTAGTGGCCTTCTAAACATTAATGAAGTAAAATGGGTGTATATGCTTTACAGTCTACTAGCATATTTAACAAAGTCAACATAAGTTCAGTTATTCTCAGCCACTTTTTCTTGCAAAGCCATGTTTCACTAATGTGATCAGTGCTTTATAGTCTCCCATTTATTCACCCAGGGTTTTCTTGTTCATCTCCATCTACCACCATCACACTCTGGTTTAAGTCTGAGGTACTCCTGATTCTTCTAGTCAACTCCTATGCTTTTTTCTGTCTCAACATTTTCCTTTGGAACATTGGAAAAGGTTTCACTGACAAAGTCTCTTTCTGAGCTTAATTGTCAGAAGAATGGGAAGCAGAGTCGCCCTTCTGACCGGCTCACTTTTTATTGAATAATTTTTTTCTAATTTTCCTTAGCCTGTTCCTCATCCAAATAGGTCTTTATTCCTCAGGGATTCTGTAAGACAACTAGATAAAGCAGCTTGAATCTCACATCTACCTCTCAACATTAGTTGGTTAAATTTCATCTTCTGCCTGCCAAACAGGGATTAATCATTTTCTGCAAACATCCTGTTGTGTCCAGTGGTTAATACTTTTCCTCTGCCACAATTTTGGCATGCTCAACTCTTTCTGCTGGTATGATTGCATTTTTACTAATACAGGTCTTTGCTGCCTTTTCATGGCCAGGTTGGAGCATACACTCTGTGTCCTGTCAATTAACAAATCCTGCTTTGGAATACCAGTCTAGTTGCTTATTTGTGCTTTCAAAATGAATACAGTCTGTTCCTTCCAGTTTCCATGGTACAGCAGAAAATCATAGGTTTTCTCTGAGTGCTCTACCATTTTTTGAAATGGTTCTTGAGAAATCTTAGTGTTTTTTTTTTTGGTTTTCATTTCAGTCTCTGATGCCTGCAGTTTTATCAATTCATCTGAATAGCTAGTTAAAGCTTCTATTTTTTTTTTTGAGTTGATGAACTACTTCACTGTTTCCCTTATTCTAATCACCTCTAAGTGCATGTGATTTATTTTTGCCTCTAAATTACTGAAAGCCATCTCTGAAACCTGAACTCTTTTTTTTGCTAATCAGCTACAACAGTCTTCCCAGACAATGTTTTCACCTTTTCTGGTTGATTTTCTTTCAGGTTTTTTAAAATTCTTCTTTGCTGGTATGCAGTGTACTTATTAACCAGTAACTGAATTATACCCAAAAAAAACAGTTTCATTGGCTCCCTTTCCTCAGTTTCTGTTGTCACACTGAGAGAATTGAAGTTAAGCTGTTAATTGGTGTGCAGCCATCTTGGAAGTTAGCATGATTCTAGTCTTATTAATGAAGAAGACAGGTTAACTTTAGAATGTTATTTACAAATGAAAAGGTTATCACTGGAAGGAAAGATATGTTCATGATCAGTGACATTAGTAAAGAACATGGACTGTTTTAAGATATGCCAAGTGGGCAGTGGATACTACACACAGAAAAGCTTTGGTATGTGGCTTACGTGATTTACTAATGAATAACAAAGAGGAAATGTTATTAGGTTGTTATGTACCATTAGCATCGTTAAAAGGAATCCTTCAGGGAGAATGCCTGTATCTTAGCTTTAGGGGTAAGCTGCTATTGGGAGAAATTTTAAACTGTAGTTGTTGGGGTAGAGGGAGGGTGGATAAGCAGGGGCATGATGTGAAACTGGAGAAGGGAGTCTTGACAATGGATGAATGGGCTAGACTTGTGAAGGAGGTTGGGGGAAGTAAAGACAGCTGTTTATTTTTAAACAGTAATTTAATGATATTGTAGAGTAGGGAGAAAATGTATGCTGGTAAATTTTTGTTTCACTACTTTCAGGGAAAATGTTCAAGGATACTCAATTTTTTTAAATCACACTTTGCTTTATTAAACAATAAATATAAATCTATTTGTTGAGTATGCATTTTGGAAGATTAATCCAAAACAACACAGGCATTTATTTGTGGTACAAAAATGTGTGTGTATGGATAGGGAAGGTTACCATGGTTTGAAAAATCATCCAGGACCCAAGGTACTATTAATCTTTCACTGGTTAGAATGGTTGTACACAGACATTCTTAAACACACACACACACACATTGCATTGCACCACTCACCTGGCTCAGTACAGTACAAAATGGAGTAGCATCACCCTCCTCAGATTCTGATTAGAAAGCGCAGGTGCAATACAGCTAATAACCATATAACTTATGCTTTTTATGTAGTGCTTTACACAGAATTTACATAGTATGGTCATATGTCAATCATCGTGCTGTGCAAGAATCCCTACAGAGCAGTGCATCAGGTATGGAAGGGACTAATTTTCACAAGCCACACACAGAATATCGCATTTACATGCAACTCTGGAAAGCAACTGTGCTATTAAGTAAGGCTTTTTTTTTTTTTATCAGAATCTCAGTGATTACTAGCAAAGGCAAGGATGAAAACTGTCTATGAATTCCACCAATTATCTTTTATGTTCATATGGAAAAAAAAAAAAAAAAAAAAAAACAAATACAACTTTGGGAAGGATAGGGCTTACTTCAGCAGGCCAGCAGCTGCACTGCAGTCTTATTTAAAATATATGTATGTATGTATACACACATTATATATATATATATATATATATATATATATATATACATACATACATACACACACACATATACATATATCTGCCCAAGGCACTTATGAGGCTGGAGTTTGGGCATCCATTCAAACTTTTCCATTCATTACAAACTTTGTGAATAGGGTAGTGCTGCTTTGGCAGTCCTGGAAGACATTTGTTATATTTATTTGCTAACAAAGTAAAATAACTAGCCCCAAGTCTTAATTTCTTTTTAAATCTCTAACCCAGGAAAGATGCAAACCAACTCTAAATACAGTATCTGGTTTGCCAAATAGTTCAAACATTTGACTATAGATGATGAATTTGCAAACCAACTCTACAGTATCTGGTTTGCCAAATAGTTCAAACGTTTGATTACAGATGATGAATTTAAGAAAAGTACGGTATGTTACCAGGAATAAGTTGAGCATGAAACATGCAAGTTGCATGACCTAGAAACTTCAGAACAAACAGTAAACAGGAGTTAGACAATGTCTGTGGTGATGTAATATAGGTCATTACTGTAAAACTGTAGTATCACAGTGGGGTGAGTCCAGTAAAATATGCAGTTTCAGTTATAAAATTAAACCGTAGAAAATGCATAAGAATTAAATGGTAAAGAAAGATAAAATTGAGGAAGATGAAGCCATAACATACTTTATAAGGCATTAAGAGTATGAGGTAAAGGCTTGGCTAACATTTAAGTGGATAAGTAAACTCATCTAGGTATTCTTTTTTGCCTTGCCTTTGGTGATAGGCAAAAATGTAGATCAATAACATGGCTTTAGCCTGCAGTCATCACAAGGTAAAGTTAGATGCAAAGTCCAAACAATGCATCATATTTATAACCATAGGTGATGTAATACACAACAAACCCTAGAATTCAGTAAACTCCATATAGGCTTCATGTGAAGTTTACAGGGTAGTGTAATGAGCGGCAGTATTAATCACATTCATGCTGTTCATGGTTAAGCAGCAGTGCTGCTAGGAAACTGTGCAGAGCAGTACAAGCACAGAAGAAAGTAGCATTCCAGTTTGTTTATAAGCAAACCTGCTCAGTGAGATTGTGGGGACAGCCACAATGACTACCAGGGGGTGAAAATATTGCAATAACAGCATTACTAACGCACTGAAGAAAAGTGTACTGAGTGCAGTGTACATTACACCAACTGTTTGCAGAATGAAGTAATGGGAGCAGAAATTTGTAAATTCAATGAAACATACACTAGGCAGAGAAAGTGCGCTGTGGAAATGGGCACAGACAGGAATGAAGGAAGAGGGCATGGTAAATATGGCAATGTCCCCAAGATAGGATATGTTGATGAATGTACATGTTAAAGACAAGTCATTAGCATAATGTTAAGCCTATATGTAGATGGCATGGCACATAGGCTGTTTACACCTCCTGTGCGAGTATATGATATCACAAATGATAGTATATATGTGATGGTCACACAAAGTTACACACCAGGGTAGGTGAATGGTTGTGATATAAACATCAGTGACATGCTCACTAGAGAGAACATTTAGCAAGGACAGTATATGCAATAACAATGGGGGGGGGTGTATGTGCATACTTGGAAGATTTGCAAAATAACTTGCTTGAATATCACCAACATGTCATAATAACTCTCAAGCAATCAGGGACACACAGCAACAGCCACCTGGACAAATGTGGGCAGAAATAGTCACAATTGTGGACACTTAAAATATTACAGCCATTAACAGAATATGTAAGTGTAACTCTGCAGTAAAAGACGTACACCTGTAATGATTGTCAGTATTCTGTGTAGGGAATTCATCATCCTATCACAAAAATGACCACTTTTTGGAGGGATTAATAAGGACAGTGTTAAACCTGGAGTTCAAATCAGGAGCAATTCTGGCCAGTTGAGAGGTGTGTATATTCACTGGTTGCAAAACAGAAAGATGTATCAGACAAGCATCTAGAAGAACACCTTGAAGGAAAGTCTGCACTATCAAATCCTAATGGGTATGGATCTCAAAGAAGAGTTTGTATGGAAAGACGTATGAGACAAGCATCTAGAAGAACACCTTGAAGGCAAGTTGTGCGAGCTTACTGTGCCAAATTTGATACACTTGACTAAAGCATCCACTGGCTGACATAGGTATTGATGATATGGATAACACAGTTATGAGTGGATTCCATACGCATAGCTGGGTATTGTATGCATCTGCCACATATAATGGCAATGGATATTATCAGAAGGGTCTGTAATTGGTGTGTGAATTAAGAAGTGATCCATTATAATGAATGGTACAGCAATATGTGAGACTGATGGCAATGAATTAACTATGCCTATGTGCATAAAGTACAGTAGTGCAAAGTCCAGTGACCATGATCAAGGGAGCTGTCACTGTGATATTGTACACATACCAAACAATACATGGAGCACACACTCTATAATGCTAAAACTCAGCATGTGCCACATGATCACTGCCCCCCCCCTGACATTGAAAATACTATACTGCCATGAAATCCACATGTGTTCACACAAACTATAAAGTGATAATACTGATAAGTCCATGATGCAATACAATCACACTACAGCTGTAGATCACCTTCAAATAAAACCTTGGATCTGAATCACATGTGATACATCTCTACCTATTTCACATCATTATATCATATGCCTATATGTTTATCAATGGGAATATGTGGGTGAGGGCTGTGACACCATACATGGACACATTACAAGTGAGATGCATGTGGTTCATGCAGAACAGTTAGTGACATAAATGCTGACAGTCACACTATGATGCTGAGGAACACCTGTAAAATCCTTGTGAACAGTAACACAGTAGTGCATACAGAATAAATTGCAGTATCTGTAGGATTACCGGCACTTTATTAACAAGACAATGACTTCAGTTAGCGCTTTCGTCTACCTTCACTCTCAGAGACTTCTTCAGACTCTGAGAGTGAAGGGAGACGAAAGCGCTAACTGAAGTCATTGTCTTGTTAATAAAGTGCCTGTAATCCTACAGATACTGCAATTTATTTTTTATTCTCTTTTCAGTGATTTGCTTTTGCTATGCTGCTTTTTGTTAATAAAACAATAGTGCATATGACAAATTCACCAAGGTTCCTAGTGAATCTCAGCATATCATATGTTTGTCTATATAATAGCATTACATGTGGATGAACCCAGCAGTATGTGCCCATGCAATTAGTATGATGTAATATTGCTGTAGGTTAGATAAAATTTCCAGAAGCTAGGTATACATGTGCACGTCTGTGCTATACTGCATCTGTCACTGTAATGGTTACATGACAACTGTGTAGACTGTTGATATATTCCACTACAAGAACACATGCCTTAGTAACGCAATAATATACATAGCATCATCTAATGTCAATAGTTGTCAGGAGGCACATTACTCCAGCTGTTATGGAAGGAACATATAAGCATATGGCAGCAGCAGCCATCAATACAGTAACTCAAGTCACAGATTGTGATAAACTGCATTCCAGTACTATACATGTGCCACAGTACATCCACACCTCTACATAGCACATGTGGATGAGAACAATATTGACATGTGCAATGTTCTGAGGGTTATAGGACATTATTAGGTTAACAGCCAAGAGCACATAAAATCCTAGCCGTTATTGTACCATTTAAGCCCAAATTGCTATACTTATGTGGTGGAAGATAGTAGGGGTATGTGCATATGTGTGCATGAATTTGATTTAATACAGACTGCCTCTGTCCATGTGTGATGTGCAGCACCACATGATAGAATTAGCAATCACACATCCAGTGATCTGAAGATGGCTTGCAGGGAAGCTCTGCTTCATGATGTGTGTGTATGCAGCTTTGAGATAATAACATCCTCGGTGTTCCACAGAAAGGATGTTATGTGGACAGAGGGGAAAAAAGGAAAGTTGGATTCAGAGGGCTATGTAATAGGATCTTCTGAATTGACATCAAATAAACAGATTCAAAACATCATACAATGACTGTAATATACCACCAGCCACACACACCAGTTGACTGGTCAGATTTGAACACCACACTTGTGTAGATATAGAAGCTGTGCTATATACAACTTAAGACCAGTGCCACCACAGATGTCTGACTTTCACACTGTCGGAGTGCACTTTATAGGTGATGATGTTATCAGTGTACGCTGAGAGGAGAGCATTGTCAGGTGTGCCTGACATAGCTTTGGGCTCGCATCCTGGTGTAAAATTGTCTCCAGACTGATAGTTGAATGAACACACATTAACTACTATGAGGTTAGAACCCCAGCCAACCTAGTTACAAAAGCTGCAGAACACATTGTAGGTGGAGTGCCATGCTTTTCTGCTCATCTACTTGTTTAGGTTGAGATAGTAAGTCATGTGATCCTATTGCTTAGATTCAGACAGCTTTTAGTCTGAGAACTCAGGTTTTAGTACCATGGGGAAAGGTAACAGCTAGGCTCCTTTTATTTACCCCCCATACTGACAGGAAAGCTTTATCACTTGAAAAAGTAGGAAAGTATTTTTTTTTTTTAAATCTAATGATCCACATTTTCAGATTGCATGTGGAAACTTTTTTTCTGTAACAGAAATAGATGCAGTGGATGCATTATGTGATATAGCCTGGAGCAGTGTTGTTCATTTACTTATGTAACTGCAGAGATGTTTTTTTTTTTTTTTTTAAACATACATGTCCCTTTCTGTTTATTGCTGTTGTGGTGGGTCCAGTTGCTGTTTGTTATAAGAGAAAGGGGATTTTCTTAGGTGGTAGTACAGGAAGCATTACTGCTGATGGAATAATCAGAATATGACAGAAAAAGGAGCACTATTACTTATAGAGACTCAATAGCTAAGTCAGCTTCTAATACAAAGCATATGGAAAATACAGGCTATTGATGAGGAATCATTCCTGGTCCTGATGCACAAACAGGGCTTTAGAGAGAGTATAACTGGCCATCTGCCACTTGTTCTGCTTGGGTACCATCCAGCCAGAATTTTAATGAGCTTATGCAAGGGTACTTTAGGGGGATTTAGTTTCACATTTATAAAATCTGAATTCAGCCCAGGTTGTTTTTAACATACATATACATGGTACTTTTTTTTCTGCTTATGTAATACTCCACATAGCATTGTAAATCATGTGCAACCTAAAATCCCACAACTTGGGTTTTATTACTACAAATTCACACAGGGTAGTGGAAATGTATTCCTCCTTTCTAACAATGACCATTCCCAAAGTAATCAAGATCTGCTGTATACCTGTAAAATGTTATTTTGCAATCCTTTTATCACGTCATTTAAACGCAAAATAGCGAACATAAAAAACACATACTATCAGCTTAAAATGAAATAAAAGTGAACTAAAAAAAATAAATGTGAAATAACCTCAAAATAAAAACCAAGAACAACAATGCACCTTACAAGTCCTCCTGCACCCCATGTGGGGACTCTACCACATGAATATGCCCAGTCTGAAATGGCACAGCTTTGTACCAAGTAAATTAGGGAGTAGTAGGATAGTGGAGAATACAGCCCCCCCCCCCCACAACAGTGACCTCCTACAAGAGGTCTAACATAAACAAATGACTAGTGCCAAAGCCATGGATTAAAACTCAGCATGAAGAAATGCATTGTAGTGCCCTTTGGAAAATTATCCACCTAAACTAATTACTCCATTGATAAAATATCCCGAAGAGCAGACCCAATAGTTAGGGATCTGGGAACATATGTAGACAGTAATCTGGCCTTCAACCAACACATAGCTAAGATACTTCATATGTACTAACTTCAAGGTCACGCAACAATGGGGAAGGAATGGAACTAACAATATTATGTGATCATATTCTACATTGCTACATCAGTTTGATGTACCCAATCACTGACTGAGATCACAATGCTGTCGATAAACAGGTACGTCAATGGAAAGGCAGGGATCCACCTCCCTCTCTCTCTCTCTATATATATATATATATATATGAAAATATTTCAGGAAATTGCAAACTGCACAAATACTGAATGACAGAATTTGAACCCATTTCTCTCAATTACAAAACATTGAATCAGTGAATGGGCTCCTGGAGTTATGAGGTTAAGTAGTATTTTGGCAATGTTTACCAGTTGACTAAGTGGGATTTAATGAATTTTTTGATCACTCCAAGTTCATTGACCAAAAACTGTTCAACACTTTGTATTACTCCTATACATACATATATATATATATATATATATATATATATATATATATATATATATATATATATATATATATATATATATATATATATATATATATATATATATATATATATATATATATATATATACATACATACACACACACACACACCCTCATATATGCATACAAATAATGTATGGAAATGTTTTATGACAGCACAATATAGTACCTTGTTGAACAGACAACAATTTGCATATAGAGGCATAGCCATGGTTTGGGGAACTGTATGCCAGTTTCCAGAAGGTTGCCACCTCCTAACAACTGGAGGCCCCCAGCAAAGAAAGTGCAGACTAAACCATAACATAAGTAGGTAGATAAATAATTAAACATTTACCTACCAAGGCATTCTGAGAGGGAAAAAAATAAAGAAAATATATAGCCATAAACCATCATAAAAATATTTTAAATAGTTCAATTCCAGCACAGCTAATTGCACACTATAATTAATTTCTAAAAAAAATGTATGATGTGACATATACGTGGCAATATCCACGTGTGTGTGAGAAAGGGCTATTGTAACATTCAATAAATGAACAGGTAGTGCATTTTAGAAAGTGAGAACACCGTTTTTTTGCCCCTGAGACATCTGCACTTTCTCTAATATCCTGCTATTTTGTATGTATTTGATCATCCTCCATCCTCTCTTCTGCAAAATCTTTTAAACACTACCCTATGGTAAAGCAAAATGTGATATGTGAACAGAAAAAAAAACTTGTCTTCTACATGGCAAATTCTGCAATCAAGTAAGTATTTGATAACATGTTTAGTGCTGTGTCCAGCCACTGAAATAAGAAGTTATCAGATCAACTACTGACACATAGGTGTGGTATCAGAGTACCTCTGGTACAGTAAATTACTGCCACACCAATTTGAGTTCAAGGAACTGCTCAGACTACAGCAGTACTCTTTTGCCTTTGGTAGTACTTGATAAGTTGGTATCCACAGCAGAACTGACTTTGACAAGTATACACTTCTGGTTTTCTCATAGCAGCATTCTGGCATACAAATGCATCAGACAAGGAGCAAAAGACAATATATCCACATAGTTAATGGCATGGAACTAGATTCCATATAAGCAGTTCCTTACTGTTGTCTTCAAGGGGCTAACAGTGTCATCCCTGCTCAAGTGCCTTAGACGGGATACATTTGGGATGTTTGACTAAGCTTTTAAAGGTCCTGGTGGTCATCAGCCTAGTGTAAAACTATGAATCTATAGTATCCGTACATGTTTTAATGTAGATGTCATTACAACCTACACCATGGCTGCTAAGATTATACTCTGGTATTTCACTCTGTGAAAGCCTATTGTTCATTGAAATGTCTATAGCACAAACACACAACACAAACATGTAAATCAGATCTGATGTCATTTTCATTCATTCCTCAACTGTTAGTTTTGGATCCAACCCAGCCACTTTTTCCAGCTTGTGGAACACTGAAAGCTCTCAAGCTCCTCCCTTACCCATAATGCCCTAGTCCCCTATCACACTCCAGATGTTGTTTGCTGCCTTTGTGTACAGACATAATCGCTGACTAGCTCTTGAGTTAGAACTTCTTTATAGTCAGTAAAAGTGGATTTATATATATAACTTTCTCTACTTTTTGACTACATCCTGTCTTGCCCTTACTACACTTTTGAGTGTATTTGTATCAATACCATTGTTCGTATTTTCTCTCCCTTTCCCTTATCTTTGTGGTAGATTCTTGAAATTACCATTGCTGATAATACTTTCCCTTTATATATATATATATATATATATATATATATATATATATATATATATATATATATATAAAAAACTGTCTATGAGTTAAAAAAAAACTTTCTATCTTGTCTGTTTCATTTAGTTAACAATTATGTCTGAGAAACCTTCAGGATTTAAAAAATGCAAGGTCTGTGGCCATAAGATTCCATTGTCAGATGCACGCAAGTTGTGTGTTGATTGTTTAGGCCTGGCCCATTTGAACTCTGCATGCGATATTTTTAAAGGCTTTAATCCAAGGACCCTTATTGATCATAAGAATAATCTGATTTTAAGAAGATTGATGCCTTCTTCTGTTGCAGCATCTGAGGCTCAACCTCCTAAGAAAAGTGACAGAAAAGAGACCAAGAAGCATCTATCAGACCCTTCAGGTTCTTCTGCTCCAAGCTCTTCTCCGAGTATGGAATGGCCTCTGAACGTATCCAAACCATTGGTTCAGATTCAGTCAAATCCAAAGACCAAACTCTGCAATCCAACTACTTCGGATCCAAAATCTCCGATGTCAAATCTGACTCCTTTGGATTTGAAGAAACACAAAGCCAGGTCTGCTTGGATCCCATCCCCTCAATCTCTGGATCTGATATCTTCCCATCTCCTTTCCTGGAAAGACATCACCACTCTAGGACTTCATCCATTTCTTCCTTGACTCTTTCTCCAGAAGTCTGACAGAGGCTGATGTGAATAGAATGATGAGGAAGTTTCTCTTGATGCAAATACAAATGGGGGTACTCCCAGCTCCTACTCCATTGGGTCAGGAGACCTTCATTAGTACTACCCCACCTGCTCTGTCTTCTTCTCTGATCCAATCTTCGGTATCAGAGCAGTCGGATCCGAGGATCCTGGATCTGACTGTATCAGATCCAAAGGCCCTTGTATCTTCTACACTGATAACATCTCTGAGAAGACCAGCTCTGAGCACATTGGAGCCAGATGACTCACAGAGCTGTAGCATTGGCACAGGATCCAGGATGTTGGAGTCGATTCAGAGATTGTCAAAGCCATCTCTGCTCCTCGGAGCCTTGGCCCTGGATAGCTCAGCTCTGACCATTGCTTTGAGTGGTTTGCCTTTGGGTTGGAAGGAACCGTTGGTTCAGAAACATGTCTTCTCAGAGCTGTCAGTTTCTTTCTCTCTGAAGCATTCTGCTTTCAAGGTAGTGGAGAGTTTTCAGTGCTCCAAGAGAAAGGACATATCCACCTTCCTCAGTTCCTACTTTCTAGACCCAGTAGTCTTTGCATCTGGAGCCTCAACTTCCCACACCACAAGGACAGCCAACTCAAAGTCTCCAGGATACCCTGCAGAGTATATTGATTTCTTCCAATACTTCTCCAGAATACCTCTCCAAAGAAGTTGCTAGGAAGAGACAGTGCAAAAGGAGGCAGTTAGACGCTCTTCAAGAGTCTGTCACAGAAGATACTGATTTTGATGAAGGGGAAGGGTCTCCAAGATCACCACCTGATGACCTCTCATTTGGAGACATACCACAGATCTCCAAGCAAAAGGGTGGTTGGTCATCTGACAGCCCTTCACAAGATGAATCCATATACCTGAAAGCTTTTGAGGTGGCTCATCTACCTCCTGTGTGACTCAACCCACCAATGAGCTCATTGCTTTGATCTCTCGATGGGAATGGAAGGAACCCTATTCCATTGAGCTGGTCCCCAAGACACCAGACAGGATACTGACACCAACCAAGTATAGGGAATTTTGCAGCGAAGGAGTACCAGTGGATGCCATGGTTGTAGTGGTGGCCACAAAAAAGGAACTTGCAGAGGTTCCTCTGTTCATCCCCCTAACAGGGAGTCTAGGGCACTGGACAGATATGCGAAGCATGTACTGTATATGCTTTAGTGACTTTTGCACTTCAATTTCTGAATTATTTGGCATACTTCACCAGACTCCAGAGAGATTTGATTAAAGTACTCACCACATCCCTCTCTGAGACCATTGCTTCTGAGGCAGAGAGCTTGATTGCCTCACAGTTAGCTACCCTACTGTCCATTTCAAATTCGTCCATGAGGCTCATCTCACATGCAACTGAAGGTACCTCAAGGGCAGTAGGTTCAGGTATTTCTATTAGGAGGCATGCCCTGGATGTGCCTGTGTGATTTTGTGGAGCCCTTCAAGTCTTCCTTTGTCAGTGCTCCCTCTGCTGGAAGTTCTTTATTTGGCCCCAAGGTTAAAGATACACTATCCTTGTGTGAGCAGTATGGTAAAACCCTGCCTGTGATGTGCGTTTTTCGACTCCTCAAAGGACCTTTTCTAGGAATCAATGAGGTGGTGGAAAAGTGTAGTTCAGAAAATCCCAGAGTCCTTTCCAAGATCCATGCAGAGATTGTTCCCCCAGGGGCAGAGGGGGGAACTCTAACAGAAGATGTCACCCATGTGGCAGAGGAGACCTACAAAACCAAGGGTCCAGAAACACTTTCTCTGACAGATAGTACTAGTGCTCCTGAAAGGAGGTCCGATTTTCCACCTAAGGCAGGCAGGGGTCATTTATCCCTGCATCACAGAGCCTGACTAGAGATTACGAAAGATTCATGGGTGCAGAAGATTATTTTCAGAGATTATATGATACCATTTCCCCTCCCCCTTAGCAGTAAACAAAATTCCGAATAGCACTAGAAATAAAATAAAAAAAACTGCTAGAAAAAAAAGAGTCATCCAAGAGCACCCCCCCCCCCCCCGCCAAGACCAGAAAGTGTCCAGAACTTACTCAAGATTCTTTTTAGTGATAAAGAAAACAGGGGACTGTAGCACAATTTTGGATGTTAGCAATCTGAACAAGTCAATTCAGTACACCAAGTTACAGATGGTCATGTTTCAGTCCATTCTGCCCTTTTTGCACAAGGATAACAGGATGTGTTCAATAGATGAGCAGACAGTTCAGAAGATACTTATGTTTCCGGCTGAGAGACAATCATTACCAGTTCAGAGCTCTGCCCTTTGGTCTCACCACAGCCCCAGGGTGTTCAAATGCATGCCAGTAGTGGCAGCTCACTTAAGACTGCAGGGATTCCAGGTGTTTCCTTACTTGGACAACTGACTCAGCAAGAGATTATGTACTCCAGTTGTGCTCTCACTTGGGGATTACTATAACTCTCAACAAATCTCAACTAGAGCCAGCTCAAATATTAGAGTTTGTTGGAGCTTTGTTCAATACAGTATCCGTGACAGCCTCCCTTCCTTTACCAAGGGTACAAACCATATGATTCCAGGTCAAAATGATTATTCAAAATTCCTCTCTCAGCTCAGTTGATCCTTCAAGCACTGCGGTCAATGTCTACTGTGATAGTTTTGGTTCCATTAGCAAGATACCACATGAGAATTCTTCAGTGGACCCTAGTGATTCAGTGGTCTATTCTTCAACCTTTATCCACCCAAAACAAGATAAATCAGGCATGCAAAAATTAACTTCTTTGGTGGATTTACTCCAATCAGATAATGCAAGGTCACCCCTTCACTCTCCCTCAGCCCAAGGCCATAGTTACCACAGACACTTCCCAGATCGGGTGGAGGTACTTCTTGGGAAAGACAGTCCAAGGTACATGGTCCCCCAAAGAGGCCAACGTGCATATCAATGTCTTAGAAATGAGAGCAGTCCTTCTAGCATTGCAGGCCTTCCAAGACACTCTCCCTTCTGGGAACATTGAGATTTAGATGGACAATATGTCAGTGGTCTGGTACATTAACAAACAAGGAGGAAACAATTCTTATCCCCTGTGGCTAGAAGCTTTGAGAGTGTGACAATGGTGAATCTCACCCAATTGATTTCTGATAGCAATGCACATTCTGGGGAAATGCAAAGTGATAACAGAAACATTAAGCAGGTCCATTATAATTACTCAAGAGGGGTCACTCACAATGAAAGTGACGGAAAAGCTATTCCATCGATGGGACCAGCCTTGCTAAAATTTCTTTAGATCTCCCCTCAACAAGTGCAGCAGGTTCTTTGCCCTGGTCCCCCCACCAGGAGAATCACCGAGAGATGCTCTTCTCTATGAGTGCCCCCCCCCTGGTTTCCTCTACACCTTTACCCCAATACCTCTAATCCCCAAATTCCTTCAGACAGCATCTCATTTGAAGAGCACAGTCATCTTCATTGCTCCTTATTGGTCTCATCAGATTTGGTTACCCTATTTTTGGTCTCATCTGCTTCGCCCGCCATGGGTTCTGGATCCAGTTCCAGACCTCCTGTCTCATCCAATAGACATGATACGCCCAAACGTCTTAGGCCTAAAATCTACTGCATGGTTTCTCCACTTCTATCAATAGCAAGACAGCCCAGGCTCTTCTGCTCTGTCCACCAATTCTTTATCCTCCCACAAAGGTTCAACTAGAAATATTTACAGAAGTAAGTGGTAAAGGTTTGTTACTTGGGTGCAGCAGTATGACCCAGATCCTTTTTCAGCACCAGTACCTAAAGATCATGATTATTTAGCTACAATTTTTAGCAAAGGTGCTAGTTCTTCAAGTATAGAAGGACAACTAGCTGCCATTTCTAATTTTCACACTGAAGTAAACAATTCGTCTTTAGCTTCTTCCAAACTTTATAAGGGGAGCCTTCCTTCTTAGCCCCCCCCCATTTAAAGTTCCCACTTCCCCGTTGGATTTGAATTTAATTTTACAATATTTGACCCAATCTGCCTTTGAACTGTCAGCCAAGTGTGAACTAAATTTTTAACCTGTCTTTTTAGTGGCCATTACATCTGCTAGAAGAGTCTTAGAACGGACAGGGTATTTTTATGAACCAACCCATCCTTCCTTCCTAAGGTGGTGTCAGAATCCATTATTAATCAAACTATCAGCTTTTCAGTTGTCTTTCCAAATTTTTCAAACAAAGGAGGGTATGCATGTTCACAGACCGCTACATTTTTATCTGTGTAGGACAAAAACTTTCAGGAAATTGGATCAATTATTTGTCTTCTTTTTGGATTCAAAATTGGGCAAACCATTTGCTAAAGTAACCTTAGCCAAATGGTTAACTGATTGTATTTCATTTGTTTACAAAAAATCGGCTTTGTCTTTGCCAAAACCTCTAAAAGCTCATTCTACCAGGTCTATGGCAACTTCTGCTTTATCCAGATCTTCCTTGGATAATATTTATGCAGCTGCCACTTGGGATAACCCTCATACCTTTATTGCTCATTACAGATTGGATTTGGTCTCTTAGGGGAAGAGCAGCCTTCTGCTCGGAGGTCCTCAGGAATATCCTTCCTTAGAGTCCTCCCAGGATTTAGGTAGCTGGGGACTCTGTCCCAACATTTGAGGAATGCATGAAAATCAAAACATCAGATATTAAAGTTATGTACTCACCATAATGTTCTATCTATGTTGTCCATTTTCATTCTGCTTCAACTTCCCTCCCTCCAACCCCCTTTTTGACTTCTGGAAGGATTAGAAGAGGTTAACGGAACCAGTGTTCGTTTATTTCAGCTCCAGATACTGTTCTCTCTCTATATTTTTTAAATATTATATAGACTTAAAGAAAAGTCAGCAAACAAGATCTGAGTTATGGTAGGGGACTAGTGCATTGTGGGTAAGGGAGGAGCTTGAGAGCTTTCATTGTTGCACAAGCTGGAAAAAGAGTCCAAGTCTGATCTAAGGGTTGGATCCAAATCCAACAGTTGAGGAAGAATGAAAATGGACTAGTTTGTAAATATAAACACTTGTGTTGTGCTTTTGCTTGACCTGAACCTGAGTGGAGAACTCGTCTGACACTTCTGTGTTGGTCCTGGATTATCCTGTATAGAACACAGTGACGCTCTTAAATGTACTTAAAACTGCAATACCTTGAACTCCTCCCACCCCTCAGCTGAAAAAGAAAAGCTTTGAAAGAGGTGCTAGACATTAACCAGACATCCTCATCTTTCAGTCTGAGACTGGAAACTCCAGCAGGGTGTGTTTGCAGCCTCTGGCTCATCTATATGCCTCTCCTGGGCAAGTACAATTTACCAAAACAGTCATCCCCATAATGTGTTGAAGTTGTTCTTAAAAAAGAACTAAACTAGTACTTGATTTAATATACAGGTGTATGCCACTTAACATCCAACTGCATGTACGTCCATACTGTAGTAAACGGATAAAAATGCAATTGGCCATTGTGCAGAAGGATATTAAGCAAAGCACAATACAAAGTATACAGTCTTCGCTTAATGTCCATGCCGCTTAATGTACTACAGGGTAGAACCTAGCCCAGACATTAAATTTCACACATCTGTAGTTGGTAGTCCATTCTAGGTATCAGTTACTGTCTCAGAGAACTAATAAATACATCTCTCATCCCTATACAATCTCCTGCATTGGTTGTCCAATGCTTCTCTACTACTCATTTGTAACTCCAAGCAATCCCAGAATTAGCTGTCTCTAAATGCCCTGTGTAACTGAAAAGAAAAGGTTTCCTCTTAAATATCTCTGTGAGATATTAAGTTCAGGCATTTTAATCTTTTATAATAATTACACTTTCACATCCATTCTGATTTCCTAGACCTTATAAATATTTTTATACAATCCATTGTTTATAACTATCATTAACAAATTTGCATATATGGTCAGAAAACTCAAAGCTTAACCCATATTCCTGGTCCTTAAATGAATACACAGTTGCAATCACTGTGTGCTATATTAAATATTCACTCTTCAGTATAGGGCTCCCAAGTCTTCTACCCTTAGCTTTTGATGTATTTATCAGCACATTATTTTCCTGTGTCCAGGTGGTCAGCTTACTCAAGTTCTTTTGCAGAGCTGCCCTATCTTAAGTAGATATAATCGGTTTTTCACCATTTTCAGGTCATCTGCCTACAGACAGTAAAACACCTCAGATGAAAAGGATAAATTAGAAAGATACAACCTAAACAAATATGGGCTCAGAGTAGAGCCATGTGGAATAACCTAACTGTAAGCTAGAATTTCATCTATCCAATTGTATGACACTTGCTATGTCCTGTTTGTAATCCATGGAGCTATCCTTATCAAGATTGCATTCATAACTAGTTTCTATAATTTACTGATCAGAGTTTTGTGTTTACCTTATCAAAGGCTGAAGATACGTCTACATAAATTGCATCACAACACGCATTTTCTTTTACAGCTGTTATTGTATTATAGAACATCATGTCACAGCTACTTACAGACCTATTTTTCAGTATATGAATACTAATGTATAGTTTCATGTCCCAATCTGTCAACAATTTACCCAAAATAAACATATACATTATTTTTCCACAACAAGAAAGTAAACATATGAGTCCAGGTTTGTCCTATTCCCCTTTCACTTAAAGGTGTGTGTGTGTGTGTGTGTGTGTGTGTGTGTGTGTGTGTGTGTGTGTGTGTGTGTGTGTGTGTGTGTGTGTGTGTGTGTGTGTGTGTTGTCTCTTCCTTGTGCTTTACTTTGGTCCATTTTGCATATTATGTTTACAACATAAACTAATTTAATTTTAGTATTGAAACTGACCTGAATGCTGCTAGCACACATTACTCCCACCCCCTTGGAGCTAAAATGTTTCACTTAAGATACATTTTAGAATCTTCACACAGTGTACTGTTAGTTTTTTTATTCCCACTGCATATTATAAATCTATATAATACTTTCCTGTTATACTCAGTTTCTTTATAGGGATTTACTTCAAATTTTCCTGATATTGTTTCACAATGTATTTAATTAGTTTATGCAGTTTATTCGGTTTTCAAAGTAGTAGCTTGACTTTGTTTCCATTTCTTATATTTATCACTCATCATAATTAAATATCTTGTTCTTATGTAAATCTACCCTCCTGATCTTTATTTGCATAGATCCTGTTGTTAAACACTTTATTCAATGTCCCTTTCAAAACTTGCGCCATTTCTGCTGCTGACTTTTCACTGAAAGCATCTCTCAAATTAGCTTTACTGTCTTTGTTTTGCTTCTATATATTCTGTTATTAATCTTGCATGCATTGGTTTAGATTTTATTTTGGCAGAATTATCAAGCAGTAGTTTAACCCTTGCAACCCTAAGTTCAGTACACATTAAAGGTGCTAAAACTTGGCATGAAGTAAAAATCATCTGCTTTGGAACACAGATAATATCCAGTGTGCTCTGTTCCCTGGTAGGTTTGTTTACGTTTTACAATTGTTCCTATACATATGCTGTAAATAATTTCCTTATTAATGTTATAGAATAAATATCGTAGTCTGTATCGGGTTCTTATCACATAGTCAAACTTTTACAGGTTCGAACCTCATATGGTCGAGACCATAAGATCGAATTTGTAAAAGTTGGAGCGTTTGAATGGAAATCTCTATAAGAGGAGGTTTCCATTTTGTTCAATGGGGTGATATCTCGGAGTTGGTATATTTAAGTAGCAGGGGGTGTGGGGGTGCAGGGGGGCTTTGCACACCTGCTTAAAACAGTTCATTTTGTTTTCCATTTTTTTTTTTATCCATAGTCTAAGTTTTGTAACTTCGAGCATAATGGTTCGTAAATTATGTGTTTGAAGTTATAAGACTTTGACTATGTGATACAGACCCATCTGTAGCTGGTAAATTGAAGTCCACAGTTATCAGTTTTTTTTTCCTTTCTGTGTTTCATACATAAAATGTATGTATTCCTCTAGGTTACCAGCACTTGACTTTGGTGGTCTACAAATTCCATCATTGTCTGTTCCAGGGGTGTCTTTACTGTCACAGTTACACAATCTACAGTATTTGTTTTTTCAACATAGATGTAATAATCACAGGTCTCATAACAATCTCTAACAACTCCATCTGAGTTTTTGTTACAATGTATGCTACAAAAAATATTTATACCCTGACAGAACTGGTTTCTAATGATTGTTATTTCACCATGTTTCACTAACAATAACATCAATTTTATGTGAGTACAGAAACATTTCCAATAATAATAATTTCCTACTAACGCAGCTTGTATATTCAAAAACACAGATAAATCAAAGATTGCTGTTTGTTAACTGTTACATTTCTGATATGGTAAAACTCCTGTCTTGTATTAGTCAAATATTGTATTATAAATAAAAAAAAACATTTGATAAGGCATCAAAAAACAACTAGTAAATCAACAAAGGTGCCAAAGTGAGCAGTAGGAACACCATAAGCCCCACACTTAAAATAAAATAAAATAATCCAGAGTACCAAAATCCAATCGCTTTTATTGTTAAGCACTTTCTTCCCCAATATGAACCTTCGGGGACTTCCTCAGAACAAGAAATAAGAAAAACATACCTCTTCTGGTTAACACCCTTTTATACACAGTTGAAGCAATTAATTAACCAATTAAACAATAAAAAATTAAAGACAAAACATTAAAAAAACATAAAATACTTCTCCACTTTTAAGTGTACAGTAAAAAACACATTTTGAATAGACAATTGAAGTGTTGAATTATACATTGTTTGTAAAAACAGTATAAAATAGAGCATTCATATTATTAAAGCCCTTTTTCTTAACACGGGAACCAGGTCAAATATGATCATTTAACCCAGGTTCAACAGTAGCATTTAACCTAATGATCCAATAAAAAACTCTAAGGTCAACCTGAAGCTCCCACCAGCCACCTCTAAAATTACATGGGACATCTTCAAGGATACCAAACTTAAATCTTGTATCTCCCTTACAAACTAGTGTGTGCCTGTATAATGCATTGTTCATGTTCCCCTTAGTGATAACATAGAGATGTTCATATATTTTGGTCTTAAAATTCCTTTCCATTTAGTCAATGTAATAATATGAACATGTTTGGCAGACTGAAATATAAATAACAAGTCTCGTGTTACAATTGCCCTTATGTAGGGGAATACCCCTACATTGGCCTGCTATTAAAGCCACATCACTATCCAAAATAAAGGGGCAGCGATTACAGCAGCCGCATCTAGTGGTGCCTTTGATGGCCATATTTCTAGGCAGGAGGGTGTACTCTTCAAATATGCTTTGTATACAAAGCTTGGTATGTCTCCTAATGTGTGAAAAATGTCAAGATTACCTTTAAATATGTGCCAATTCCTTTTGATGATGTCCCTCAATGCACGTTCACCTAAACCAAATGAAATGACCATACTTGTGTCAAAACTTGCCCTTCCAGTGTATCGGTTACTCGTTTTTTGGATGGTCTCACCACTGCCCCATAAAGGCTTATATTTTGAACCCCATCCATCTACCATTTTCTTTGCTACTTTGTCAAGAAGCCCTTTAGGGTAACCCCTTACCTTGAACATTTCTGTAATATTGGACACTTCTTCCAAAAATGTGTCCTGTGTGGAACACATTCTCCCAGCCCTGACCAGTTGCCCTTTATAGATGTTTCTCTTCATATGAAAGGCATGGCTACTCTGAAAGTATAGGTAGCTACTGGAAAATGTATCCTTTTGAAATATTCTAGAGGCAAATCTTTTATTTGTGTCCTTAAAGATGGTCACATATAAATAATCGATTTTATCACAGGAATGTTTAGCTGTAAATTTAACAAATGGACATATCTGATTGATATAATCCAAAAACCCATTGAGATCAACTTTCAGATCATTCCATAGGATAAAGACATCATCCAAAAAATGATAGTAAATAAACCATAATGGTTTGTAGGCACTGGCAAATATGTATTTCCTTTCCCATGCATAAAGGACCAAGTTGGCATATATGGGGGAACATGTACCCCCCTTAGCTACACCTTGTACTTGTCTATAAAATTCACTCTTAAATGTAAAAAATTATTGGACAGGATGTGGTCCATAACTGCCATCAGAAAGCTCAACATGGTGTCAGAAAATGTAGTGAGTTCCCTAATGGCTTCATAGAATAAGTCCAAACCATCCTTGTGAGGGATGGAGGTGAATAAGTCAACAATATCTACGGTAGAAAACATAACATTGTCATTATACCAATGCTCATTAAGTTTGGACAAAAAATCCCAAGAGTCCTTAAGCAAATAATCGACAGAATCAATAATATCTTTTAAAATTCTGTCAATAAATGTGCATAGAGTGTGTGTGGAACTATTACGTGCAGATATAATAACCCTAAATGGTGGTTCCTCTATGCACTTATGCACTTTGGGAATGCCAAAAGCTGTTGGAATAAGTGGGTGCTCGGATGTCAGAAAGTTATATAAATCCTCTGAGATGGCTCTTTGTAGTAAGGAATCTTCTAAACATAATTGAATTTTTATGTGTGCTAACATAACTTCGTTCCTGGATGAAGTCTGATATTTCTCACTGTCAGCAAAAATCATAGTAAGATTGTTCACATAGTCAATGCTATTAAACAACACCAACACCCCCACCCTTATCGGGTTTCATAATTCTCAGCATTTTATTTGTTCTAAGTTGCTTGAATATTGAGTGCTCTTCCGTACTAAGATTAGAGTATTTATCAGATTAAAGGCATTTAAACTCATTTTGAATATCTGCTTCACAAGATTTTTCAAATGCTAAAATAAGTGGGTATAGTGGTGGATTAAAACAACTTTTCTTTTTCAGTTTAAAGTTGTCTTCATTCCTAGGGAATTCTTGTCCTTAAAACAACATTGTAAAGTTTAGTTTCCTGGTATACAGTTTCAATTCAGTAATGGCATCAACTGTGTTCAATCTAAATGTAGGGACAAATTTAAACCCCTTTCTAAATAGGGAAAAATAGTTTATGTCCAAAACCATCTCAGTATAGTTGTAGATCTTAAACCCTTCATTCAATCTACTTCAACCACCTTAGCTTTTAAAGCTATTAATTGCCATATCCACATGACTAAGTTCCTTCTATCTATTTTGAATAACACGGGACAACCTCTGGCAAATCTTCCCAATTCTCATGTGAAATCTAATTTAATGGACATACTTAATGCTGCCTTTCAGGTGGCTAAGCACGTTATAAAATGTGGCTATGATGTCATCGATGCTGTCCCTAGTGCAGCCGCATTTGGTGCTTTTAGAAGGCATGCTTGGTTAGTATTTCAGTCTTTCCCTGATGATGTAAAAGCTCCACTATTCATTGCCCTCTAGATAAGGACCTGATGTTTGGTAATACTTCTGCTGAGATTTTCAAAAAGCTAGAAGAAAGAGGAAAACTAATGCAGGGAGTTAGCTTTTTTTATCTCCATTTCCTAAGTGTCAAATGAACTATCCATTACATCCAGAACTCCTTTTTCATAAACCTTACAAATGTGATGAACAGAAATCTGGAAAAGAACAGTTTAAAGTAAAATGTCACGAAGACTCTCCAAGAAAATATGATGGCTTTCAGGCATCTGACATGCAAAAGAAGACTTCTGACTATTTTTGCCAGTTATACCCTCCACTGACAGTCCAGCCTTCCTCAGAAAATTGTGGGGAACCTCTCTCTTTGCTTTCCTGCATGGCAAATAAAATTCCAGTGGGCATCTTTACCCACACCATGAGGAATTCAACATACCCAAAAAGATCAGCTTTACTTCATTCCTTTAATTACTGCAGACCTTCTGCTTTGGTGGGGGGGGGGGTTGGGGGTCATAAAGCCATTGCAAGCAGATCTGCAGGGAAAAGGATGTTACTCAATACCTGTGATGACCAGTAAAGAGGGTACCTGGAGGCCCTTCTACAGCTATCCAGACTGAATGATTAAACACTTTTACATGGATTCCAAAATTCAGATCCTCTTTCTTTCCCTTCAAGCCTTTTTGGTCACTCTAAAGTGAATAGATGCTTTACTGCATATTCCCATTCACAACAACATTAGATCTTTTTTTTCAAGATTCTTTATTTTGAGATTGCATCATTATTTTATTTTTTTCCTCCTTTGACTATCTACTTCTCCAAGAGTCTTTACCAAATGCCTTTCTCCAGTAATAGCTTACTACACACTTTAAGGTATACACATTTTCCTTATCTGAACAACTGCCCTATTTCTGCCTCAACCAGACAGGAAGCTTTAACAACTCTGGTGTTTACAATGATTTTTTTCACCCACCTGAGATTCACATTGAACCCCCAAAAGTCATCCTTGCTTCTGATTCACCAACGGTTTTCCCTGGCGTGTATTTTAAACACCAACCGATGGCTGCCTTTCTTCTCCAAGAAAAATGCATACCTATAAATACTCAATATTTATCTGTAGAAAATGCCGACAGTGAGACAACTTTTAAGAGCTCTAGTTTTCATAGGTTCATAGGTTGTTACTAGGCTAATGACCACTGGGACCTTTACAAGCCTAGCCATACACCCCAACCAGATAATATACCTGAGTGTCTTGGACATTTATTTGGAGGGAGGGTGTTAGGAAGAAGGAATTTAAGGGTTATGTGGGGGATGTTAATCTGGATAATATATTACCACTGACTGCCTCTGTCCAGAGGGAACATGGAAGTCAGATCAGTGGTGAATTTCTGATTGCCCATCCAATGGTCAAGGTTCTATTTGAATAGGGTCAGGGATGAACTCTGCTTCACATGGATGGAGAGCTTATACCATAACACTGTGATCCTTTGAAACACATATCTGTCTCTCCAGCATGTCACAGGTGAAGTTCAAATACTTTATTCTAGTATTTCTGGTGCTGTTTGTTTTGCACATGTGCAAAAGATGCATCAGGGCTACATCAACGGATGCCTTATAAGCATAAGTTATAGCTCGCATCTCAGTAGCCTGTAGGAAATGGAGTACAGAGACAGGCCCTTTAGCTGATCTGTGTAGGACAGGATATTCATGCCTTGAAATTTCCTGATCAGAAATGTTTGTGGGCATTCCAACTGTTGTGTCTAATTAGGGGGCATTGTACTCAATGATGGGTTTGATAAGGGCTGAATAGAGTGATGCTGTAACTTCCTTAGACCTAGATATCATAACCTTACATATAAGCTGGGTGATGTAGAATAATTTGCTTACTATCTTTGTTACATGTTGGTTGAAGGACAGATTACTGTCTACTTATGTTCCCAGATCCCTAACTACTGGGTCAACTCTTAGGGGTGTTTTATGATGGAGTAATTAATGTTGGTGGACAATTTCCTATAAGGCATTATAATTCATTTCTTGGGGTTAAGATTTAAACCATGGCTTTGGCACCATTCGTATGTCTGTGTTAAACTCTCTTGCAAGATGTTGGTGTCTTGGAAGGAATCAGTGATGGCTCCCAGTTTAAAGTCATCTACAAACTTGGTGAGCAAAAGGCATTTGACATTAGCCTTGACTTCTGAGGAGCAGATGCAAAGAAGTGGGCCCAGCATGGAGCCCTGTGGTATTCCATTGATGACGGGTCTCTTGGTGGAGGTGGTCTTATAGATCCTGACTTCTTGGGTCCTGTCTGAACCAGCAGGCAATCTAGCTAGTTATGTATGTATTCATGTCTAGTCCAGACAGTTTGTCAGCAATCCCTGAGTTGGGTATTTTATCAAATGCCATGGCCTGGTCAAGGTATGTGGTATGCATGGTTTTACCCTCATCCACTGCCTTGGCGACCCTCTTGAAGATGACCAGGTTAAGTTGGCACAACCTTTCCTTAACAAAGCCAAACTGTGATTGGTCCACTGTCTGTTAGTTGTCAATGTCCTTGTTAATCATTTCCATAATGACTTGTCAGACTGATGATTCTGTAGTTCTCAGGGATCGGTTGACAGTCCACCCTTATGAAGAAGGATGATCATCACAGTCCTCCATTCACTTGGTACATAGCCTGTTTTCAGGCTGCAGTTGAAAAGTGCCATAAGAGATCCTGATAGGTCATGTTTTAGACTATTCAGGAGGCAGTTGAGGATATTGTCAGTACCTGCAGATGCAGCATTTTTTTCTCTTTAATGAGTGTCGCAGGAACCTGATCCCTGCTTATAGTTGGAGGGAGTATGCTAAACAGGACATCACTGGGTACCTAGGGGGAGAAGAGGGTGAAGTTAGAGCTGAATTTATCAGCCAGTAGATTTGCAATGTTTCCCTGATCAGTGAAGGTGGTACCATTTACCACCAGTTCAGCACATTGCTGTGTGCTACCTTTAAGGTTCCAGATATAGCTGAAGAAGTCCTTGTGACTGTCCTTAGCCTGAGAGGCTATCCTGACCTTATAGTTGACCTTGCTGGATTTAATTAGACCTCTTAGTTTCTTGTTTAATTGTATCAAAGAGCTCCTGTCTTTACGGTAGTTTCTCTTCCTGATTTTGGTCACAGCTTTTTTCTTTTGTTCAGTACCCTGTTTAGCTGAGAATTCCACCAGCGGGGGGTTAATTTTGGTGTTTGTTTTGGGCTTACATCTGGTAGGCATGACAGCCTCTATGAAGACATTCACATGTTTGTACAGAGTTTCTGTGAAAAATTCTGCAAAGGTAACTGTAGGCTCAGGGTTAGGGGAGCCTTGAAATTTGACAAACTGCCACATGATAGGATGTAGTTTGCCTAGGAATATTTCCTGTTACAGGTTTAGTTGGGTTTTCTGAGTTGATTTTTACTTTGAAGGAGACAGCTTTGTGATCTAATCTCCCTAGTCACGAGATGACAGGGGAAGGGTGTAAGGCTCTCCGATATTGGTGAGTACCAAATCCAATATGTTTGTTCCTCTGGTTGCAGTGCCCACAATCTGGCACAGAGTGTTTCTAAAGTCCAGGAGGCATTGTGCCTTTGAGTTTGACTCAGTGTATGTTTCCCAGTCTATAGAGGGGTTGTTAAAGTCACCCATGAGTAGGGTATTAGGCTGGATGGTGAGTGCATCTAATAGGTTTAGGTAAGAGCTGTGAAACTGTTGGGGCATAGATGGTGACCTATATCTAGCTGAGATATGACCTTTTCTCTGATGACCTGCACATGAATGAACTCCATGGCATCATCTTTTTTCTGCAGTTATATGTCTTGCTAATGTTGATTGTGACACCTCCACCTTTATTTATTTATTTTATTTTACATTTGTTGACCGGGCTAGTCTAACTGGATATATGTCCATTTTCAGTAGAGGCCCGGGGAGAAAAGCTCCAAAGACAGATACATTATAACAAAATGTATAAGGTTACAAATACAAAAAGTGTTTGTCAGGTTACAATCAAGTTAACATAGCAGTAGATACAAGCATTTTACAGTTTATTACGAGACAAATATGTACAATAATATGGGATAACATATTCACATGAGGTAGATTAAACTTAAGGTTTACAATTTCATGAAAATGGTTGTATAAGAGTATTGATAACATGTTGAATGAGATATCCATGTGAGGTAGAACATCACTAAAGTGGGTTTGCTATTTTTCTAAAGTTTGCAGAAAGAGCATTAAATTATAATTGAGGAGGAGTTAGGAGAAACTTAGTCACTGAAGTTATATGTTAGTCAGGGTTAGTGCAAGGGCACAACCAGTGTGTTCCAAGGTGTATTTTGAGTTTTTATTTGAAATGAGGTAGGGAAGGAAGTGATATAAGATCACTAGGTAGAAGATTCCAGTATTTCCAAGTTGTGTAAGAAAAAAGAGAGTTTCCTGCCATGTTATTAGACTTATTAATACTAAGTAGAGGTTTGTTAGCTGAGCGTAAGGAATTAAGATTTTTATATGGGGTAATGAGGTTTGAGAGTATAGGAGTGTTGTTGGGCTGGTTGAGGATCTTATGAACAATGGTTAGTTGGTTAAAATGAAGCTGATTTTGCAGTTCAAGCCATCCTAGTTGTTTTAGAGTCTGGCAGTGATGAGTTCTAAAGCGATTACCAGTAGCAAATCTGGCAATGTTGTTGTAAGATGTAGTGAGTTTAAGAAGATTCTTCTTGGATAGGTTGGTGTAAATAGGTGAGGCATAGAGGAGTGTTGAGATTAGATGAGAGTGGGCAATAGTAGTTCTGGCGGTTGGAGTGAGAAAATATTTAATCCTGTATAGGGAGCCCATTTTTCTGTTGACTGTTTTTATAGTATTGTTAATATGGTTATCAAAGCTGAGGTGATTGTCTATAGTTATTCCTAGGAGTTTGGTGGTAGAATCAGGGGATATGAGGGTGCCATTGTTAGAAATTACAGGGAAATCTAAGGGCATAGATTTACGGGTAGGTGTGAAGAGAAGGAGCTTTGTTTTTTTGGGATTCAGGAGAAGGCAACGTTTTATGAACCAAGTCTCAACTATGTTAAATATTTTCTGAGTTAGGGATTGTAATTCTGATGAAGATTCAACTGCACAGATTAAAGTTGAATCATCTGCATATTTTATGCATGTTGCCTGAGGAATAGCTAGGTAGAGATCATTGATAAATTTTGAGAATAAGAGAGGGCCTAGGATAGAGCCTTGAGGGACACCGAGTGAGACTGGAAGGTGGGATGATAGTTTATTCTCCCAGAGCACAGCTTGTTGCCTATTGCTGAGGTAAGAAGAAAACCATTGTACAGCCAAAGAATCAAGAGAGAGTGATTTCAGAATATTTATAAGTAGAGAGTGGTTTACCATATCAAATGCTTTTGAGAGATCAATAAATAGAGAGGAAGAGAGAACATTGTTATTGCGGATTTTGTTTATGGTGTCAGTAAAAGATAAGAGGGCAGTAGTAGTACTGTGGAATGGCCTAAAGCCATGTTGGCTTTCAGCAAGTATGTTATGTTGAATTAAATGGTTTAGAAGCTGATGGTGAATACATTTTTCCATTATTTTTGCTAAGGGGGATAGTAGGGCTATAGGTCGTTAGTTAGAGTATTCATTTGAGTTACCACACTTGTGTAGGGGGATAATGTGTGAGATTTTCCATATGTCATCGATGATTCCTTCGTTAGTAGTTCTATTAATCAGGATGGATATCGGGTAAGCTACTTCTTTAGCTGCTTTTTGCAGGTATTCGGCTGGGATCTGGTCAGCAGAAGGAGTACAAGGTTTCAGTTTTAGAATGAGTTTATAGATATAATTTGTAGAGGTGGGTAGAAATTGGAAGGTAGGAAGAGAGCTTGGAGAAGAGTTAAGAAGACTGGCTGTATCAGGAGCTAGTTGACTGGCTAGAGATTGGATAGCCTCTGTGAAGAAGGAATTGAAAGCATTGGCAGTTTGGATAGGAGTCTCATGTGTTGCACCTGTTGGGGTTGGAGTTCTGGAGTGACCTGGATAGAGGAGTTTATTGATACTAGCCCAGAATTTTTGAGGGTTGTTTTGGTTTGTTTGCTCCATTTTACAGTAGAAGTTTTTTTTGTCTGAGAGAATATCTTTTTTTGTCATGTTTCTCATATGTCTAAAGCTTTGTTGATCTGATGTACTTTTGGTAGTTCGCCACTTAGACCAGGCTTTATTTCTGAGGAGGATTTTTTTTCTTGGTTTCATTTGTAAGCCAGGGGGCAGGTTTGGACCTAGTTCTGATAGTATGTTTAGGAGCATGGTGGTCTAGGATTTCTAAGAACTTAGAGTTGAAATATTCGACAGCCTGCTCAAGTGGGAGGGTTTTTAATTGAGACCAATCACAGGCACTGAGTTCACTCTGGAAAAGGTGTTGGTTAAATTGCTTGTTGGACCGTATAGTCTTATATGAGGTTAGGTGAGAGGTATTAAACTTTTGCCTGATTATATAAGTCAAGGAATGGTCACTTACATCATCAGGGAGGATACCAACTGTATAATTTTGGTGGTAGTTATTAATAAGGATCCAATCCAGAGTGCTCTCTTTCTTGTTTGGTTTGTTTATTCTTGTTGGGGATGTAATGGTCTGGGAGAAGCCTTGAAGGTTAATGTGAGAGGTAGGATGTTCAGTATTTATGTTTTTCCAATCTATGTTAAAGTATCCTAGGATAATTGTTTCTTGTGGGAAGGATGTCGAGATCCAGCTCAGAATATCCTCTAGAATGCTGATATTGTTTCCGGGAGGTAGGTAGATACAAAAGATATATAAGGATTTACTAGAGTTGAGCTGTAGTTTGGATATAAGGACTTCAGCGTGGTTTTCTTTTGGTGGGTTACAGGGTATAGAGGTGACTTGTAGTCCATCTTTAAAAAGAAGTGCTACCCCCCTCCTTTTTTTTATACGGTCGAGTCTAATTATGTTATAACCTGGTGGGATAATTTCATTATCATGTGTTTTAGGTTTAAGCCAAGTCTCTGTTAAACATAGAATATCAAAAGAATGTATATCCAGGAGTGCATGAAGATGGGGAACTTTGTTATTTACACTTTGGATATTGAGATGTGCAATGAGGAGAGAGTTGGGGTGCTTGTTTGGGATGAGGGGAATAGAGGGATTTTTGGTCAGATGTCCAGTGGATAGGACATTATGTGGGCCAGGATTAGGATGTATGTCTCTGTCCAGTAAGGAATGCTTTTTTAGAGAAAGTAAAAGAGAATGTATGTTATTAATTTGGTAATGGGATTTCTTTGTTGTAAGGTTGTTGTATTTAATGTGGGCAAGTCTGTGGTATCTAGCTAGTATGTATGTAGGTGTGGATGTAATAGTGATATTATTAAGGGTGAATGTGAGAGTATATGGACGTGTTTGTTTTCCTGGAGATGAGAAGTATTTGGGTGTTCATAGGAGGTTATTAGGTATGTTGAGGTTAGTACAGATGTGAGTGTGGCAAAGAGTAGTAGTTTATTTAGGGTTGAGGTGGTTTTAGTAGACATGATGGTAGAATAGGTAAGGAAATATCAGGTTGTTTAGCAGAGTTATGGGTTAGGAGGAGAGGAAGGGTTTGAGTTTAGATTATAATTAATTAGGGGTAGGGATTGGTGATGTGAAAAGTAGGTGTGGTTCAATTTAATAAGGTGGTGGCACTGTCTGATTGGTTGTATGTTTAGGAGGGTGTGGTTCTAGAAGTATAAGTTTAGGGCCACTTGGGGTGGGTGGGAATTGGGGGTAGGGGAGCAGAGTGAGCCCGCAGGGCGAACGGAGTGGGTTGAGACAAGAGAAGGAAGAAGCATATGAGGAACAATCAGAGAAAAGTGCTTTGAAAAAGGTAAGTAATGTAGGTACAAAGAGAGGTATGCTAAGTGGTGGGAGGGATGGTAGGAGAAAGGTGTTAATATAGTAATACAACTTAGAGAACTGAAGGGAAGCAAAGTATTGGACAAGGAGAGTCTGAGAGGAATATGCTATAAGGTAGAGGGATTGGTAGAGCTGGGTAAGGATGCCACCTAGTGGACAAAGACAGTAATTACAGAGGTCGATTATAAGTGGTGGAAAGACTGGTCAAGGGAGGGCAGGAGAGGATATAAATGGAATCTATTTCAGAAATGTTGTGGGGAAAAAGTACAACTATAAGGAAATGGCTGCAGGCAGTCCTAGCATAGAAGCAACCTTAATCACCTACAAGTAATTAGTCCTGTTCTATACACTTCTAAAAATGATGAAAATAATGTACTTTCTTGCTTCCCTTATTACTATAAGGGAACAAGGGTAGGAGGCACCGTGATGTAGCCGTCGGTAGAAGAGGGTCCTTAGTCTTCAGGCAAAAGGAGTCAAGTGTCCAAGGCAGGAAATATTGCTATTAGGGAGCTAAGTACGTGTTGATGTAGAGTCAAAGGAAATATAAGCAGGTAAAGGAGAAAACAATGACTTTAGTACAGCAATAGTAAGCAACATGTGTAAAGCAGATAAATTCACATTACCTAACAATATTATGACTGTAGACCACAGATTCACATAACCTAACAATACTATGACTGTAAAATATAGGTTAATAAACTTTACAAGTCATTAGCAGGTGGGAAAGGTAAAAGCTTCAAACAGTGTATAAAAACTGAAAAAACTATCTTTAACAAACAGGCAGAAGTTAAACAAATACCCAAATAAACCTCCCTAACTACTGTGTATACATATGTTTAAACCTTGAATGGTTATGGTTTAGGCTAGCTAAAGAAGCTCTGTATCAGCAGATTTTCAATTGTAGGCTTTGCTAAAGAAGCGCTGTATCAGTAGACATTTCAATTGTGGAACATAAGGTTCTACTACCAAAATTGTTGTATCGGCGCTAATTGCAAGTAAAAGACAATTTTAAAGCAGTGGCCAGTATCACGCTTCATCAAGAGAAGCGTAGTTACAACCAAGGTGAGGATGTCTTACATACTATTCGCCATATGGGCATATGATTCCCTTATATACAGTGATACACAAAGAATACTATTGAACAAGTAACATTTCCCTCTATGCAAAGATATGTAAGGCCTGCAGTGGTATTACCAAGGCTAAACCAAGTATATGGTACTAGTCATTAATTATCATGAAAACTAGCCATGTTGCTCAGCTAACCTTAATAAGGTTACCCAATCGTAGTAAAATGGTCAGCTTATACGGCGGACTAGAATAGCTTTACTATAGGGGAAACTAAAATCTTGCTATGAGATTATAGCAATAAACTCCGTTATAAAAATATTAAACAAATGCCCAGGGAAAATAAATTAATTACAATTACAGTCCTATAAAGGAGATTTATTGAAATGCTAGCATCTAGCGATGAGTGGTGTTCGACAGGTATTGTCTTCATGTGGGTATTTAAGAAGCAAGCAATTAAGCAACCTCAGTTAGGATTACCTGCGCGGGAAACCTAGTGGTAGCATAGTAAATATAGTCAGTGTATAAGTCTGACTAGCTTGCTTCACTATGAGGGAAACTAAAATCTCACTCTGGAATGGTAAGAAATAAACCTATGTTGTATCAGCTAAACAATGCTCAGGCAATAAAACAACATTAATTACAGTAGCATTTCTACAACAGAGATATACTGAAACGCTAGCATCTAGCGGCAATAGGTATTCAACAGGTAAACTCCACGTGGGAATTCAAGAAAGCGAGCGAGTTAACTGGATAAACTCGCATTAAAAACCATGTAGCAGAAAGGCCAACACGTAAAAACACAGTCGCAATCCTCAATGCAACAGTTACAAAAAGAAAGGCTAACATCCAAGCAATTACAATCGCAGTACTAAACAGAAAAAATAACTAGTGTTAAAAAAACATATAGCATAAAGGTAAGTACGTGAAAACACAGTCGCAATTCCCAAAGCAATAGATCAAAAAGGACTAACATCCAGGCAGTTACAATTGCATTATTAAACAAGAAAAAGGTACATTGTAAGCAGTTGTACTTACGGCAGTTAAGGATGCAGGGGGCCAAGGACCGATAGCAGCTAGGGCTCTTAATATAGTAAGGAGAGTGCCGCAAAGGGCTACAGGTTTTTATGGGATAAGAGAGGATGCGAGGTGGGGGGGAGGGGCATAGACCTGGAAGTAGGTAGAGTCAGGAGGGGCTAACGCAGCTACAAAGGGGAAGGGTTATCACAAAGTATACTGAGGCAATATACCTGCAGGAGAAAGAAAGACAGGTTTAGTTTCTGCCTGTGTTGTTGTTGGTCTAAAAGTGTGAAAGGCAATATAACCTTGCACAACTAGAGCATTTCTGATGGCTTTAAACCAAGTCTTGGTAACTGCACAGATGTCTACATTCTGCAGAGCTTGTAGGGTGTGGAGTTTTTCTGTTTAGGCTACTAGCATTGGCCATAAGGTTGCTTTGAGTATTTTTCACTATGTTGGTATTTTTTTTTTCATTTTGGCATTGCCTAAAAAAGGCTCTAAGGGGGTGGATAAAGTTTTAGCCGGTACTCAAATGCCTGGGGGAGGAGACAGGTACAGACCATCCTTAGGAAAGCAAACTGGTCTGTTAATCACATCTAGCCATGCTAGCAGATACTGGATCATCCTGGAGTGACACCAGAAATGAAGCCAGTTATTAAAATCAATCATTTTATGTTCATAGTGTGGCATGGAATACATGCATATGGTCAAACGGCATGTCAGCGATGCTACAAAAGCCAAAAGCAGTGACCACAGTTTTGCAATTGCCGAAGTTTCAGATGCCGAACCAAATGCCGGCCAGGCTAATATTCCCCCCTCTCAACCCATGGTAGCACTTTATGTGGCAGTTGTGTAACCGGGAATTTTGAATTCGGAATTTAGTTTGATATTGTGAGCGTTCATGCCTGTGAGAATCGACATTACGGTTCGGAGTATGTACTGGTCGGGGTTGTCGTGTTCGACCATATGCATGTATTCCGTGTGCCATCATCCTTGGTAAAGGTAGAACGATGCTGAATATAAGGCACATACCTGTTTGTGACACATATTCAGAGATATCCGTAATGTCTCTTTTCATATAGTCCAGTGAGATACATCTCAGTTCATTTACACCCACATGGACTGTAGACCTGGGGTGCAGTGACTTGAGCGCATGTGATATTGCAGTTCCTGGCACCAGATAGGCAACTAATTCTTCATCTTCTCCTTGCCTAACCTGCTGAGTGGGTTATATGTGTGTCAGACAAAGAAATCTCCAATGACATGACTATTAGGTAAAGTGTTTGCTTGCCTTATGGGCTTCATTTGTAGGGGACCCCTGGGTGTATACTTGTGTGATGTTTGGTGTTTCTTTTGGTTTGTACTTTAGTCATTGCCAGGGAAAGATGTTGTTATTATATGGCTTGGGAGGAGGTCTTTGAGGTTTGGGAAAGTTTCTTTTAAGTCTCTCAGCATAAAAAGATGTATTTGTGTGAAGATTGTGTTGTGTGTGTTGTTGACAATCTCATTTGTATACAAGATTTTTCCTCCAAGGAAGTTGTGTATTTACACCTCTCATATGCTGTGTAAGTTTCTTTAATGATTAACTAGTTGTCTGAGAACATGTGATAATTGCTACATTGTCTCAGGAAGCCCATATCTACCAAGCTGCCCACAGAGACATTTGGAAATTGCATATTCATGTTGTTTGGTCATGTAGTACAGTGGGTCATTATGGATATTATGGACTGGGTTTAACAGGGGTCTACTAAGGTCACTTCTGGGGTTAAGGGAAAAATGATTGTAGTATTATGATATGGTGTTAGTGCTGTTTTGCTCTAAATTTAACTCCCCGCAATGCTTTGCTGTGGAAAAGGTTTAGACCTAATCCTAGTCTTATAGGTAAATTTTACAGTCTATCTGCTACTATGCAAAGCACTGCTAACTGCCACTGCATGATGAGCAGCTCCATGCAAACGTGCATAAATTATAGCAGATATAAAAAATCTGAAAACTAAACTCCTGTGTCCTCTGACCAATAAATGACTGCATGTTGACATCCCTGGAGTGCTTTTCAACTCAGAGAGATCAGGTAAAAACCTTCTGCCACAAGATGGATGACCCTGGAATTTCTTAATGTAAAAGTACACAAAAGTAGCTCTCAAGTGCAGATTGACAACAAACTGCCAAACTATTAAGTCTCTTGCTAATTCACTCTTCCACAAGGCAATTTCACAGTCAAAAGTAACAAACCAGACAAATTACTATTGTTTTTAGTACAAAGTTTAATAAATGCTTTCAAAATGCATGCAGTTGGTACCACCCTGATGATTCTTTATGCCAGATTTCACATGAGAAAGATCCAGTTCATTAAGTCTGTTTGGGCCCAACATTCCCATTTTCTAGCTTATCCAATTCCAGTTCTTAACTTTGTAAAAAAAAAAAAAAAAACTTACTCTGTAGGCAAAACATGTTCTACCCAGCAAAAGTCCCTTTATCTCCTTCCAGCCCCTCATAGATAGTGACCATAGATGATTCAGCCTCTGCTTGAGGTGCAATTTTGCAGGGTTTCAATTGACAGGGAATGTGAGAATCACAACACAGGCATGAACACGTCAACCTGAAAGAAATAATCCCCAGGATTCAATAACAGTGAAATGCCGTGTCTGCATAGTGCAGCAGCTGCTGCACGGAATGTGGCTGCCCAGCAATCCAGTAAACAAGGCTGGGGGCATGCACAACCCCGCTAACACTATTCTGCCACAGACATGACTGGATTATGCTAATGACCTAATTTGCTGGTGAAAACCATGCAAATGAGGTCAATTAGTGATCCAGTAAGCAGGCAGGCATCCATGGCAGAATAGTGTAGCTTGCAGAAATGTACTCAGTTACTCACCATGTACATTTCTGCAAAAATCAAAATGGAGGGGGGGGGCCATGATGGCAGGAATGAAAGCATGTATTCTAATTCTTAGGCATGCCAATGGCCAAAAATATAGCCATTGGCATGGAAAAGGATTGCAAATTTATAAAAATAAAACTTTTTTATGGTTGATTTCGGCCGTTTAAGCATAGCGCAGTGGTGCGCAAATGAGAGGGTGCAGAAAATAAAAAAGGGAAAAGACATTTCTAAATGAAATTTGCATTTTACCATTATAGTGGGTAGCATGCAGAATGTAACAATAGCAGGGAACAGTGGTTGCTAAGGGGAAAGGCTCTGGGGTAGTGCTGTAACTAGGGACTAAGGCAGTGGGGTATGCTAATAAGGGAAATTTACTGAATCACAAAAAGGAGACCATTACCTAACTGCACCTAACCTTGTAAGAGCTATAAGGCAGTTGTGTACACAGGAGAAGCAGCTGACATGAAACGGGGGTGTGTCATGCTTGGTGTAAGCACATTGGAGCTCCGCGGCTCCTGTTTGCACTCAGCTAAGCACAGCTAAGCAAGGGGGTGTGTGTGTGTCTGAGACTGCTTACCTGTGCTTAGCTGAGTTTATCAACAATAAGCTTGTTCGCACCTAGGGGAGGACCTGTACAGCTCAGCAGTGTTTACCTTAGCTAAAACCGTTTGTGCGGCATGCCACGGGGCTTAAACAGAACGGAAATAGGAAAAAAAAAGGAACTAGCAGAATAAAGGAAATGAAGTGCAAATCACTAATATGGGACTCTGCAACTCACAATGGGCCATTCAAAGCACTCAGTAATATAGCTGGCAGGTGGCTGCAGGGCTTAAAATGGGAGGAAATGTTACTATAAGAAAAGAAAAAAGGGAAATAGCAGAATAAAGCCAATCAATTACAAAGTACCACTAATGCCTCTGCCACTCACAGTGGCCAATTCAAAGCCATAAATAATGTAGCTGGCAGCTGGAATGTATCATACTCAGCCAATCACACAGGCTGCATCTGCAGCACATCACTATAAAGTTTGCAAACACCCTTCAGTCTGTTTTTTCCCACAAACTCTGCACCATTGGAGTAATCCTGTGAATTTTAACTAACAAAATGCTAGGGGATGCTGTTGCTTTGATACATCAGTATGTGCTAGAGGCTGAGGGAGGTGAGGAGGATAATGCTGACAACCGGCCCAGACTGAGGAGGAGGAGAAGAGTGTTCAGACCCAGGGTAACCTACATGATCTGGAGATAGAGAGCTACAGGGTGGACAGGGACATACTTCAGCAACTCATTGAGCTGTGCCAGCCTCACCTCGGACCCAGAGCCAACAGAGGGGAAGCCATCCCAGTAGATACCAAGGTATGTGTAGCCTTTAGAATACTAGCTACAGGTGCTTTCCAAAGACTGACTGGGACATCATAGGGGTCTCACAGACATCTGCATCCAGGGTACTCCACCAGTTAATGGATGCCATGCTACCACATTCCGGTGAACACATTTACTTCCCCAACACCCATGAGGAGAGGACCAGCAATATGCACCTCTTCCACTGTGTAGCAGACTACCTTGGAGGTACTGGGTGCCATAGACTGCACGCACATTCACATTAAAGCACCACCCGGTGAACAGGGTAGGGTCTACATAAACTGCAAGGGCTTTCACGCCATCAACTTCCAGATCATGTGCAATGCCCAGGGCATTATCATGAATGTGTTTGCTGGCAGCCCTGGAAGCTATCATGACTCCCACATCTGGCATTCCTCACAGCTGTACTAGGGATTTGCCAGGGGGACATCCCATATAGCCATCTGATAGGTGATGCTGGCTATGCACTGGAGCCATGGATGATGACACCCATCAGAAATGCACACACACCCATTCAAGAACACCATAATGAGGCATATGCACAAACCAGGATCATTACAGAGTATGAGTTTGGGATGCTCAAGTCACAGTTCTGCTGTCTTGACATATATGGAGGAGCCTTGCAGTACTCTCCAGCCATATGTGCACACATGTTCACAGTATGTGCCGTGCTACACAATATGATCCTGCAGAAACAGCTGCAGTAGGAACAGCATGGGGAGGGGC
The DNA here is from genome assembly GCF_019279795.1 of Protopterus annectens. NCBI lineage: Eukaryota > Metazoa > Chordata > Ceratodontiformes > Protopteridae > Protopterus > Protopterus annectens. The sequence continues at coordinate 903,228,004 of NC_056727.1, read as the reverse complement.
CACATAGCCCCCCCCAATTATTGCCAAGGTCCCCACAGGCATAGAGGGACTTGGAGGAGGAACCCCCTGAGCCAGCTTATGCATGCAGATGGAGGTATGCACAGTATGCCCTGGCCCTGGCAAAGAGACAATGCATAGCACACACACTGACACTGTAGGGACCCAGACACTGACACCTCTCTGACTCGCGCACACAGTAAAATGGATGCCACACACATCACACTATCTGTACTTTACCATGTGTAGGCAGTGTACTTTGTGTATCCAACATAGGCAGCCCTCAAGCACTATCCTCACAACTGCCACAGGCACAATGTAAGTCAGTCTTCTTAACAATAAATCAATGGAGTAGTATGTTCTGGTAGCATATCTATGGTATTGCTGCATGCATGCAAGGGAATGGGGTGGCCTACTGGGATAGCAGCAGACAGCTGACAGCTATGTGGGACACCAGGAAATGTTTGTCCAATACTGGCTTCCCCACACTATGCAGTAATACCCAAGGTGACAAATCCCATAGCAATATATGTGTGGGGGGGGCAACTAACTGGGGGGTCATAGGCCACAGGCATGGATGTCAGTGTGGAGGTCCCATACTCACCCCTCAGCCTTACCCAGCAAGTCAGCCATAGAAAACCGTAAAGAAATGTCTGGCAAAGGTCCATAATTGGTGACAATGATGAAATACCCCCAACAGACTTACATAGTGATTGCACAGCAGGTCTTGCAGTTGCAGTAAGGCTCTGAAGGTTAAGAAGCCTGAAACTCAAATATATGCCATTATAATCTGACCTGTTTTTAGTAATACACCTCTAGTCTGCAAGACAGGGCACAATACTATGCTAAATGGGACCAAAATGTAAAGCAAATATCAGCACAGTCTATGTAAATGGGTACAGTTGACAGGTGTGCCCCTTCAAACCCATATTCTCATAGAAATGGAGTAATATGTATGTTTGTAGGGAAATAGCAGCAGAGCACATATTGCCAGGCCTGTCCCAAACAATATGATAACTTGTTGCATATCCACAATATGCAGGGGTCAATGAGATATGTATATCTGTGGTTAATACTGTCAGGATATGGCCAGCACTTACTCCCGGCTGTTGTGTAGTAGTAGCCTAGGTACAGTACTGTCGTTAACAGGGCCATGTTCCAAGAACTGAAGTGCCAACTACTCTGCATGTCAGCTACACCTACCATAGGAGTTGTACACACTGTCCAGATGTCAATATCTGTTATTGCAGGAAAGCTGGACAGGTCATGGACAGGAGGTCACACATATGGACAGTACACAACTTGGAGTAACGTACACAGTGCCTACCATACCGCTCAACTTTACTGACATATTGCAGAATGTCCAGAGGTTTGCAACATATTTGTGGTCTGTATATCATGAAATAGTGGCTGTCTGGCAAGTCATTGGCAAATCATGTAAGACTAAGGTCAGAAAATAATGACAGATTGTAGTGTCAGACTGAATACCCTATAAAAACATGCATACTAATGCAAAACCTGTTACTGAATCACCTTTCTAGGTTTGTAAGGCCAATACTTAAAAATGGTCCTATATTTAGGCCTTTGTCCCCCAATTACTTATGGCTTTGTCCAGATATCTAGCTCTCAGAAGTTGAGAGGTTTGGTGCCTAGTAGGACAGCAGGTACCGGAAGGTCAGTGTACTGCCAGTTTAGAAAAGGCTGCCACCTTTCTGAGTCAGCACTGACAACATGTCACTGGCCAATAGCCATACCCCTGGAATGATGCAGGTTGTCACAGAAGGATCACAAGTATGCCTTGTATAGCTGTTCTGCTTGTCCTAACATTTCATTTGCCTTTCACCTATTTTCAAAACAAGAAAGGGTTATATCAAAACAGCAATGGCAGAGTGGGGAAGCAGACATCATACCCATAAGACAAGCAAACAAGCAATTACCAAACTGGTCTCCCAACTGTCTGTTTGGCAGAACATTATTAACACCCTGTCCCCATGTGTGAGCCTTTATCTGACTGTCATATTTCAGCCTGTCCAGATGTCAGTCTCTGACGATATGACAGCTAGGCCCACATGTAGCCTGATAATAACATGTAGCAACACAAACCATCTAAGGACCACAACAAATGGAGTGCTGCAATGATGGACAACCTGCTAAATAGTTAAACTTAGAGGTGTAACGTTGTGTGTGATGTAATGGCATGTACCCCACTCACATCAGAATTACAAATACATAGCAGCCACTGTGGCCAAAGCCTGTGACTGGACTACAGAAGGACAAAACAGACACACACAAGGGGAACCACTGTCCAGACAAATGGAGAATGTGCACACCAGAACAAATTGTGCAGTAACATAGGTGTCATGCAGTGTATGGAGTCAGTAAACATCATCTGCAAATACACAACACACACCCATGTAAGTGGAGGTCCACAACAAAACCCACACAATGGACACCTCAGAAGCAAAATCACATGAGAACGCCACAAAACTACACACCACAGATTGTATAGACTCCACACACTAGGGTCTTGCAAACACTATGGCTTTATCCCGACCCTTAAACACCTAACCTACACAGATAGGTTAACAGCACTGTCCTCCTACCCTGTTCCATACAAACTCTGCTGAGGTGACCCCTGTCTGGCATACAAAGCAATCCAGACCCTGCCTTGATGGGACTACTGCAGATCTGGAACTGAAGGTCCACTCCATCAACCTGTAGGTGCAGTATCAACCTGGGCTGTGATATCAGTATGGCTTGTCAGTGTGACAGATATGTGTACCACACACTTCCCCATCTGTGGAATATACTCCCTGTCAACAGTAAGCCAAGTGCCTCAATACCCCTAGTGGTGTGCTCTCTGTATAAGTGCACAGGAAACACAAAATACAGTCTTGTGATTCCACCTGTGTCCCTGTTGGACAGGGACTCTGTGTGCTGACATGTTGTAACATGGCCTACACTCTCATCTGCGTGGGTTATATGGGCTTCAGTGCCAGTACCCTACTAATATCATAGCAACCTATCAACCTATACTCAACTGCCTGTCAGTAGTTCACCACATCACTCTGTAGTGCTCTGTCACTGACATACCTGGAAGTCACAGTGCTATGGGGAATATACTACACATATAATGGACATTTCTGCAAAGTAGAATGCACTCTGTACCCACACCCATACCTCTTAGCCTCTGACAGCAAGACATCTAGACAAGGTTATAAATAAAAGTGAGACAAAAGCCCAATGATAGGCACATGTTTTAAATATTGCCCTTACATACTGAGAAATTTGGTCGAATAATGGGTTTTGCATTAGCAGGAATTGTCTGAAGGTTATGAAGTCTGAAATACTAATGTCTGTCATTGTTTGTAATGTCAGTCTTCAATTATATGCAACTAACTTGCCATAAAAACACGAGTTTATGTAGACCGGAAAAAACTTCTAGACAAACACCTGGACAATCTGCCAAAAAATGTAGAGGGTGAGAGGTATGGCAACAACAGGATATGCCTTTGCAGGTAAGAAGAATACCACACAAGCAGGAGATCCCCAGCCAGTACATTGCCAAGTAGCAGGACTGTGTACACAGCTTCATCAGTCAACTGGCTGTAGCCACACCTCTCATCTGGCCTTTTTGGGCAAGAATGTATATAACTGGGCTCATAATATTAGTCTGTGTATTATACTTCTTGTATTTCCTCTGGCAAAGCATTGTGATTATCTGACAATGTCTGTCACTAGGTAATGACACAATACATTCCAGTGTCAGACTGCAGATATGTCAGAAAATGTCTGCTAAAACAAACCCAATACATCTAGGAAAGTCCTGTTTACTTTTGAGAGGTATGGCTGTAACACACAAAACCCTGGACCTGAGTACACCTATCTCTGGAATGGAGTGCCACTCGCACTATAGAATGTCATACTGGGCATGCTCCTACACTTAGAGAATCACAGGCCATGTCAAAACCCAGATCGGACTCTAGAACTGTATTTTGCAGATATTTTTTTGCATACAGTCAGCTATGTACACCTTAACTGTCCCTACACACACACACACATCAGACAGGGTTACCCTCAGCTAGGTGTAGGTGGCCCATATGTGATATATCTGCATCTGTTGTGTGTAATACACAGACATACATATGGGCAATATATAACAATATGTCAAGCATACACACCCATAGATGTGGGGAAGACAGTGATAGAGAGAGAGACACACAGGGAGACACACACAGAGAGTCATACACAGGGATAGTCTGAATGGCATAGAGTGATGTTCTGCTGCAGCCAGTTGCATACCAGTTATAACCAGTTGCACATCCCAGCATGAAGGTGGGATCCATTGTGTGATAGTACTGAGGTGGGGTTGTAATAGCACATCACCTGCCTTTGTGTGTGTGTGTGTGTAGGTTTAAGTATTAAAAGGCCTTTCCCACCCAGTACACTTCCCATTGCCCTACTTTACAGGATCTGCTGATGTCATTCACCTTAGAAGTAAATTTGTCCAATTGTCAGCCTTATAAGCTCTGTGGCATGTGTGATAACCGTGTAACACTATAGTAGAAATAACTAGATAGGTAGGGGTTCTAATCTCCATCCTGGCAAGTGTTTGTATGTGTGTGATTATAAGTGCTAGACTTTTAGGCTATTCCTACTCAGTACACTTCACAGTGCCCTACTTTAGCAGTCCTACTGGTATCATTCACCTTAGAAGTACATTTGGTCAATTGTCAGCCCTATAAGCTCTGTGGCATTTGTGATAACTGTGTAACACTGTAGTAGAAATAACTAGATACACTGGGGTTCTAACTTCAGTCCTAGCAAGTGTTTGGGTGTGTTTGTAAGTGGTAGACTTTTAGGCTATTTCCAGCCAGTACATTTTACAGTGCCCTATTTTAGTGGTCCTGCTGATGTCATTCACCTTAGAAGTACATTTGGCCACTTGTCAGCCCTATAAGCTCTGTGGTGTGATAACTGTGTAACACTATAGTAGAAATAACTAGCTAGGTAGGGGTTCTAATTTCAGTCCTGGCAAGTGTGTGTTTTTTAAGAGGTAGACTTTTAGGCCATTCCAACACAGTACACTTCACAGTGCCCTACTTTAGCAGTCCTGCTGATGTCATTCACCTTAGAAGTACCTTTGGCCACTTGTCAGTCCTGTAAGCCCTGTGCAGTGTGCAATAACTGTGTAACAGTATAGTACAAATAACAAGATAGGCAGGGGGTTCAACTCTCAGTTCTGGCAAATGTGTGTGTGTAAATGTGTTTGTAAGTGTGTATGTTTGTAGGGTAAAGTATTTTGATGCCCTATCCACCCAGTGCATTTCCTATTACCATACTTTTCAAGGGCTGTTGATGCTATTCACCTTAGAAGTACCTTGGGACAAGATGATATCATATAAGCTCCGAGGTGTATGTGATAACTGTGTAACACTATAGTAGAAATAACTAGATAGGTAGGGATTCTAATCTTAGTCCTGGCAAGTGTGTGTGTGTGTGTGTGTGTGTGTGTGTGTGTGTGTGTGTGTGTGTGTGTGTGTGTGTGTGTGTGTGTGTATAAAAGGAAGACATTTAGGCCATTCCCACACAGTACACTTCACACTGCCCTACTTTATTAATCCTGCTGATGTCATTCACCTTAGAAGTACATTTGGCCACTTGTCCATCCTGTAAGCTATGTGCTGCATGCAATAACTGTGTAACAGTATAGTACAAATAACTAGATAGGCAGGGTTCAACTCTCAGTTCAGGTAAGTGTGTGTGTGTGTGTGTGTGTGTGTGTGTGTGTGTGTGTGTGTGTGTGTGTGTCTGTGTGTAAATGTGTTTATAAGTGTGTATGTGTGTAGGGTACAGTATTTTGATGCCTTACCCACCCAGTACATTTCCATTGCCATACTTTACAAGGCCTGTTGATATCATTCACCTTAGAAGTACTTTGGGACAAGGTGAAATCATGTAAGCACCGTAGCACGTGTGATACCTGAGTAATACTATAGTAGACATGACTATATAGGTAGGGGTTCTAAACTCAATACTGGCAACTGTGTGTGCATGTTTGAGTGAGAATCATATCCTGTGTGGGTTATACCATTTTGAGGTGTGTACCACCCAGTACACTTCCCATTACCCTACTTTACAAGACCTGCTGATGCCATTCACCTTAGAAGTACCTTGGGACAAGGTGAAATCATGTAAGCACTGTGGCACATGTGATACCTGCATAACACTGTAGTAGACATGACTAGATAGGTAGGGGTTCTAAACTAAATACTGGTGTGTGTGTGTGTGTGTGTGTGTGTGTGTGTGTGTGTGTGTGTGTGTGTGTGTGTACCACTCAGTAAACTTCCCAATGCCATACTTTACTAGACCTGCTGATGTCATTCACCTTAGAAGTACCTGTATACACTCATCAGCCCTCTAAGCTCTGTGGCATGTGCAGTAACTGTATAATGCTATAGTACAACTAATTAGATAGGTAGAGGTTCTAAACTCAGTGCTGGTAACTGTGTGTGTGTGTGTGTGTGTGTGTGTGTGTGTGTGTGTGTGTGTGTGTGTGTGTGTGTGTGTGTGTGTGTATGTATACACCACTCACTACACTTCCCATTGCCCTACTTTACAAGGCCTGCTGATGTCATTCACCTTAGAAGTACCTGTATACCCTATTCACCCCTGTAAGCTCTGTGATGTTCAATAACTGCATAACACTATAGTACAAATAATTAGATATGTAGGGGTTCTAATCTCAATACTGACAACTATAGTAGTGTGTGTGAAGCATATCCCCTGTGGCTGGGCTGCTGTGTGTGTGTAGGTTATACCATTTTAAATGCCTGTTGACCACCTCCTGATGGCATTACTTTAAATAGCCTGTTAATGGCATCTGCCTCACATGCACCATGTTAAACTGTGCAGCCCATACCAATCATCTGTACATATGTCTTTGGAATATCCAGATGTTTGCAACCTATATATGGTCTGTGTTCCCTAACAATGGCCATGTATGTGATATCATTGGCAAATAGGTCACAGTTAGTATAGTGACAGGAATGCCAGCATCAGATATCATACCTGACTGAAAGATCATGCTGATACACCATCTGTTACTCTATCACTTGTCCAGGCTTGTAGGAGCAATAGTTGTCACCAGTTGCTATTTCCTGTGATTTATCTTACCATCCATAAAAGCATTCCCAAGATTTTGTGTTGTAAGAGGTAGTGGGTTATGTCCCAGGCATATAATCTGTGTGGGGCCTGTCATGTGTATGTAGCACTATAGTACATAAAAGTGAATATGCAGGGTTGCTAATCTGTCTATTGTCAACTGTGTTTGTGTTACTGTATGCACATCCCCTGTGGCAGTCTTTACTGTGTGTATGCAATGGCTATACCATTTTGTCTTCCTGTTTTACCCTGTGAACTCCCTGATTGCCAACCTAGTATCAGCCCATACAGATGTCATCCACCTTACAAGCACAGTTACACAGTTTCTGACAGAAAGGCATTGTGGTGTATGCAATGGTTGTATCTCTGTATAGTGCACATAAGTAGATAGGATGTCCTTCAAGGATGCATCTGCAGTCCTAACATATGGGTTGTCCTGCCTCAGGCAGCCCTTCGGTCAGCCGGATTCCAAAGTCTGGGTCTGGCCTCGGCTGATGTCGCACTTCACCCGACGTCATAGCTGCAGTCAATTGGGTATAAAGGCATCAGCCGACGCCATTTTCCTCAGTCTTTCTTGCCGCGTGGTGCCCGAAGCAGAAGCTGTTCTCAAGTGCCGGTCGGTCAGATCCAGAGATTACTACTACCGAAGACTTCTAAAAAGCTAAGTACCCCGTTGTGGACTCTTTCTTGCCTCAGCCGATGTCAGAAAAAGTAAATAACTGTTTAACTTGTGGGAAACAAATACCTCATAAGGATTTCCACTCTTACTGCCTTCCTTGCTTAGGCCCAGACCACGACGTAGCAGCTTGTCTAGCCTGTGCTTCCTTCAACCGATGAACACTTAGACGTCGGTCGGAGTTTGCAGAGGAGTTTTTTGGCCCCGCTTTGCTTACAAAATGCCGCGGAGACTCCGACTTCTCAATTAGTTAAAAGCGTGGGAAAGGACCGACATGCGTCCGTGGTTTCAGCTGAAACCACGGTTAGGCCAACCGCGAGTGTCTCGGTTTCGGCTGAAACCGAGTCCACAGTTCTTCCTTCAGCCGAAAGCATGCGTCCTATAGCCGAGGCCTCACACAGCATGGCTGAGTCTGCTACTGAAATTTCCACTGCTGTTGCAGGTACCCAGGATTTATCAGATACTATTCCTCTAGACATATCTACTCCTGCACATGGAGCTGCTAGGCCCCCTGCATCTATGTCTATCAAGGCTTTTGCTAGGGCTAAAGCAGCTAAATCTTCTAAGGCCTTGCCTGCTAAAACCCCCTCACACAGGCCTTCCTCTAGTTCCCAAATGCTCAGCCTGGCTGAGGATCTCATTTCTTTGATCAGGGGATCCCAACCTCACCCTGACAGGGCCTCTCAACCCCTCCAGAGAAGAGGCCTAGAGCAGAGCCCCGATCCAGTTTCTACAGACTATTCCTCGGATGATTCAGAAAACTCAGAACCTCCAGGCCCATATTCTCCTTATGAGGATTCTGATGCAGAAGACTCCATTCCTTCTGCCTCCTCCTGAGGAATTTTCTTTTGGGAAACCTTACATGGTATGAGAGAGCATGTACAATGGCAGGGCCAGTATTTTACAGATTCAAGGAAAAGGCTAAGGACCTTTTACATTTACCACAGCATAGGCCTTTAGCCATTCCTCCAGTACTAACAGTTGTTGATGATGCATATAATGATGCTTGTACTGCCCCTGACTCTCTCCCCCCGGCCCCTGCCAAGCCCGATAGATATTACAGGGTCCCGGACACTCACTTTCATTTGTATAAGGCTCCTATTGCAGATCCTGAAACCATTTCACAGGGCCCCAAAGCTGTAGCAGCTGCCTCTGCCAGAAACCCCCTCCCCTCTGAAAGAGAATCTAGAGCATTAGAGAGATGGGGTAAAAAAGTGTATACTTCTGCAACTCTTTCGGCTAGGGCCTTAAACTGTCAATTCCACATGATACAGTATCAGGAATTTTTGTTAGACCAGCTAAATAAAAAACTGTCCTCTCCTGAACCTATAGACCGTAAGTCCCTTCAAGATTTGGTACATAACACTCAACAGGTCAGTAATCATTCCTTAAAATGTGGCTATGATGCACTGGAGGCTTCCTTTAGATCAGCTATGACTGGAACAGTGATTAGAAGGCATGCATGGTTAAAAGAACAATCCTTACCAGACCATGTAAAGTCAAAACTCCTAGATGCTCCCATGGAGAAACAAAGTTTGTTTGGTTCCCCTGCACAACAAGTGCTAAAGAAGGTGGAAGAAAAAGCAAAATCTGTCCAAACAGTCAAGGATTTCTTACAGGTCCAGCCTCCAAGGTTTAGTAGAAATTGGCCTTCGAAGAATTGGTCCTTTCCAGATACCTCCAGAGCACAGAGAGGCAGAAATAGGCGCCCAAGAGGCAGAGGTCAATCCAGAGGTGCCTACAGGGGACGTCATTGGCAGCCTAACAACCAGAGAAGTACTGCCACAGATCCAGCTACGACCACTTCCACAGGACAGACACAATGACCTGACTCTGATACCGCCTACCAGGGAACAACTGGAAGCACCCTTAGGCGGAAAGCTTGCCTTATTTTCTGTAAACTGGCATTACATTACAGAAGACAAATGGATTTTACAGACCATAGACAAGGGCTACAGGTTTCACTTCCACACGCTACCAAAAAAGAGAGGAATGCCAAACCTACCACCAAACCAAAAAACAAATGCTCTAGAACAAGTCAACCAACTACTAAGGATGAGAGCTATAGAAAAGGTACCTCCCATGGAACAAGGGCAAGGATTTTACTCCAGACTTTTCCTGGTACCAAGAAAAGAAAACCAATGGAGACCTATTCTCGACCTGTCCGCTCTGAACACATATCTCATTGTTCCAAAATTCAAAATGCTGACCCTACAGCAACTTCTTCCCATGCTGGGCAAGGAGTCTTGGCTGGTGACTCTAGATCTCAAGGAGGCATACCTGCACGTACCTATACGACCAGATTGCAGAAGATACCTCAGATTTCTTGCAGGATCAGAGCATTATCAATTCTCAGCATTGCCCTTTGGCTTACCTACTGCGCCCAGAGTATTCACGAAATGCCTGGCATCAGTAATTGCTCATTGCAGGCTTCAGGGAATTCAGATTTACCCATACCTGGACGACTGCCTAATACAAGCGGACAACAAGACCAAATTAACAAAAGATTTGGAAAAGGTTATACAACTACTACAAGCCCTGGGATACACAGTCAACATGAAAAAGTCAAGGCTGGTACCATCCCAAAGGATAACATTCTTGGGTGCAGAACTGGACACATCAATTCAGATGGCATTTCTCACAGCAGAAAAGCAAAAGCAACTACCACTCTATTTCATGGCATTAACAACACAGAACCAGCTTACAGCAAGGAAAGTCCTGCAAGCCCTGGGTTACATGGCATCCTGCATAATATTGATACCACACACAAGGCTGCATATGAGGAAGTTGCAATGGTACCTAAGGAATGTATGGTCTCAACACAAGCACAGTCTTAGAAGCCCAGATCCCAATAATCCCATGCCTGAAACAAGAATTTCAGTGGTGGGCTCAGGCCTGTCAGATGAACAGAGGACTGCCTTTCCACAAACCTCACCCAAGCCAAACTATCACCACGGATGCCTCAGACCTAGGCTGGGGGGCACACATGGTGGACAAGTGTATACAAGGCCTATGGACACAAGACCAGCTGAACCTTCACATAAATCTAAAAGAGATGCTGGCAGTGAAACAGGCACTACAGACATTCAGACCTTTTCTTCAACAGGGTCATTTGCTGATAAGGACGGACAACACCACAGTCATGTGGTACATCAACAAACAGGGAGGAACACACTCATATCCTCTATGCCGGATGGCAATGGGTCTGTGGAATGTGGCCCTGAACCTCAACATTCAACTCCAGGCAATATTTGTGCCAGGAAAAGAAAATATACTAGCAGACACCTTAAGCAGAACTACCACGGATGCCCACGAATGGATGCTGCATCCAGAAATCTTCAAAACCATTACAAAGAAATGGGGACTACCAGAAATAGACCTGTTCGCATCCCCACACAACCACCAATTGAGGAATTTCTGCACAAGGATATACCACCCTCTTGCTTGGAAGGTGGACTCCCTATCCTTCAGTTGGGAAAACCTGACAGCGTATGCATTCCCACCTCTTCCTTTGATGCACAAAGTGCTACTGAAGATCAAAGAAGATCACCCAAGGATCATCCTGATAGCTCCAGACTGGCCGAGGCAGCATTGGTACCCGCTACTGAGGAGTATGTCTCGGACACACGCATGGCCTCTACCACTAGTTCCTTTACTGCTAACACAGAACAACTTCAAGATCCTACATCCAAACTTGAGCACACTGCAGCTGGCTGCCTGGAACATTACATAAAGCAAAATAACCCAGATTTATCTCAGAGGGTTAAGGACATTATCCTGGAGGCTCGCAGACCCTCCACAAGGAAGACTTATTCAGCCAAATGGAAAATATATCTCATTTGGAGTGCAGCAAAAGGAGAGAATGTATCATTAGCGAACTTAGCTAACATCCTGGAATACTTAGCAGAACTTTTCCACAATGGCCTGTCTTACTCCTCCATCAAGATTCATGCATCAGCAATTTCAGCAGAATACAACATGGATCCTCCAGTCTTCTCTCATCCTCTACTCAGGCAGTTTCTGAGAGGAATTAAAAATGTAAAGCCTCCAAGGAAGCCACCTTTGCCTACATGGGACCTTAACTTTGTGCTGGAAAAGTTAACACTCCCCCCTTTCGAGCCAGCAGCAACAGCAGAATTAAAGTTCTTATCTTGGAAAACTGCTTTCCTGCTTGCAATCACTTCAGCAAGAAGGGTTTCAGAATTACAGGCATTAATGGCAGTACAGCCCTTCCTTATCTTCCATCAGGACAGAGTGTCCTTGAGAACCAACCCTATTTTTATGCCAAAAGTGGTCTCCAGGGTATCATTGAACCAAGCAATCCACTTACCAGCATTCTTCCCCAACCCACAGAACAGGGGAAAGATTACTACATACCTTGGATGTGCACAGGCAATTGCTACTATCTGGACAGAACCAAGACCAACAGAAAAACTGACCAGCTTCTGGTAGCATATGCAACAGGAATGGAAGGAAAGGCAATTTCAAAACAGACAATCTCAAAATGGATAGGAAATTGCATTAGATTTTGTTACTCTTTTCATGGAAAGGCAACTCCGGAAAACATCAGACCTCACTCCACAAGGGCTACAGCCACTACTACAGCTTTCCTATGAGGAGTGGCTACCAAAGACATTTTAGAAGCTGCTACTTGGAGCTCCGTGCATACATTTGCCAAGCATTATAATCTACCTTTATACTCCAGATCCCGAGCAGGTTTTGCAACTGCTGTTTTGCAAGGGATCTTAACTACACCATAATCATCTTAGTGCCTCCTCCCCCAGTTTGGCTATGGTACTCTACCCATATGTTAGGACTGCAGATGCATCCTTGAAGGACATAGTACAGTTTTGTACCTACCATAAATGTAGATGTCTGAGAGGTATGCACCTGCAGTCAGGATTACCCACCCTCCTTCCCCTCTGTGGTACTCCTAGGGTATTTGCCCATCTTGTAGCTAGCTGGGGGAATCTATTATGGTGTATTTGTTTGTATATATGTACATATATGTTTTTATTGTTGCTCTCTACTATTTGGAATCTTTTGCATTTATCCAAATTTAGCCTTCCTAGAGGGCACCTGGCATCTGGGGCAAGAAACACTGAGGAAAATGGTGTCGGCTGATGCCTTTATACCCAATTGACTGCAGCTATGATGTCGGGTGAAGTGCGACATCAGCCGAGGCCAGACCCAGACTTTGGAATCCGGCCGACAGAAGGGCTGCCTGAGGCAGGACAACCCATATGTTAGGACTGCAGATGCATACCTCTCGGACATCTACATTTATGGTAGGTACAAAACTGTACTTTATCTAACCTGAGAAGTGTCAACACTATGTGCATGTGTGTTTCAATGCATGTCCCCATGCAGCAGAGTGTGTGTGTGTGTGTGTGTGTGTGTGTGTGTGTGTGTGTGTGTGTGTGTGTGTGTGTGTGTTAGCAATCCTAACAGCCCCTGCAATTGTCATTTGAATAGTACTGGCAGACACTAGAACACTACATTACCTCTGTGTATTTGTGTTGTGTATCTAGCTCTATTGTATGTATGACTGGGCAGATATGGGCTGTGCTCATCTCATCTACAGCTGCCCCGTGTACATGACTATGACTCTGTGTGCACTACCAGCATGAGATGCCAGACTTACATATCAGGTAGCAGACACACATGCTGGTGATAGGTTAAGCCAACACAGGCTGACTAGTGTCAGGATTACATACCACAAACCTGTCATACACAGTACCATCCATGCCCTCATCAACTGCATCAAGGCTTAGTGTATGGGAAAGAAATGGCAGGGGCAACAGGTGCTGACAGGTGAATCTGTTGTGGTTAATGTAATGGCTAAGCTTGTGAAGGCCCTACTGACAGTACTCCAGTAACCTCCTCTATATGTATGAGCCTGTGGTACTACAGAACACTGAGGTGACATGTATGAAGGCTAGCTGTCTGTGACAAGGGGTATGTATGCATGGTCACACTGACAACAGTGTCCCTCACACACTGTTGTATGCATACATACCTGGTAAACATGTACATATAAAGCTGTACCTTGGCTATTAAATGGTTGAAGTGTTTCCACTCTACCATACTCCACATTGGTAATGTCTGCAGGGCCACAGCCTGCAGACACATAGACACCTGGAACACAAACAGAATACAGCAGGTCAGACTACATTCAGTCAGTGGTACTAACACCAGTAATGTATCATGGCTAATAAGGTACATACACTTTTATGTGTACCCATAACAAATGCAAGCAGACAGCACCTTACACAGCATTATATAGCTACACTGTACTATATTCACCCTGTGCATCAGACCCATATTCGCATGTCCTTGCATCGATAGTATGGATGACAGGGATGTGGCACAGGTATCATCATATGCATAGGTTGTGGTGTGGGTTAGCCAGATGCCTAGGCTGGGCCATACGGTTGACATCGTGTGTGTGTGTGTGTGTGTGTGTGTGTGTGTGTGTGTGTGTGTTTGGAGGGGTGTTCTATAAATGGGCTGTGCAGAGGTGCTATGTGTGGCTGGAGGTGACCTGCCTGTGATAGAAATGTGTGTGTTTGTATGCATACAGTCATGCAATGTGGCTGCCCTACACAGGGGTATGTTGGACAACTGTGGACCATACATGCCAGAGTATATTGTTCACCGTCTCTGGCCAAGGACACAGAAACTGGTCCTGCCAGGGTCTCACTGGCACCACCAGGCCCAAGGCCAGATGCAGTACTCCTCCCCAATGGTGACTGCTGTCTGCCGGATCCATTTCCCTGACGGGACTGGCCAGGACCATGTGCCCATGGCCTGCTCTATTGTGGTGTGGACAGCACCTCCTTCAGTAGTGCTGGTGGTACTACCATTACAGGAGTGTGAAGATGCATGGCCCCATAGACTCTTAGCTAATGTTGGTGCTGACCTACATCCACATGGCTAATGCCCATCTCCCACCACACGCTGCAGCACAGACATTCCACAGTCGAGGATTGCCAGGGTCTCAAACCATCATCTATTCATGACCTCAGTATTTTGATGTGTGGCTTCAACAAGGTCATGTATGTCATCACGTAAGTCAGGAAGAGTTGCATCCAAGACCCTAAGTATTTGTCGGGTGTTGCATTCAGTATGTGCCTGTGCATCCATGACAGCCCAAAACATGCATCTGGTGGCACCTGCTGTGGTACTTGCAACAGCAGCTTGATGGACAGCAGTCCTCCTTTGAGCACCCCTGTCCATCCGCTTGTGTGGGACATCGCCTGCACTCTGGCTATCGCTAGTGTCTACACTCACACTTGCCATAGTCACCACACTAGCCTGTTCCATGCCACCACCCATCAACTGTCCATTATCTGTGGCTATTGTGGACGGGGTATGTGTGGGCATTGTGACTGTGTGTGGGGACATTGTGGACAACTGTGGGATGCCAACCAATGGCACAGATTCAGCCCCTGACAACCCCACCTGTGCCTCACTATGACCACCATCATTGTCAGAGTCCACACAGACATTGCCATCATATTCTGAGCAGGAGGGACCATGACCACCCTGTCTACCTGTGAGGGGAAGACAACATATGTATATTAATACCTGCACTATAAGGTTTGCTGGTATACACACACACACACACACACATACAGGTGAGATGGCACAAAGGTCTTATACAGACCTCACAATAGCCAGCTGTTGACATTCATGACACACAGTCAGACCACAGCATACACACTCTGGACAGGCCCTCAGAATCATACAGTGCAGCCCTTTCCACTTAATTTTACTACTAATATACACCTTTGGGATACCTGAGTAGTGTTAGTAGGTGATGGACCTTCACCTAGCACACACTGCACCCATGTATACATTATTGCTGTTCACCTGTATAGCACAGTGGCAACTCCTACAGAACATACCTCTCAACTGTATCGAATTTCGCTGAATGTCTAGATGTGTGGCTCATATTTTTGGTTTGTTCCTCATAAATCCTGCATTTGTCTGACACATTGCTGGGATGATCTGAGGATTGGTGTCACTAATTAATGACATAATTTGAGTTTCAGACTTCAAAACCTGCAGTAAATGTATGTTAAAACAAATCCGGTTACTCTAACAACTTTCAAAGTTTACAGTGGATATAATAAGTATACACACCCTGTTAACATGCCAGGTTTTTGTGATATATAACATGAGATGACAGAAATCATGTCATAACTTTTCCCACCTTTAATATGACCTATAATATGTGCAATCCAATTGAAGAATAAACACATTGGTTAGGGGTAACATATAGAAAATGAAATACGTACAATAGGCTGGTTGCATGAGTGTGCAGACCCTTAAACTAATACTTTGTTAAAGCACCTTTTGAGTTGATTACAGCATTCAGTCCTCTTGGGAAGAAGTCTATCAGCATGGCACATCTTGACTTGGCAATATTTTCACACTCTCCCTTGCAAAAGCCCTCCAACTCTGTCAGATTGCAAGGGCATCTCTTGTGTACAGCCCTCTTCAGGTCACCCCACAGATTTTCTATTGGATGTAGGTCTGGGCTCTGGCTGGGCCATTCCAAAACATTGATTATCTTCTGGTGAAGCCATTCTTTTGTTGATTTGGATGTGTGATTTGGGTCATTGTCGTGTGGAAAGGTGAAATTCCTCTTCATCTACAGCTTTCTAGCAGACACCTGAAGATTTTGGGCCAAAAGGGACTGGTATGTGGAACTGTATATAATCCCCTCCACATTGGCTAAAGCCCCAGTTCCAGCTTATGACCAGCACCCCAAAGCAGGACACTGTCATCACCATGCTTCACTGTGGGGATGGTGTTCTTTTGGTGATGCGCAGTGTTGTTAGTGCGCCAAACAAACCTTTTGGAATTGTGGCCAAAAAGTTCAACCTTGGTCTCATTAGACCATAACACGTTTTCCCACATGCTTTTGAGAGACCTGGATGTTGTTCTGTGTGAGAAAAAGCTTCCATCTTCCAACACTACCCCGTAGGCCAGACATATGGAGAATACGGGAAATTGTTGTCACACGTAGTACACAACCAGTACTTGCCAGAGATTCCTGCAACTCCTTCAGTGTTGTTGTAGGTCTCCTGGCAGCCTCCCAGACCAGTTTATGTCTTGTCTTTTTATCAAATTTGGAGGGATGTCCACTTCTCTGCAATATCACTGTTGTCCCATATTTTCTCCAGCTTTTGATGACTGTCTTCATTGTGTTCCATGGTATATGCAATACTGTGGTAATGTTTTTGTACCCTACTCCTGACTGATACCTTTCAACAATGAGATCCCTTTGATGCTTTGTAAGATCCCTGCGAACCATGGCTTTTGCTGTAGCAGGCAACTGAGTAAATGTCAGGAAAATCCTAGTAGGACAGCTGACCATTATTTGGTGTTAATCAAAGAGTCCCTGTAATTGATGGCAGGTGAGTACCCAAGAAGACATAATGATGTAATTAAATCAAAAGGTGCTTCAACAAAGTATTAGTTTCAGGCTGTGCACACTTATGTATCTAGCTTATTGTACATTTTTTTATTTTTCATAATTGTTCCCCTAACAGATGTGTTTGTTTTTCAATTGAATTGTACAGGTTAAAGGTCACATTAAAAGTGGGAAGAGTTTTGAAATGTTTTATTGTGGTCTCATTTTTGTATATCACAAATACCTGGCATTTTAACAAGGGTGTGTACACTTTTTATATACACTTTTTATTTACACTGTATAAGAGTAATTTTTAAAATATGTGCCTGGTTTTGGGCCTTTGTCCCCCCATTTTGTCAGTCTTTGTCTGGACTTCTTGCACTGACAGGTTGTGAGGTATGCTACAGATATGTTACATCTCCTGCAAATAGGCCCCTGTGATGACCACTTTGATGCAATGCAGTTAACCCCATCACAAGTGAACATGTACATATCGCAATATGGCTAAGAGTAACAGTTGTGTGCATGGTAAAATGCATGACCTTAACATGTCTGGGGTATTGGTGAGCCACAACAGAGCAATCCCATACTCACCGGCTTCAGGCTGCTGTCCCAAATCCAGACCAGAGATACATATGTAGTTGTGGGGGAGAGGTATTGTCAGCAGACTCACATGAGGCATTGGTACAAGATGAATGCTGCTTTTCTGCACATGTACAGTACAAGATCTGATATTACACAATTTGCTGTCCTTCACCATAGATGTGCACTTGTGTGCATTACAAAACCCCACCCACAAATGCAGTTTGACCTGACATATGCATCTATCTACTCTACAGAAGCCAGTATGACTGCTACAGTATTCAATTGATGTCCATTGGGGCCTTACCTGGACACTCCTCACCTGTTGTCTGGGTGCCACCCACCTCCACGACTTGTGTGTGTTGAGTTTGCTGGTGTGTGGAGGCTGCTCCAAGGTTGGAAAGGGGCTCCTGCATTGGTGTAAGTGGGGCCTGCATAGCAGGACCCCCACCTGTGGCGGTATGGTCCCTGGCCATGGCAGCAGCCCTTTGCCGGGCATGGCATATCAGATCAGTTGCCCGATGCCTGACCTGATCGTATGTGCGTCCATGGTGGCCCACATTGTTTACTCTGTGGACAAGGTCATCCCACAGGGTGGTCCACTCCTGCACAGTCTGTTGGCTACGGCCAAACATCACCCCATGGTGCTGGATGATCATATCTGTAATGGTTGCAGTTTCAGCTGCAGTTTATGCTGGCTGTCTCACATGTTGCATTTCACCTGGAAGACATAAACAGGGAAACACATCACAGGACCTCATACATTGGTCAGCCTTATTCACAGAACCTGCACATCAACATTGACTAGCATTAGCCACCACTTACGACCACATCATACCCCTGTCATCTATCAGCACAGTATGAGCTTACATTGCACTCCTGGTCCTGATGTGACATGTTCCCCCCATGCAGGCCAGTAAATTGCTTAATCCACCATTCACCTTTGTGTAGAGGGATGATAGTGGCCATCTTCCTTGCAGATGGGATGTCAATGGTGCTCAGGCTTTGCTTGCATACAGTGTGTAATGGAGCTAGGAACATATGCCTGAGTTCATGTAGGATGCAGACAGGGATGTTATCAGGTCCCATGGAGACTTATTTTTGTTACCTTTGATTAGGAATTATGGACCTGCTCCCTGCTGATGAGGGGAAGGGTGCTGTGCATATCAACCTATACTAATGGTGGAACGGGGGGTTTGATGTTTTCCCTTAACCTGTCTGCAGCAGGTTGGCTATAGCTATGGTGTATGAGTATGTGGTGTAATTGACCACCAGTACAGGGTGGGTTGGGTTGTTGCCTCTGAGATTGAAGACATATGTGAAGACGGCTTTGTGATTGGCCTTGGTGGATGTGTCCAATTTGTACTCATAGTTAGCCTTACAGTAATTTACCTGTGACCTTATATGCTTGTTCAGACAAAGGGTGACTTGCTTCCAAGTTGGTGCCTGCTCCTACTTGACCCTGTACAGCCAATATAGTGACAGATTATGTGGTTTGTGTATTGCTGCTTCCAGCAAAAGGGATTACTCTACCTTGGTGGAGGCAGGTTTTATGAGTCAGGTATTGCATCCATACAGCTATGTAGGTGCTCATATAACTGTTTGTAGTAGGCATGGACACAAGGTCATAACACAGTTGGACACCTCTCCAATTTCAACCTGATAATCATGCTTATTCTAGTACCCATGTCTGTGTCAGGGCAATGCAACAACCAGTAGCTGTAGAAATTTATGTCTGCTGGATGCACAGAAACTAAGATTACACACATGTACAACATGTACAGCTTATTTACCTGATGTTTTGCATCCCATGTCTGTTGTTTTTAGGCTTCCAGCTACACCTACTCATACATAGATGTGCACAGGTAATACCTGATATACATTTCTGTTCTATGTCACTGTGGCACACTGTATTTACACTCTTGCTGCTCAGTCATACCTCTCA
This sequence comes from Protopterus annectens, assembly GCF_019279795.1. NCBI lineage: Eukaryota > Metazoa > Chordata > Ceratodontiformes > Protopteridae > Protopterus > Protopterus annectens. Next base: position 903,208,216 of record NC_056727.1, on the reverse strand, counting down.
ACCTGTTAGAGCAGGACATCTGGAGGAGACCACACATAAATGGGGGGCAATGGCCCAAAATTAGTGACACTGTATTAATATTGCTGTAACACACAAGTTAGTTGATAGCACAGTAGGCTTTGAATTCACAGAAATACCCTGGAGGATGTCTGACACTCATATGTATGCTATTATGTTCTAATGTCAGTTTTCACAGATTTGCCCACAATTTGCCAGACATAACGCAACTCTATGAGTAAATGACTACAAATATAAGGCACACATATGGTCAGTGTGCATAACACTGGACAGTTGAATGGTATGAGCTCAGCATATCACATGCGGTTCAACACACAGGTCTGCGACAGTAGTTTACTATGCACATACCCTATATAGGTCTCTCAGATTTGTGAGACAAACATGTATATCATAGTTGTACTCACAAGTAACATATGGATATCTACGACATCCCAGTAGCTGGCCTAGCAGTGTCACAGTCAGTATTGTCCAACAGACACTCCAGTAGTAGTCATATGTGAGCTGTCCTTTCCTGTGGTGACTCAGGGTCATGAGCTGTGATCTATGTCACTGCAGACAGACCCAAATGCTATGTCCATAGGTGCTGATCAGCAATATATCAATACAACAAGTCTTGTTTAGACATATTTATTTAACTTCCTATTTCCCATTATTACATACCCCCTACTGCATTATATTACATGATTACTTGTTTGACATACCTTTCAAGTATTGTTGATTTTGCTTTCACTTTGTGTTCTCTCTCTCTCTGTCTCCAGATGTAGAGGTATACACCTGTTTTGCATAGGCAGCAGCTTGCTTTTTATGCTCATAAGCAGGTGATGGCCTGTGCACTAATTGGTATCCCTACTTGCTAATTGCATGCAGAGCAGCTGTGTAGTTATTCCTATAGCCAATGGCATGGCAACACACTGCTGTAATTGAGTACTTCATGTGGTCATTGCCCCTTTTCCTTGACTGTGAGGAGGACACCATGGAGGTGTGTGAACAACAGCATCACAGAGGGTAGTTGGAAAAACCTCTTACAACAAAAAATGTGGAGACAGCCCAACAAAATGGGGGAGAAGGTTCCAGACTTAGGGATAGAATGTAAGTATTGCTGTTATACAGTTGGATTAATGCTAGTTTAACAGGGTTTGTGTGGACATGGATTTTCTGAGTGATTTTAAGTCTGACAGTGTTATGTGGTTAACATAACTCTCTACTGTAGGGCTATCCACAGGCCAGAAGTTTGACTCTTATGTTTGGTCTGTTCCTCTGACAGTTTTTGTCCTTGGCAAATCAGTAGCATACTCTGGGGATTGCAGTCAGTAAATGCTAACATCCATTTGTGTTTCTGACTTCATATCCCTCAGAAAAGATATGTTACACCAGACCCCGTAACACCAGCAACTTTCTCAGTTTATAACAGCAGTATTTCAAATATGCCCCTGTTTTTGCGCCTCTGTCCCCCAATTATGTCAGGTTTTGTCCAGATGTCATGCAGTAAAAGGTTGATAGGTATGGTATATCATTATTTACTGCCTTCATTCCTGATATCATCCCAGTGATGTAGCAAAATGCCAGACATGTTAAGAGGAAGAGGCCATATATATGAGGACAAAGCCTGGACATTCTGTGGAAATCTGTACAGTTTAGAGGTCTGTGTATGTCTGGCGATTGTTAACAGACTGCCAGGATTGTGTAGCAGTGTAGTGTATAAATGTTAGTTGGGCTGTGTAGGGAGAGGGGCAGCTCTAAGTGTCATGGCTCCTTTTCTATCTGACTGTGCATGCTGCTCCAGTTTCTGGTAGTCTACTGGCTGTATATGTTTGTAGGGACAGACTGAGACATGCCCAGTACCACCTCAGGATTCCTACTACACTGTGACTTGGGGCAATATGTGTAGGGGTAGTGTGTGAGTGGAAAACATGATATTTTTTTCGCAGTCGTTATACTGTGGTATGTCACTGTGACTGTGGTGTAATTGGTTTTGGGTATGCACTTTCACACCTGTGTCTGTTTTTCACTACTATTACATTCCTGTAGTGCCTGATATATTTGCAAATACATGCATAATTCCCCATAGCTGATTTGGTGTAGTGTTGTGTCAGTCTGACTGTAGTTTGGATGGTGGCTGGTGACATGCTTAGCAGCTCAGTGTAGTTTTCCTAATGTCATGTTATGTCCAGATATTTGTAGGATGTCCAGTTGTCTGGCTCATATCTTTGGTCTGGTCCCCATAAGTGTTGTGTATTTCTGACAAATCATTGAGATGATGTGAGGATTTAAGTCACTAACTAATGAGAAGCAATTGAGTCTTGGATTTATGCTATTTCAGTCAATATATATTAGAACAGGCAGTGTTACTGCAGCAACTGCCTCAGCTTATCTACTCAAGTATTTCAGAGGTGCTAGAGAGAGAGAGAGAGAAGCAAGTGGAATAAACGTTTGGATATACTGGCAGTTGTTTTCTTTCCTATTGGATACAACTTCTCATTTTGGTGCTTGTGTTGTCTTTCATCTTTATTTCAGATATGTCCCTATTTTCATGGCATTGTCCCCCCACTTTTTCAGGCTTGGTCCAGATGTGTTGCACTAAGGGGTTCTGAGCATACCTCTCAAATGGCCAGATTGTTGCAGAATGTCCAGGTTTATTGCTTATATTTTTAGTCTGTTCCACAAATTATTTGTATTTCTCTGGTAAATCACTGTGATGATCTGAGGATTTCTGTCAGTAAGTGATGACATACATTTCAGTTTCAGACCTCATATCCTTCAGAAAATGTATGCTGAAACAAACCCTGTTACTCTAGCAACTTTCTACATTTATATGAGCAATATTTAAAATATGTCCCTAGTTTTGGCCCAGTGTCCCCCCATTTTGACAGCCTTTGCCCAGATTTCTTGCACTAAGAGGTTGAGAGGTATGGCTCTGAGGTATGACTGCACTACATGTTATGTATATATATATATATATATATATATATATATATATATATATGAGAGAGAGAGAGAGAGAGAGAGATATAAATATATATAGATACACACACACACACACATATATATATATATATATATATATATATATATATATATATATATTTATATATTTTTATGAATATATTTTTCATATATATATATATATATATATATATATATATATATATGTGTGTATCTCCATACACATATACATATATATATATATATATATATATATATATATATATATATATATATACATATATATATATATATATATATATATATATATATATATATATATATATATATGTGTGTGTGTGTGTGTTTATGTATATATACAAAACCTGATTGATTCCCCAGAGTTTTTTCCCGACTGTTGAATGACTCTGCTGCATGATATGTTTGAAAAAGTATCAGATATTCCTGCAGCTCAAATGGTGTAGTGATACATTACTGTGACTTCAGTGCCCAGGGTCCTGGGTTTGAGGCTAGGCAAGGCTGATCATTTTGTTGCTAGGCAGAACAGTGGCTGATGGAGACAGACTGATTAAAGCAGTTTTAAGAAGATTTGCCCGATGCTAAAGGGCCCTTAGATTTGCTTAGTGCTGTTTATTCCCACTTAAACCCACCCTAATTCCAAAAGAAGAAAAAAAAAGTGATAGCAAAGTGGTGAAATTGAAGCAAGCAGGGGGTAAAACATTAGGAGAAGCAGTTAGGGATGTGCAGGACGGGTGTAGGAAAGGACCATAGCTCTGCATTTTTTATGCAGCAACAGCTGTGACATATGACTATAATTTGGAATTTACAGCCTCACACCCCCACAGGAAGGGGTGAGGGCAATGTACAATTCTACTGTAATTTGATTGTGAAATGATTTCTGACACTGTAAGTGGGGACGAAATGTAGAGCTATGTATGGGGCAATATTTTTTTGTGGGACAGATGCCCCTTTTTCTCTTTAAGGTTAGAGCGGTATGGTGAGGAAGGGTTGTAGGTACATTTGGGGAGATAGGTTGGTCAGGTGAGGTTGCATTAGCAGACAGACAAGACACAAAAGACAGCAGACAGAGGTGGTGTATGACACATGAGGGGGATAAACACCTTGAACTGGGAAGATTGTTGGGAATCTGAGGCTCATACAGATGGTGACAGTGGGACTGAGCTCCCCACCCATGGGCAGTCAGCACTGCCCCTTCACAGCCCGAGGATGGCTGTGATGGTGGCTGGACAGGAGGGGTGGGCTGCCCCTCAAGGTGCACCAGTCAACCCTCAGTTTGGCGGAGGCATACATCCATTTCTGATTGGAGTAGCCTGCACACCAAGCCTCAGAACTGACGGCAGGTGACAGTCTCCCCTCCCCACCCACGTAGAAGGGGGGAACGGGTCCCATCCCCTGAGGTGGTTCCACCTGAGGGTGGTGCAGGACCAGTGGAAGGGACACTTCCAGGTTGTGTCTCAGATGTGCTGGGGCCTGGTACCATGGCAGGATGAGATGGGATGAGCGGATCTGGTGAGATCGGCCGTCCCAAATGGGCTGTGTTGTTGGGTGGATTGGAAATATATTGGTTAGTCATGAACAACGCATTTCAATGTTAGTTATAACAGCATGCATGGGTTTTCCAATCAACCCAGAACAATAGAAATCAAACAATAGCATAACAAACAGAACACACGCATATATGGATTAACAGTCAGAACTGTAAAAGCATGCCAATTATATTTAGGGCAACAGGCCACCAATGATGGTATTTGAACAAGGTATGTTAATATGTAACCAATTAAATTTATGAACAATAATAGGACACATGTCCCAACATCAGATTTGGAGAACAACATACCCATAGTATATGAAAATAAATTATTGATGCAGACAAAGGGGGGGGGGGTCCATTAACAACTATATAGGCTTCTATTTTTCATAACAGTACTGCTCATTAATGCACAGGTCTGCCCTCACTTTACATATACCTGTGGCCCATAGCTTCTGCATCACACTGTTAAGTTGTTAACCTAGAATGGTATATGGAAAGTGTGACTACTCTGGGTACATGACTGGATGGGACTCGTACATGTCAGGGTTACATATATGACTAACAAGGTGTACCCTGCAATTATGTTGTGTGAGTGTGGTACTGGCATTCTTCAATTGGATTCATATCTGTGTCCGAGGTTATTGGCAACAGTGATCACTAGCCATGACAGAGTGACACTAGAGAGACATGCATGGTTATGTACCTACCCTGCTGTCTTTTGCAGACATGGGGTTGAACACTGGAATATTTGGACACACTTTATTAATATACCCATCATACAGCTACTACAAAACTTTCTTTACCTGGAAAACATGTGGGGGAAATGTCTGTTAACACTACCTGTTTCTACAAATATTCAGGTTTACATGTGTGCAACTATTCATACATCTTAGTACCAGTCCCTGGATTCCAACCATGGTCTGTGTGTGCAAAAAGGAAGAACATATTTAATTCTCATCACACTGAGCTACTGGGGAACTGTTGTTTCTTGCTTGACTGATTTCTGCCTAATACACACTTGGTTAGACATTCTGACCTTGTGATAATTGCAGTCTCTACCTATTACACTCTCATACTTGCCTGAATCAGCATACCCACAGTCAGGACTATATAGATCTGAAAGGTAAAGGTTAAAAGAAGGCAATGCTGCAGTGGACACACTGTAATTCATTACACATTACTAATCAAGCGTCAGATGTTATTGCAGGACATATTTCACATTTCATTTATATCTTGTTTTAGAGTTCCAAAATCTACACTGTTGCCTAACAGCTGCTTAAGAAAAAAAAACACAGTTAATGCATGCTGCCTAGACACCTGTATACATTTTCTATTTCTTCAACAAACCAAAGTAAAGACAACAGTTGGTGTTGTAGATTTTTATTTCAGTAGCATGACACAGTGCTTTATTACAGTGAAGAATCTATATTCATTAGTACTGCATATCCTGTAGATGAATATTTGGGGTGACAAACCTATTATTTATTCAGTACACTCAAAACACACTATACCTACTGGCAGTAAACACTGGTACTCCTACTTATTTCTTACACGATATACTGCAAGAAAAATCTGTACTCACCAGACTCTTGGTGCAGCCTAGCTGTCTGTCAGTATGAGCCTCAACATTGGCAGCTCTCTCCTCTGCAGCTGTAGGGAGAATAAAAAACTTTATGCATGTCTGCCTATCACATACTCATGTTAGAATTTGGTAAAGCTGTGAGTGAGATACCTGCAAATTTCTGAGGCATTCCCATCCTGTGCATCTTGAATCCACTGGGCCAAGAGTGCCCCCTTCCGTAGTGCTGACAAGCCTGCTCACCAGTCCGTGGGATGCCAGTGGCACTGGTGAATTCATGTGACAGATAGTCCCAGGCCTCAGACTTGTACTGAGAGCCCTGTTACTGGCCCTACAGCAGTCTGTTGTCATGGTCCTTGACAAGGAGCCCAGCCATGACTCTGGATTCCAGGATGCCCCAGCGCTGCACCAGAAATTGAGCTCCCTCTCCTATGCCTGACATAGCTCCTGCAGTGATTAAACTCCATAAGGTTATGGCTGTTTTCCTGCCTGTGCAGTTTAAATAAGACCATATTCCCACCGTTTCGTGCCATTGGACCATTTTCAAAAATGCTAAGCACAGCTAAGAAGCACATAAACACACTAAGCTGAGTTGAGCAGTGCTTAAAGAGTCAATTGCTTAACAGTGCTTAGCTGTGAGCAAATCCACTTAGCTGGGCTGAATGCTGCTTAAAATTATACTTGTAAGCAATTCTCAACCCAGCTAAGTGAAACTGAGTACTGCTAAGCATTTCTCAGTTTTCATTTTAAATAATATTCACAGATTAGACATTACTTAGTCATTACTGACATCTTATTAGGTGTATATATTTTACTTTACATGACATACCCCTATGTGCTTTCCTTACATTACGTTGGGGTGCAAATGTACTGTCTGGGACACTTGTGTTTACAAAGGGGATTTCACATCATATATTTAGTGACACTGCAATTGTGGACCTGCTACACTACACTGGTTAACAAATATAAACTACTACACACTTCAACTTCACTAATAAATGAAAGAGAAATATGGAAATTATAAAAATTATAATGATTATGCATATATATATATATATATATATATATATATATATATATATATATATATTGAAGCATTATTGATTTTACAGAAAACCATTATGCATGATATATTTACTGAAACAGGAGTAACTCTCACAGCTCAAATGGTGTAATGGTAGGTTTTCTGACTGCAGTGTACAGGGTCCTGGGTTTGAAGCTTGCCAGGACCGATCATTTTGTTGCTAGGCACAACAGTGGCTGCTGGAGACAGAGGGATTAGAGCAGTTTTAAGCAGTTGTAAGCAGGTTTGCGTGGGTTTGCACAACACTAAGCGATTCTAAAAGCTGCTTAGCCCTGAAGGAGCTTAATCCTGCTTAGCATCACTTAGCACTGCTTCAACCCACTTAAACATGCTTAAACATACCTTAATTTAAAACAAAACAAAAGGAAAATAAAAAAGGGTGAAGCACAGTTCACATCATATATCTACTGACACTGCAGTACTGGAACAGATGCACTACCCTGGTTAACAAATATCAATTCCTACATCATTGTGAAAAAATAAAAATAAAATTAATTTAACAATGTTTTCCCATTTACAAAAGGAATGAACTGCCTTGGTACTCAGACCCTGAACTTCTGCACACCAAGCTGGAACACTAAGCGCTACACTATTTCATCACTGAATATTTTGCCTGTAATTTTGTATTCAGCTCATACAGCAACCTGTAGCACAAACATGCTCAGCTACACTTAAACACCACTTATATGTAAAATTAAAATATATATATATATATATATATATATATATATATATATATATATATATATATAAATATATATATATAAACAGTTTAATGAGATATATCCACAATACTAATATTTAACATTTGGTAATGCACAACCTGCCATTCTATCAACTTTCTAAGTTTGTCAGAGTAATATTTCACAGGTTGTATATTAGCATGTATTTTCTGAAGGGCATGAAATCTGATACTCAAATGTCTGTTATTATTTCTAAATACAAAAATAAAACACAGTTTGTATGAGGGACAGAACAAAAATATGAGGCAAAAAGCTGGACATTCTGCGAAGATCTGTGCAGTTGAAAGGTATGCCTGACCAAATATGTGAGCCAGCACTCTGGACGTTCAGTAAAGATCTGCATGGTTGAGAGGTATGCCTGACCAAATATGTGAGCCAACACAATGGACATTCTGCGAAGATCTGTGCAGTTGAGAGATATGTCTGACCAAATATGTGAGCCAACACCTCATGACATTCTGTGAAGATCTGTGCAGTTGCAAGGTATGCCTGACCAAATATGTGAGGCAACACTCTGGGCATTAAGCAAAGATCTGTGCAGTTGCGAGGTATGCCTGACCAAATATGTGAGCCAGCACTCTGGACATTCAGCGAAGATCTGTGCAGCTGCAAGGTATGCCTGACCAAATATGTGAGCCAACACTATGGACATTCCGCAAAAATCTGTGCAGTTGCAAGGTAAAGTGCTGTACGGCACTTTGACAATGCAGGGAGCGTGTGACAGTACCTGTCACACACCCCCTGCATTTATTTCCTAATCTACTAGCTATTTCAGTGTTTGCAGACACTGAAATGCATTTAAAAAGTGCCGTATGGCACTTTTTGAATGCAAAGAGCATGTTAGATGTGTGTGCAGTACTTAAACACGCCCCCTGCACTCAGTAGTCTTCGTGCCCATGTAGTCTTAGCAGTAGCGTGCTTTCATGAATATGGAAGGCGCGTTGCTGTTAATGCTAACACTACACAGACACGGTTCACTCTGTTTATTGAATCCTGGGGAATGTCTCTTACAAATGCTTAAAAGCTCTGAATCAAGTATGGTTACCAGGCACTCTTTTTAATGGTGACAGACAACACAACAGCATACCTCTCAACTATACCGAATTTCTTGGTATTTACTGGTTTTGAGGGCAAAATAATGGGGTGCCACGAATTACTGAGTGGCCACTTTAATTTCCGATTTTTTTTTTACAAATTTAAAAAATTATAGCTGACGTCACCTCCATCACCAGTCTACAGGGGCATGCATGATGACATCAGCTTCATAGCTTTATTTTGAAGCGTTTTGGAGAAAGTACACAACAATGGAGGCTGTCTGTGCAAATTTTAAATTTCAATCCACCCAGCACCCACCCACAGAAATGGGCTCCCAAGTGAGGTAAGAGAAACAAAGAATTATGCTAACTAGCCCAGCTAGACAGACAGTGGAGTGATTCATTAATTCCATGCCATCTGTGACTCTGTGTACTGTAGTTCTTTATTTGTAGGCACTGGCTGGGCATCAGCTCATTGTTCGGTTTGTAATTGTTAATTCTGGGCACTTGTTGAACTTTGTATATGTGACTGTGTAATGTGCTAATATGTATCTAATTCGTAGGCAGCAGCGGCTCACAGATACTTAGTTTGGCAGCATCTGAACAGCTTGAACTCGCATGTGATGTGTGTATTAAGCAGACGGCATTTTCCTGCACTCTGTGGTCACGGTGCTAAACTAAGTTATATTTGAATGAAGCAGCTTGCAGACAGTCATATTCCTCCACTCTGTGTATTGGTCTGATAGCAGGGCTCGCAGAATGTATATTGGTGATAGCTGCTTGCAGAATGTGTGTTAATTTATTTTTATTTTATTTATTTATTTTACATTTGTTGACCGGGATAGTCCGACTGGATGCATGTCCATTTTCAGTGGAGGCCTGGGGAGAAAAATTCCAAGGGTAAGCAGATACAGCATTACATAATACCAGCATTACATATTACAAACAGACTATTTACAGAGATTACATAAGTAAGCAAGTTAAACAAGTTCCACAGGTTAGAGTTAATCCTGAGCGCACATAGCACATCATATTAAGCCTTTCTAAATCAGTGTTAGGCACATGTGAGTCACTTAATGATCACGTCTTTGAATGTGTAATGGAAAAGGAGGACATGACAGCCAGTCTTGCTTGTGTACATTTTATGTCTGCTGCTTGACATCATAAGAGAACTTAGAGAAAATTAAGTAAAATGTCATAAAGAGTTTCAGATCTGTACATGGGCAGAACATTGTTTTTAAGAACAGAGTGATGCTTGAACATATCAACCTCCTCTCACACACTGTTTATGGTGATATTGATCATCAAACTTACACATTCCTGCCAAGCTCTTCCAGTGTCCAAAACACTGCTTAGACTCACATCATCTGAATCATAGGGCTTTATGCCTCACTGCAACAGAGCCAGGCTGTTTCTATTCATTACACAGATTGTTACATAGAATGTTACGCAGTTCATGAAATGTTTCAGGAATAGGCTACTATCTGAGAAGCTTTCTATTGTACTACTGAAGTAATTGTTTAACATTCTGTGGCTTTGTTACTTAGTGTGGAGAGGGTTAGAATCATATGTAAGTTTCTCATGCTTTTAGTTAGTTTAAAGGCATTATTTGTCTTAGGTCCAGTTTGCCAGAGATATTACTTTATGAGAAATTTTCCTCTTTTAATTTAATTTATGTGTTTATTTTTATCTTGTGTGTAGGTACCAGTCAGCAAAACATATTGTTCTTTATGTACAGCAGGCACCGTGGTGTATTTTACAAAATATGTAAGAAAGTTACATTTGATGATTTATAATGGAAGTAAACCCAGTAAGCATTATAATAACTCTCACAGGATGCTGAAGCAGTTGGCTGACAGTCACTAACTTCTGCTTATTAAGTGTAGTCTTTGAATGTAGTGCCATTTGCCTCAGGAAAAGAACAAGCATCATTTTTTATATTGGGCTAGATGAAGTAATTGATACCCACATGATCAATACACTAAGCTTTGCTCCCCAATTGAAAAAAAATGTTCACACTGTCAACTTTGACATTGCTTTATTTTACGTTATGATACAAAAACACTGTGATTAAACCATATTTTGGTTGTCTGTTCTTCAGTTTGCATTTGAAAGTTAGTATCCCACAATTCCACTGGAGTGAGAGGGGTTACATAATTATTTTTTTTCCTCAAAATTTCTTTTATTTTCAATACATAAGATTTTTAAATATCATTTTAAACAACTATATGCAATATTTACAATAGCCTGACTTCAGTTATATAAACAGCATGCTATTAAATATAGAATTAACAGATCAGTTATCAGATATACAATATTGATTATTGCAGAGTGCCCAACAAAGATATAACTTTCTTCCAAGGATTATTTACCAATGGCCTGGGATAGATTCGTAGTTCTTTGATTTTTATTTCCATCGATGCAGTTGTCTTCAGTAAAGTGTAGAATTCTTCCATGGTCAGGGGTGTATTTGAATTCCACCTTCTGGTTACGTCTTTCCTAGATATAGCAAGTATTGTCCATAACAAATACATATTTGTCTTATTCAGGTAGGGACCTTCATTTACATTTAGTATAATTAATGCTTTAGTTAAGGTAAAGGATTCATTAAATAAAGCTTGTAAAAATTATTGATTCCATTCCAATATGATTTAATTTTATTACATTCATAAAAAATATGAATCCAGTCTGCTTTATTTGACTTTTCACACCCCCAGCAAAAAACATTTGTAGTAGTACTGATCTTTTTAATTCTATCTGATGTTAAAAATGCTCTATGTAAGTATTTCCAGTTAAATATTTTCCAGTAGTGTGTGTTAGAGGTTTTAATTTCTTCTGTTAACTGCAATGACTGACCTTTTGTTAAGAACTGCCAGTATGATGATTTAGGAATTGTTTTATATGTTATTAACTCTTTATATAGATTTGAAATGGAATTTTTCTTTTCACAACTATTATATATAAATTCATACAGAAAACTTATTAGATTTGGAATATCTTTAAAAGAGGAATTATTACTTAAGCTGCATAAATCTTGAGTGTACATTAGAATGCTTTGTAAGATTAACCAGTCCTGTGTTGGAATATTGTAAGCAGTTTTTATCATATGTATATCTAAAACATTTAATTTATTTACACATTGAAACCAGCATAAGAATCCATTTTGTTCCCAGGAGGTTATTGTTTCCCTATATATTTTGTGTGGAAAGTTCTTAGTGATGGCAAATGGGGTTAAAAGGTCAAACCAAAGTTTTAGATCAATGTTTGCATTGAGAAGTTTCCTAAAGGAATTGATGTAATGATTAATCAGTGTTGTTTTAGAAGGTTTTGTTATATTATATTGCATATTTATGCATAGTATGTACCAGGGTTTGTTTGATTTGTCTACTATTAATTGTTTTTAACAGATTCAATTCATTTGTTAATATAGCCGTTGTTAATTCTTTCCAGTTGGTAAAATAATTTGGGTTTATCCAGTCTATTGTAGTTTAAAGCACAGATGCTTTTATATATGTTTCTATTTCTGGGAAGTTCAATCCTCCTTGTTTCCAGGGTCTAATGTGATGAGTTAGAGCTACTCTATTCTTTTTGGGATACCATAAAAATGTTATTAAACATGAGTTTATTTCTTTAAGAATGCATCTTTCAGGAATTAACTGTATTGCTAATGCTACATATAGTATTTTTGGTAATAAGACCATTTTTATTAATTGCCATCTATCTTCAAAAGTTAATATAATTTTGTTCCACTTTTCTATATTTTTTATTGTTTCAATAATGTTTTTATAATTTATTAATATTGTTTCATTTGTATTTTTGCATAACACTATTCCTAAATAATTTAGCCTAAGTTCTTGTTTTCCTATGATGGATTTATGTGTAACTTGTAGTTATTTTTTCTTATTTAAAAATAGAAATTTTGATTTTGATCTATTAAAGTGTAGACCTGAAATCTTATAAAATTTCTCCATTACTTCTTCTAGCTCTCCTAATGACTCTCTGGAGTTTGACAGGGTTAATAAAATATCAGCAAAAAACATTATTTTAGATATGTACTGGTCATAGACTTCTACTCCTTTTATTCTTGGATTAGCGCATATTGTTTCTGCAAGTATTTCTATAACCAAAGCAAATGAAATAGGAGAAAGGGGCATCCTTGTTTAGTACCGTTCGTTATATGGATAGATTCTGAGGTGAAAGGACCTAATTTAATGTAGGCTAAGTTATTAATATATATATTTTTTTAGTAATAAGATGAAGGGAGGAGGAAATTCAAATAATGCTAAAGGTTTAAATAGATATTCCCAGTTGAGGGAATCGAAGGCTTTTTCTATGTCTAATCCAATTACAAGTGTAAGTATCCTTTTAATATTATCATGTGTGTGCCTGTTATATAAAAATCCAGTTTGATCATTATTAATTGTCTTTGAAAGTGGGATTTTCATTCTGTTAGCTAGGATTGACATGAATATTTTGTAATCATCATTCAGTAATGATATAGGTCTGTATGAAGTGTAAAGGTCTGGTGATTTATTATCTTTTAGAATTGCTGTTATGAGAGAATATTTCCATGAGGGTGGTATTTTTGCTTCTGACTGGACTTCTAGCAAAGTTTTATGAAAAAGGGAGATTACTGTTGAAGGGAAGAGTTTGTAAATTTCCGTAATTGTACCATCTATCTCTAGACCTTTGTTAGATTTACTTTCTTTTATCTTGATAACAATTTCTTTGTAGGATATAGGTTTTTTTAGGTCTAGTTTTAAGTTTTCTGGAATTTTTTTTTGTATTGATAAGGTTTGTATCTAAGTTTATTTGGTTGGTATCTAAATCTTCTTTTTTTGAAGTGTTCCATATAATGGCACCGAAATGCTTCAAGGATGTCTCCTATATCTGCTACATTGTTCCATTTCTTTTCATGCTATATACTACTAATGTATTTTAATTCTTGTAGATAAGTTATGTAGATATCTGGGGGAGGTGGGTAATGAGTTTATTTTTGATTTTTCCAAGGCTAGACAAGTTTTGTGTGTTAGAATTTCATTATATTTTTTATTTAATTCCTCTATTTCTTTTTTGACTTCTGGACAATTCTGATTTTTTTTAGATTTTGCTATTAAGAATCTGGTTTGCAAGTCTAATGATTCAGATTCCCACTCTCTAACTTTGTTTTGTACCTGCTAAGGGTCTTACCAAATAAATATGCTTTTGATGAGTCCCAAACTATGACTCTACTGATTTCTGTTGTATTATTAATTTCAAGAAATAATTGTAGTTCTGACAACATCCAGGGTCTGAATTATTTAATTTTCATGATGTATGATAGAATTCTAGTTGAGACGATTAAAGGTTTAAACTCTATTTGGAGATTCATTATCAGAGAGTCATGATCTAAGAAGGGGCATGGAACTATCGAGAAGTTGAGGATTTTTGTTTGTAAATCTTGAACTACGAATAATTTGTCTATTCTGGTTTGTGTTCCAAATCTATGGCCTTTATGGGAAAATAATAAGGATTTATCATATTTTACTTTAAAAGTGTCTATTAAATGAAATGAATCAATCCATCTTTTTAAGGATTTTGAAATAGTTGCTGTGCGAAAAGACTTCTTGGTGGTTTCAGAAGCTTCTAAGGTACAATTAAAGTCTCCTCCCAGTATAAGATTTCCTTTATAATTGTTGGAAATAAAATATAGGTGTTTTTTAACCATTCCTGTTCCAATTCCTGGGAACCAATATAGATTAGCTAAGGTCCATATTCTCGTATTAAATTTAATTATATCAAACGCTAGTAGACCTTCTTTGTCTTCATATTTATAAATAACTTTTGGAGTGATTTATGTTTTTCTTCCAGAGAATTCATACTCCTTTTGTCTTTGTTCTATAGGAGGATTGAGCTAAGACTGCATAGTCCTTAGGGTTCCAAATAAAGCTATCATTAGTCTTAAAATGTGTTTCCTGGATAAATACTACTTGTGCTTTATTTAGATTTAAATATTTTGGTAAGTTTGATCTTTTATTTGCATTTTTTAAGCCATTAGTATTTAATGATAAGGATGTTAAATCCATTTCAATTTATTGTTGGAAGAAACATTTTCCTTCTTTATTTATTTTGATTATAGTAGTTATACCATATTCTCTGATAACACTGAATGTTATTTTTATGTGTGTAAACTTGGGAGTGTAATTTAATGTTCTTCTTTAAATACAAGTAGGGTAAAATTCTGGTCAAGCTTTAAAAAAGTACTTCTATAAAACATTAATTCTAAAGTATCAAATACAAGTAAATATGAATTTCCCATTAAACATGGAATGAAAGTCATTCCTAATCCAATAGATAAAACTAGATCTATTGGATTATCACTCATATCTTTAACCAACAATATCAGCTGAGCTCCATATGTTAAATTATTATATGGAGAATTTTCTTAAAAGAGATATGAAATTCTGTATTATTCTATAGTATTTTCTATATCAGGATGGAATGTTAGTAGTGTAAACAATTATTATGTTGACTTAGAAAATATCCAATATTTAGTTACCCTTAAGGGATCCCAAACATGTCAGATATGTCATTTTGGATAAATTAAATGCAACAGAGGAACATGCACTAAATAAGCCAACAACAAATAGATTATTACTAAAATAATTTGACTAAAAGGACTCTGTAGGAGACAATGAGTGATTACCAATGAAATATGAATTTACTGTAGGTGTACTGTCTTCCTTTACTTTCCCACTCTTCAGCTCACCAACTTCAACTTACACTTATGAAAAGACATGACTTATCAGTGGTATCCTGACTCTGAGTAGAGGTGCCCTACATTCTAGTGTGCAGTGCTTTTACATATTTTTAGATTTACAACGCAGAGTCTAAGAATGAACTATGATCACCCTGACAATTCCCATCCTGCATAGGGCACCTCCTGCTTCCAGAATGGGTAATCACATCAGGTCTAGAATAAATGTGTAGGTACGCATATGGTAATCAAGACTTACCGTAGGTCAGTATTAATCAAATAGTGTTTAGAGCATCTTAGAGAGTTCTCGGGGCAGTTAGAAATGAATACTCTTAAGCCTCTCCTCCCTTGACCAAAAACAGAGATTTCTCTTCCCTGTCTTTCCCTTATTTGAAATCAATACTAATAAAAGAAATTCAGCAAACATAGGTAAACAGAAATAACATTCAGTAGTCCGTCTTGTACATGACTCGCAATCCATTAAACAAGTTAGTGACTAACATCACTTTAGTAAATATTATAAAGACAAATTAGAAATAATTTCCTAGCTCTTTAAATTTTCTGATAAAGCAAAAAGTTAACAGTAAGCTATTTTAACTAAAAGTGTAAAGCATTTCAATTTTTCCTTGCATGTATACATTTCTACTTATATTGCAGTGTCAATAGCTGTCTTTGAAATCTGTACAATACTTCACTTCTTCAAATCATTCCTTTTTCAATTCAGGTTTTGTTTTGTCAAACCGGCAACAATATTTCAAGGACACAATTAATATTTAGACTGATGTTTCAAATAAAAACCTTGTCAGTTGCCAATTGAATTAGTTTAGAATGTATGGTTAGTGCAAATATAGCATGTTGCAAAAATAATATGTATTTTTTCGTGTGCTCTAGAGACTGTCCTATACAAGTGACATATATAATGTAGCATATATAGAGAGAGAGCAGATAGCTTATCGATTCAGGTTGGTAAAGTAAGTTATGCTTATTAATCAGGCAGTTTCATTTAAGTTCACAAGTAATTTGGGGACATTTCAGTTGAGTTTCCAGGAATGTGTAGTCCAACGTGAGTAATTTATAAAGTATTTACAAGTTGTTCTATTAAGTTATCTAATTTACCCTTCCTTAGATTGTAATTCAATTTAATAGCTAAACAACATTACTTGTTATTTGTTATCTGCGAGGCTAAATGCACTTCGCAGATTCACAAAATCCATAGAAGCTGTGGCAGTTGCTTTCTGTTGCCATGACAACGAAAATATAATCAATGAGTGTTAAAAAAAAAAAAAAACGAAATAGTTCACGAGGCTGATAGAATGTAAAGAAAGCTTCACTTCTCACAAGCAACAGTACATTTTTCCCTCCTTTTATATATTATGTTAATATTATAGGAAATAATTCAACTGACAGTATGTATATAAACAAAACATTTCAGAGTTAATTGCTAACGTGCCCCGTAACCCATTAAGCATAACAGTGTCCACCATTAATCTAGTAACTATTGTAATAACATCTAATTGAGTCCACTTTTCCTCATAAATGTTACAATTCATTAAACAAAGCAGAGTCTAACATCTGTCTAATAATCATTATAAAGACAAATAGTAATTTCCTAGCTCTTCAAACTTTCTGATATTGCAAAATGTTGACAGTAAGCTATTTTAACTGGAAGACTAAAACATTTCAGTACATTCTTGTGAATATACATTTTTACTTATACTGTAGTGTCAAGAACTGTCTTTGAAATCTATGCATTACTTCACTTCTTTCAAGTCATTCATTTTACAGTTCAGATTATATTTTGTCAAAATGTCAATAGCATTTCAAGGGCACATTTAATATTTAAACTGATATTTAAATAGCTATCAGTTGCCAAGTGAGTTTGTACAAAGTGTGAGGTAACTGCAAAGATAACATGTTGCAAAAAGTAATACGTATCTTTTCATGTGTTCTAGAGATTGTCAATTTTAAGTAACATATAAAATGTAACTTTTACAGTGCAGACAGCTTGTGGAATCAGCATGTTAAACTGAGTTTGTTTGTGTCTTTCGGCTTTTCCCGGTTAGGGGTCGCCACAGCGGAACTCTGGTCCGCTAATGATTGCTAGTTGATTTTTACGTGCCGAGTTACCAGCCCTGATGCACAACCTTCAACAAAGGTACGCCCATTCATGCATGTCTCCATGCAGATGACGCTCTAGCTGAGAATCGAACCGGACAGCGTCTTACTGTGAGGCGACAACGCTACATACTTTTTAATCAAGCAGCTACATTTAAGTGTACATGTAGTTTGGGAACATTTCAGTTTTGTTTCCAGGAATATGTAATCCTATGAGGATAAATCATAAAATATTTACAAATAGTCCTATTATGTATTTATTTTACCTTGCTTAGGTTGTTTTTCATTTTAATAACTAAACAACATTACTTTTTCTTATTTGTTATCTGCGAGGCTAAATGCACTTCGCAGGTTCACAGTGTCCTTAGAAACTGCAACAATTGTTTACTGTTGCTATGGCAATGCAAATAGAATGTGAAGAAAGCTTCACTTCTCTTAACCAACAGTACATTTTTCCCTCCTTTTTTTATATATATATTAGTTAATACTAAATGGAAGTAATTCAAAGGACATATGTACATGAATGGAACATTTCAGAGTTAATCACGAACATGTCCCCAATCCCAGTAAGCATTACAGTGACTATCATTAATCTAATAAATATTGTAATAATTAAGTTCACTATTCCAATTAGTCTACCTTAAAACTAGATTATTTTAGACTATTATTTATCCATGTATAGATAGTGAGATATTAAATATATGCAGACTATATTAGTATAGTAAATAGGAGAGAATTTATAAAGGGAGACATGATGCAGTTAAAATAAATAATAAGAAAAAAGAGAAGAGAGAGAAAGAAAAGAGAAAATTAAGAGAAAATACACAAATACTATGTATGTTGATTTACAGTATAAATATTTTATGTGCTATATAACCCTCCTTCTGTGAAAGAAAAGTACCCTGTTTTACATACCTGAGGTAATGTGAAAACTCTCATGTGTCACCTATTTTCAAAAATATAGATAAAGATTCCAGTAGTTAGTTACCTTTGTTTTAAAATTCCAAGCAGTAAAATTTGTCCTTTAAAGTAATGTTAAAACAATTCATATCATAGTAGATGCTTTGAGAGATTTGGCTGCAACAGTATCAGTCTTTTGCTTCTTCTTTTTGACGTCTGTCCAGACATTTGTTTCTTTTGAGAAGGCGACATCCAATCCATATCTTCTGGTAAAGTAATCACATTATTGTTGTTGTTGTGTTTCGGCTTTTCCCAGTTAGGGGTCGCCACAGCAGAACTCCGGTCCGCTAATGATTGGCAGTAGATTTTCACGAATGCCGAGGTGCCAGCTCGATGTTCAACCTTCAGCGAAGGCACGCCCATTTATGCATGTCTTTCGAACACCTACCCAACCGCGGGGAGGACATGCCGACTCCACACAGAAGGCACTCCCCGCACTCCAGCCGAGAATCGAACGGGAGAACCTCTTGCTGAGAGGCAACAACGCTATTAGTTTTAATAAATGAAGAGGCTTCCTCTAAGTCAATAAAAGTCCTCATTTCGTTGGCATACAGTATTCTTATCTTAGCTGGATATGCAAATTGTGCCTTGATGTTATTTTGTTTCAGAAACTTTATCATTGGCCACACTTTTTTCCTTTGTTCCATTATTTTAGATGAATAGTCATTATCAAATCTTATCAGGCTCTGTTTATATTTTACAGGTACCTTCCTCCAAGCAGATCTTAAAATCAGTTCCTTGTCAAGTATGAAAGAAATATGATAATTATTGACTTAGGAGGAGAGTTTGAGTTAGTGGCAGGTTTCCCAAGAACTCTGTGTGCTCTTTCAATGCCAAAGGAAAGTCCTTCTTTTAAATTTAAAAAGGCAGGCATCCAGCTTGATAAAAAGGAAATAATATCCTCACCTTCTGTGTTTTCAGGTAATCCGAAAATCCTGATGTTATTTCTCTCTCCCTATTTTCCAAGTCATCTACTTTATTAACCAACCACGTGTTTTGCTTAAGAAGCAGTTCTTTCTGTGTTTCCTCTTCCTTAAGTCTGCTTTCTAAGTCATTTAGAGAAACCTCGATTCCTGTTATCCTTGTCTGGTGTTGTAGCATTTCCTTGAGAGTGTCAGCCTGTTTTTGACTGTTTCTTTTAAGATTTTCTAGGTTGTCTTTAAAATCATCCAACTTCAAAGACAATCGTAGATGTCATCTGTTGTAGTTCTTTCTTTAAGGCAGCATCCTGGTGAGAATTCCTTGAGTTGCTCATTTTAACAAGTGAATATATCTCCAAGCTTTTTGACAGGAAATTATTTGTAAAACTTCACCAAAGTTTCTAATTGTGTAAATTAGTCCTGTATCTATAAGATTTTATACTTTGAAGAAAAAAAAGAATATTTTTTCATGTCTTAACTAGTTATATGGAGCTCTAAAATACTGCTGCTTTCAGTTAGCTATTCAGGCTCCGCTGGGTTACATAATTATGCATGCAAATTTTATGTTAATTAACGTATAGATTTGTACCTATTTTTCATGGGCCTTTATCCAGATTTTTGAAGTTTCCAGGTTGAGAGGTATGCACGACAGTGATATGGTAGAAATATAAACAGGCAGAACAATGTTTTACCCCCATTGCATACTGGCTATGATTGCCTAAGACTTAACAATTCATCACAACTTATTTTTTTGTGAAACTTGCATTCCTTTAGAGAAGAACATAGAGGCAGATTCACTTGGAAGATTCAGGGTAAACTTTCATAAGTGGATGCTTCACTGTGAGGTATTTATGCTAAAAGTCCACCAGTGGGGAGCTTCTCACATAGATCCATTTGCCTCCAATCTCAGAGAACTGAAACAGTTTTCCTCTAGTTCACATTGCAAAGAGGCCTGTAAGACAGATGCCTTTTCAATTCCTTGTACAGGAATGTTCCTTTATACCTTTCCCTTTCTATTCCTTTTCATACAACTGACCAAGGGCAATCAGCAGAAATTCCTCCTCAAAGTGAACTTGCCCACATAGGAGAAGGGATCTTTGATTCATCCAAATATACAAGATCTGAACATAAATGTTTGGATGATAGGCAAATAAAAAATTGTTTAAAGACTTACTGTTATGGCAATTTACTTCCCTCTCTGTTCTTATGGTATACACACACACACACACACACACACACACACACACACACACACACACACACACACACACACCCCTTGGTTTCATTGTACTAAAATATTGTCATTTAACTGATTCAGACAATCGGGGGGTATTCTCATTTATCTGTTCCTAAATTACCTCATGCCAAATCTCTCAGAACACCAGTTTTAAACTCCTGTGTATATCAGCCACACTAAATAGGGCCCATTATCACATTATCGCCAACTACAGATCCCTGCAGTATTTCCAGAGGAGCATGATACCTACCTGTCTAAAACAACTTTTAACCTCAATATGCCACTCCAGAGAGACTTTAACTACACGCACATTAACTAGGAATTATAATAAGTGGTTTTGCAGTTTTATCACTACCAACTTTCTAGATCAAAAAGTCCATTAGAGGTGGCTAACAACTACCACATTTCCCTCTACAATAAACCAATACCATAATTCAGTTCAGCAGAGCTTCTTATTGCTTTCCTGAAAATAGAAACAAATATGTATTACTGTCCTTCATACCTCTTAAACTCTTAGCACAAGAAATCTGGACAAAGCCTAAAACGGGGGGACAAAGGTCCAAGAATATGGACAGATTTTAAATATTGCTCTTACAAACATAGAACATTTTTTAGAATAACAAGATTTGTGTCAGTGTGCATTTCACTGAATTATATGAAGTCTGAAATTCAAATGTGTATCATTATTTATTGACTTCACTCCTCAGTTATTTGCCAGAAAACTACAAATTGTATGAGGAAAAGACCAAAAGTATGAGTCAAAAATCTGAGTAGTTGAGAGGCATGCTGTCTTTTACATCCCTCCTGGTGACTGGAAGATATCCTACACTGGATATCCATAACAATTCATAGGTTCATAGATTAGTACTAGGCTAATTGCCCTTGTGAGCCATTTTAAGCCTAGCCAATTGTCCCTTGCGAGACTCAAACCCTGCACCTTGTGTTTGTAAGGCAAGCACCTTAACCATTAGGCCACCCTCCCATGCTTCACAAGAAATACTAGTAGGTGATGTTGATATCAAATGGTTGTATATAAACTCTAACTGCCCTACATCTAGTATGAACTTATATGGTTTCACACAACTTATTAATAGCCCCACACATTATAGCAAGACATCAAATTCCCTGTTACACTGGATCCTAGTATCAGACCCCCGATTAATTCACCACCACAGGTACAATCTCATACTCTCTCAGTGACCATCTCCCAATCTATACAACCATACATATCACACATCCACTTAAACAGAATGCTTATAAATCAGTACGCAACCTCTCCAAGTTTACTCCAAAAAGTTCATTACTACCCTATCATCTATTAACTGGAATATCCCAAAAATCCTCCTGTTTGACAGTGTTGTAAATGAATTCAATACATCTTTCCTAAATATCTTAAATAACCTTGAACCTCCTCTAAGGAGAAGAATAAAAACAAATTATGCAATTTGGCTATCCAAAAAGAGTAGAATGCTAATGCAGGACAAAGAAAAAAACGTGAAAAGAATTGCAGAAATATAAAACATCCACAATATCTCAGAAACTTCACAATACTCTGCAACTCTACCAAAAAGCAAATAAATGAAGACAAAAAACTGTAGTATAACAATATTCAGAACAATTGTTAACACAAACTTAAAAGTACTGGCCAACCATTAAAGAAATCTTACATCCCGGCCAAAAAATCAACCCAAACCCCTCTCCCAATAACTCACCACTTGAAACTCTAGTACAGTTCAACTATTATTTTATAGATAGTACAGTGTCCATAACCAAGGATTCCTCATCATCTAATCCCTACCCTGCCCAGGAGCTACATATCAGCACATGCACTTTCACATTCAAACTTGTGCCCACATCCCGTATGAAAGTATTCCTAAGTAAACTCAAACCATGCTCAATTTCATCTGATGTCAGTCCAAGAATTTCACACTCCCTGTCTCTGGAAAAAAATACACAATATCCTTCTATACAAAGTAGGGAATTTAACAGACATCATTTTAGACCTCTAGTAATTTTAGGCTCATATGAGAACACTAGGCTAGCTACCTTGAATTGCCATTTTAAGCTTAGCCAATAACCCAATGTCAGATTCAAATCTTGCACCTTTGAGATGAAGACCTTATCCATTATGCTAAACCCACTTTCTTAACCCCTTTTCTCCAAAATACTTGAAAAATGTAGTCAGAAACAATTGTTTATCTCTTGCGGGAATAACTCCCACGCTCACAGAACATGGCTCCCTCCCATAGTACCAAAACTGCAATTCTAACCCTTATAGACACTGTCAATTAAAGTTGCTAGCTTTTCAAAGGCCCAAAGTGGGACATTTTTGGTACAAACATCAGATTTGGCAGGCCGAAACATACCCACGGCCAGTACAAAGGACAGAACTTCACTTCTTTGCCTAAATAAAAGCTTATTCTTATAGCATTTTAGTTGCTTATTCTGTTTCTTATATCATTTAGGTGTTTCAGATACAGAATAACTGTTTTATGCAACTATTACATAAAATATGGGAAATAATTTTGTCCTAATATCTCAGGACATTTGCCATTTTAACAAGTTTTTTGCAGGACACAACTGCCTAAAATGGGACTGTCCCTCGCAAAGTGGGGCAGGTGGTAACCCTACTGTCAATAAAGCTAGAGATAGCAGCAAAATAGTCTCCTCCTTATTTTTATATTAATCTAAAGCCTTTGACACAGTTTGTCACAGCAAACTTCTATTTCAAATGTCCTCACTAGGTTTATCTCTGCCTACCCTTTTATGGTTCAAAAACTATTTGTCCAATAGGTATCAGTCAATAAAATGGAACTTCACCCTCTCTTCATACCGCCCAGTCACCACAGATGTACCATATGGTTTTATCCTTGCTCATGTCCTCTTTGATATTCTCACAAACACCCTCAAGAGATCCAGACAAGTCTCCTTAATAGAATACGTAGATGACTCCACATTCATATGCCTATGAGATATCCTGGCACATCTGAAAAAAATTACTCGGGAAGCTTTAACTGCCACTGAAAAATGGGATTGTAACTCACACACCCACACCTCCAGGTTAGTGGCAACGCACGAAGCATTGGAGACCATCCATGTGCAACTAACCATAGGCAAAACTGCTATACAACTTGTAGCATGCTACAGACCACCCTCGCAATCTCAGAACTCCATTCAGCCTTCCTGAAGACACTGGAGGATATGAATGTCTCACCAAATACCATCATATTGGGAGACTTCAACTACCCAAACATAGACTGGGTGCATTACTCAAGCCCCAACACCCTAGCCCAAAGGTTCCTAGAATTCATCAACTCAAATGCGATGGAACAACTAGTCACCTCTCCCACAAGGGGAAATAATATACTTGACCTGATCATCACAAACATGGGGACAAAATGCTCAACACTGGAAGTATATCCCTCACTAGTGAGATCAGACCATAAACTAATAACCCTAGATATTCATATCCCACCTCCACACCCAGCACAAAAGACCACAGTGAGAAACTTCTCAAAAGCCGACTTTACACTCCTTAGGACTGAAATGGTATCCTTCAAGCCCCCTGGGCCAGTGGAAACCACATCCCACACTGCTGAATCCTTCACAAATGCTTTCTACGGGCATCTCCAAGAATGCATGGATCATGCAATCCCAAATAAAACCAAGACCCTTTCCACCAAAGGCAGGCATCCTATCTGGTGGACCCCAGCCATAAACAAACTTTATAACAAGAGAAGGAAGCTACTGCAAGACAAAGCAAAATCCCATAAAGGGAAGGCATCCCTGATCAGCACTAGCAAAAAACTACGTTCGCTAATAAAATCATCAAAGGCCAACTTCGAGAGAAAAATCGCTAAGGACACTAAAGATAATCACAAGGCCTTCTTCAGTTATGTTAGAAACCTGGGCGGAAACCCTCAGATATGTGCAGAGTTAGTTCATAACAGCAAAAAATACACTGAACCCACAGATATTGCCAACATACTGGCAGACAGGTTCAGTGCAAATTTCTACCCTCCCTCTCCCCCAAAAGACGAAATAAATATCTCAGCTGAATGCAACCTCCCTGAAATCTCAGATGTCCAGGTGAGAGTTGCCCTCAGCAAAGCTAAAAATACAGCATCCATGGGACCTGGCCGGTGTCAGCGTTGTGCTACGTGAACTCCTAGAGGAGCTAAACCCGCACATAAGAACGCTGTTTAATCTTAGCCTTGCTACAGGATACGTCCCTGAACACTGGCGTACAGCTGCAGTGGTCCCACTCCACAAAGGTGGCACCTCTACAGACCCTGGAAACTACTGCCCCATAAGCTTGACCAGCCTGGTCTGCAAAGCTATGGAAAGGATCATTATGGAACTCATAAACAAAGACATCGGGGACCTACAGACAATTGACCCTACCCAGTTCGGCTTTGTAAAAGGCAGATCCTGTCTGTTAAACCTGGTGGACTTTTTTGAAACAGTCACTAGAGCAGTTCATACAGCCTACCTGGATCTGGCAAAAGCCTTTGACACAATACCCCACTCAGGCATCATAGACAAGCTCAACAGCTTAAATTTAAACCCGTTTGTCACAAGATGGGTTGCAAACTGGCTAAAGGATAAAACCCACGAAGTCAGAATAGCTGGAGCTATGTCAGACTCTAAGCCAGTCACAAGTGGAGTCCCACAGGGCTCTGTCTTGGGACCCCTCTTGTTCGGCATTTATTTCTCAGATGTGCAGGCAAACATAGGGGGGTTGTGGCTGACAAAGTTCGCAGACGACTGAAAACTAGGCGCCATAGTCGACACACCAGCTGACACATGCATCCTCCAGAAGGGCCTCACAGAAACAGACGACTGGTGCCAGAGTCATGGCCTTAAACTAAATGCCAAAAAATGTATAGTCATCCCTTTGGAAAAACAAAGTACCCACAAATTACCACATAGGTGGTAATCCATTGGCAATCGGAAAAAGTAATCAGAGACCTGGGGACCCAAGTTGACAGTGACCTCTCATTTGACACCCACGTCACCAAAGTGGTTAGAAAGACCTTCTACCTTGCCTACCTTATCATGAAGGGATTCACATCCAGATCAAAGGATGTCATTGTACCCTTATATTCCTCCCTTATCAGGCCTATGATTGAGTACAATGCCCCATTTGGTATGTACCTCACCCGGCACCTGCAGCAGCTGGAGAGACCCCAAAAGTACCTTACCAAGAGGATCAAGGGTCTCCAGCATATGTCATATGCTGCCAGACTGAAAAAGCTCCAGCTCTATTCAGTAGCATACCACCTGTTCAGAGGTGATCTGTGCCTTACGTACAAGGCCATGTCCAATTCAGAATTAATGGACATGCTCCACCTCAAAAAATCCAAATCCATCAGAGCCACGAGAGCTAAAGATCTAAACCTCAGCACAAATATGAATAGGACATGCTGGAGGGACAGATTCATAACCCAGGGGCTTCCCGCGCTCTGGGACAGGATACCTGTCCATGTTAGGCAGAGCCTCTCACTGACTCTCTTCAAGAGAAAACTGGACGAATGGATGGGTGATCGTAGGTTTACCCCAGGGGTCATCTCTGTGTCATTGCTAGATAGAGGCACAGTAAACTAAATTTAATTTAAATTGTACACTTTTGTATCATTACATGGGGTGGCGAAAGCCACATACACTTTGGCTAGGCTTATAAATGCCCTAGGGCAGATAGCCTAGTACTATACTATGAAACTATGAAACAACTCATGCTCAACACCCCACCCAAAAAAAACTACTATTTTTTTCCCGAATCCCTTTCTTGTGAAAAAACAAAATTTAAAGTCCTCTCTCTTGATAATACAACCATTGAAGTCACTTCTCATAATACTCCTTTCAGAACCCACCACTGTATGGTACTAAAAAGCCTATTAACTAAAATATATACAGCTTCTTCCTACCTATAAAATTATTCAGCATCAATCTATTTGTCTTTCATTAAATACCTTTCTACACATTATGATCCAATGAGTAAAAACTTCTCTCTGTCCACAAACCCATCACATCTGTTGTGCGTGGCCTATATATTTATATCATGTTGCTAAGACCTGGAACTCCTTACCCATATCATTCATGTCAGTACCCTCCCTCTAGTCCTTTAAAACCACTCTGAGAGACTTCTTAGTCAAAACCTGTCTGTGTTCTTCCCCAATCCCAGGATAAACAATATCCCTAAATATGAACAAGTTCCTGTTCATACCTTACACCTCCTTACCCCCTTTCACTCCCTTCTTAACTTTAAATATGCCATAACCTTGTTTGTTTTTTATCACTTCATATTGCAATTCCTGTATGTGTCAATCGAATTTACCTTTAACTTAAAAAAAATGGCTAAAATTTCTCTAATAATTAAATTATTGCTATATAATCAAACTAAACAGGAGAACTAAACCAAAACATAAATCTCTACATAGCAGCATTTTCACTTCAAAAATAAAAATTAATAAGGAAATACAGTATATAACAGCATATAAGATGTCTCATGATATGTAACACAAGGCTTTCCTGTCAAACGAAACCGATCTACCCTATTTACTTGACAAACACGAACAGGGGAAAAAATAAGACAAAAGTATACACAGTTAAGGAAATCTGTGGAAATAAATGGTCACCGACAAGACAAAAAATAGCAGACTGAAAAACAATGAAAAGAATAATACAGGGCATTAACTGCTTCATACCACTCAACTGTCCCTGATTTTACCTCATATTAGAGAATTGGCAAACTTTACATCAGCACCCTGATTGAATAATAAATGTTCTCCAGCAGGGTATTAATGTATAATTAATGCCTGCTGAAAAATGTGTCCATTGCTTCACGGCAGCATATCAAGCCGCTCTAGAGATTGGACAGAAAAAAAAATAATGCCCGCTATTATTTTATGCTCAATAAACAGTGCTTTTGCTGTTTAGCAAGTGTAAAATGTAAAAAAAAAATTAAAAAGTGTGTGTGTGTGTGTGTGTGTGTGTGTGTGTGTGTGTGTGTGTGTGTGTGTGTGTAAGTGTATGCATGTCAGTGAATGCGAAATGGATTGAGACATTATTTTACACTCGCTAAGCAGAGCTTTTGCTGATTAGTGAGTGTAAAAAAAAATAAATAGAAAAAAGGTGTATATGTGTGTATGTATGCATATGTTTGTGTTTATTTTTCTGTCTGCAAGTGTGAGTGAATGCATGCATGAAAGCAAAAGAGACTCTGTGTGTGTACAAAAGAGAGAGAGTGAACAATAAGACTGAGACATTATTTTACACTCTCTAAGAGCACTTTTGCTGTTTAGCAACTGCAAAGTAAAAAAAAAATGAAAAGTGTGTGTGTGTGTGTGTGTGTGTGTGTGTGTGTGTGTGTGTGTGTGTGTGTGTGTGTGTGTGTGTGTGTGTGTGTGTGTATGTGTGTTTACAATGTTTTCACTAGCTTCACAGGTTTGTGCATAGTGGCACGGGGCTTAGCAGTTGAAGAAATTTAAAAAAATGGCAGCACAGTGGTGCAGTGGTAGCATTGTCACCTCACAGTAAGGGGTTCTCTGGTTTAGTTCTCTGCTGGAGTGCCTTCTGTGCAGAGTCTGCATGTCCTCCCTGCATTTGTGTGGGTTTCGTTTGGGTGCTCCGGTTTCCAACCATGTTCAAAGACATACATCTGGAGTGTTTCTCCCCTGGCCTCCACTGAAAATTGGCTACATTCCAAGTTGGACTTTCCTGGTTAACAAATGTAAAATAAAAAAAAGAGGGAAATAGCCTGGGAAAGCCAATAAAACATAAATGACTGATAAGCCCTGTTCCACTGACACTGGCCCATTCAAAACCCCCCAATACTTTAGCTGGCAGGTGGAATGTATTATAGTCAATACACAAAATAGTGGGTGAACAACAACGAACAAAAACCACCAATCCCGGTGGAACCAACACACAGCAGAAGCAATAATACGTCCTTTTTTATTGAGATGACTTCTGTACAGACGTTCTAAAACCAAAATTTGGTTTTAGGACGTCTGTACAGAAGTCATCTCAATAAAAAGGACGTATTATTGCTTCTGCTGAGTGCTGGTTCCTTCGGGATTGGTGGGTGTATTATAGGTTCATAGGTTCATAGGTTCATACTAGGCTATCTGCCCAAGGGCATTTATAAGCCTAGCCCATAGTTATGTGGCTTTCGCCACCCCTTTAGTTTGAATAAAAACTATGCCTATCATTTTGCTGTGCCTCTGTCAAGCAGTGACACTGAAGTAATCCCTGGGGTATATCTGCAATCTCCCATCCATTGGTCAAGATTCCTCTTGAACAAGGCCAGAGAGGTGCTCTGCCTCACATGTACCGGGATTTTGTTCCACAGCATAGGGAGTCTCTGGGTGATGAATCTGTCCCTCCAGCACGTTCTATTTATAACCGTGTCAAGGTTTAAGTCTCCCGCCCTTGTGGTTCTGAGGGATCTAGATTTTTGAGGTGAAGCATATTCATCAAATCTGGGTTTGACATGGCCTTATATGTCAGGCACAGGTCACCTCTGAGCAAGCGGTATGAGACTGAATAGAGCTGGAGTTCTTTCAGTCGGGCAGCATAAGACATATTTTGAGACCCTTTATCCTTTTGGTGAGGAACTTTTGGGGCCTTTCAAGCTGCAGCAGGTGTCTGGTCAGATACATTCCGAACGGGGCATTGTACTCAATCATAGGTCTAATGAGTGATGAGTACAGGGGGATGATGACCTCCCTTGATCTTGATGTGAATCCCTTCATGATCAGGTGGGCGATATAGAAGGTTTTCCTAACTACTTTAGCAACATGAGTGTCAAACGAAAGGCTACTGTCAACCTGGGTCCCCAGATCCCTAATGACTTTTTCTGTGCTCAGTGGATTGCCACCTATATGGTAGCTAGGGGTAATCTTGTTTTTCCCGAAGGGTATGACTATGCATTTTTTGGCGTTTAACTTCAGGCCATGGCTCTGGCACCAGTTATCCATTTCTGTGAGGCCCTTCTGGAGGATATCTGTGTCAGATGTGTTTTCGACTATGGCCCAGTTTGCAGTCATCTGCAAACTTTGTCAGCCATAACCCTCCTGTGTTTGCTTGTACTTCAGAAAAGTAGATGCCGAACAAGAGTGGACCCAGGACTGAGCCCTGTGGGACACCACTTGTGACAGGCTTTGAGTCTGACATGGCTCCAGCAACTCTGACCCTGTGGGTTCTGTCACTTAGCCAGTTTACAACCCATCTTGTGATGTATGGGTTTACATTCAAGCTGATGAGTTTTTCGATGATACCTGAGTGGGGTATTGTGTGAAGGCCTTTGCCAGGTCAAGGTAGGCTGTATGGACTGCCTTTCCTCATCAATGGCCTTGGTGACTGTCTCGAAAAGTCAACCAAGTTTAAGAGGCAGGATCTGCCTTTGACAAAGCCAAACTGGGTTGGATCCAAAGTCTGCAAGTTCCCTATGTCTTTATTTATGAGTTCCATTATGATCCTCTCCATGGCTTTGCAGATAAGGCTTGTCAAGCTAATGGGGTGGTAATTTCCAGGGTCTGTGGAGGCACCGCCCTTATGAAGTGGGACCACAGTCGCCGTGCGCCACTCCTTGGGTATGTATCCTGAGGTGAGGCTAAGATTAAACAGCTGTCCTAACTGTGGGTTTAATTCCTCGTTGAGTTCGTGAAGCACACAGCCGGGGACACCATCCGGTCCCATGGATGCTGTGTTTTTGCCTTAGTGAGGGCAGTTCTCACCTGGGCGTTGGAGATGTTTGGGGCTACAATCCTCTGGAATAGATATCTCTCCTTTTGGGAGTTTGCACTGAACCTGTCAGCCAGTATGTTGGCAATGTGTGTAGGTTCAGTAATTTTCACATCATTTTGAACTAATTCTGAGCATATCTGGGAGTTTCCTCCTAGGTTTCTAACATAGCTAACGAAGGCCTTATGATTGTCTTTAGAGTCCTTGGCGATTTTTCTCTCAAAATTTGCCTTGGATGATTTTATGAGAGCTCTTAGTTTTTTACTTATAATGATCAAAGGTGTCTTACCTTTCAAGGATTTTGCTCTATCTTGTAGTAGCTTCCTCCTTTTGTTGTAGAGCTTGTTTATGGCTGGGGTCCACCAGACTGGACGCTTGCCTTTGGTACAGAGAGTCTTAGTTTTGTTTGGGATTGCCTGATCCATGCAGTCCTGTAGGTGCTGGTAGAAGGCATTTGTAAGTGATTCAGCGGTTTGAGTAATGTTTACCACTGGCTCAGGGGCCTTAAAGGAGACCACACTAGTTTTTAGAAGTGTATAATCGGCTTTTGAGAAGTTTTTCACTGTGGTCTTTTTTGTTTCAGGTGGGGGCGGGATGAGGACCTCCAGCGAGATTAGTTTATGATCTGATCTCACCAGTGAGGGGTATACTTCCGGTGTTGAGCATTTTGATCCCATGTTCGTGATGATGAGATCAAGTATGTTTTCTCCTCTTGTGGGGATGGTGACTAGTTGTTCCATGGCATTTGAGTTTATGAACTCCAGGAATCTTTGGGTTAGAGTGTTCGGGCTTGAGTAGTGTTCCCAGTCTATATTAGGGTAGTTGAAGTCACCTAGTATGATGGTGTTTGGAGATACATTTATCCCCTCCAATGTTTTCAGGAAGGCCATGTGAGGTTCCTGAGTTTGAGAGGGTGGCCTGTAACATGCTACAAATTGCAGAGCAGTCTTGCCTATGGTTAATTGCACCTGGATGGTCTCCGATGCATCGTGCGTTGCCACCAACCTTGAGGTGTGGGTGTCCTTTATGAATATGGACACCCCCCTCCTTTCTTGGTGTTGTCAGGATTTTGGGGCCGGAACGCATGATATGAGGTGAAACCTGTTAGTGCTAGTGTTAGATAGTCAACCAATCACACAGGCTGCATCTGCACCACACCAGTATAAAGTATGCATACAACCTTCAATCTGATTTTTACCACATACTCTGCACCATTGGAGTATACACTTGGCAATGTTAACTGACAAAATGATAGGGGCTGTTGCTACTCTGCTACATCTGTATGCACTACAGGCTGAGGTCAGTGATGATGATGATGCTGACAATAGGCAAAGACTGAGGAGGAGAAGAGTGTTCAGACCCAGGGTAACCTTTCAGGGGCTACATGAGCTGAAGATAGTAGAGTGCTACAGGGTAGACAAGGACATACGTCAGGAGCTCACCGAGCTCTGCCGCCCTTAACTCAAACCCAGAGCCAATAGAGGGGAACCCATCCCAGTGGAAACAAATGTATGTGTAGCCTTAAGAATACTAGCTACAGGTACTTTCCAAAGACCTACTGGGGACATCATTGTGCTCCACAGGCATCTGCATCCAGGGTACTCCACCAGTTCCTGGATGTCATGCTAACACATGCCAGTGAGCATATTTATTTCCCCAACACCCCTGAGGAGAGGACCAGCAATATTGCGTCTCTTCTACCATGTAGCAAACTACGCAGAGATACTAGATGCTATAAACTGCACTCATGTGCACATCAAAGCACCACCTGGTGATGAGGGTACAGTCTACATCAACCACAAGGGGTATCACTCCATCACCTACCAGGTCATGTGCAATGCCCAGGGCATTATCATCAATGTGTGTGCTGGCAGCCCTGGCAGTTATTATGACTCCCACATTTGGCACACATCACAGCTGTACCAGGCATTTGTCAGGGGGGACATCCTGTAGGTCTGTCTAGTTGGGGATGCTGGTTACTCACTGGAACCATGGATGATGACACCCATCATAAATGCACATAACCTACTGAAGAATGCCATAATGAGGCACACACACAAAGAAGGAACATCATAGTGTATGTGTGTTTGGGCTGTTCAAGTCACGGTTCCACTGCCTTGACATATCTGGTGGAGCCCTGCAGTACTCTCCATGTTCATAATATCTGCTATGCTACACAGTATGATCCTGCAGAAACAGCTGCAGCAAGAACATCATAGGGAAGGGCCACACAGCCCCCACCATTGCCAAGGTACCCACTGGCACAGGGAGGACTTGGAGAAGGAATCCCCTGAGCCTATCCCTATAGGCAGACATAGGCATGCCCAGTATGCCCTGGCCTTGGCAAAGAGGCAATGCATAGCACATACACTGACACCCTAGGGGCCCAGGGGACTGACACCTCACTCTGAATACTTACACACAGTAAAATGGAGGCCAGCCACATCACACTACCTATACCTTACCATGTATAGGCTGCGTACTGCATGCATCCAACAGAGTCAGCCCTGAAGCACTGCAGCTGATACAAGGTGAGTCACTCTTCTTAACAATAAATGAGTGGGGTAGTAGACTGAGGTAGCATATGTATGGTATCACTGCATGTATGCATGGGAATGGAGTGGGTTACCGGGATAGCAGCACACAACAGACAGCTATGTGGAACAACAGGAACTCTCTCCCAAATACTGGCTGCCCCACAATATGCAGTAGGCCCTAAGCCAGAAAAATCCACTGCACTATGTGAGGGACTTACAAACAGTGGGGTCATAGGACAAATGCATGGATGTCAATGCTGGAATCCCATACATACCTCTCAACCTCTTAGAGCAAAGCCATAAAGAAATGTGGATCAAAGGCCCACAAACAGGGACAACTCTTAAATATTGCTCTTACAAACATAGAAAGTTGATAGAATAACAGGTGTTGCAGTAGCATGAATTCTCTGAAGGGAAAGAATTCTGTAACTCAAATGTCTGTCATTACTAACTTCACTCTTAAATGATTTCACTATTAGTTTCTCACCACAAGTTTTATGAAAAATAGACCCAAAATATAAGCCAAACATCTGAACAGTCTGTGAAGATGTGTACAGTTGAGAGGTATGCCCCTACCCCAACACACTCATGTTCACATAGAACTGCAGTAACATGTTTGCTTGTAAGGTAATAGCAGCAGACCACACATTCTCAGGGCTGTCACATTCAACTTAATAACTTGTTCCATTTCTACAATCTGCAGGGGTCAATGTGCTATGTATTTGTGGTTGATAGTGTCAGGAATTAGACAGCACTTACTGGTGGCTGTTGTGGCTTAGTGGTCTAAGTAGAGTACTGTGGTTGTTAGGATCCATGGTTTGAGACTGACTGTGCCATCTGTTTTGTATGTCAGCAACACCAACGGTAGGAGTTGTACACACTGCCCAGAAGTCGATATTTGTTACTGCAGGAAAGCTGGACAATGGAGGGACAGGGGGCCACACATATGGGCAGTAGACAGGTCTGAGTAACCTACCCACTGCCTGCTACAACAGCAGGTTGTGACAAGTCAGTGGAGTGCCAGGATATAAAGTCTACCATGTCACTGTGTCAGTACTGATAACAAGTCAGTGGGCACCATCACACCCCTGGAATGACAGGGTGTCACAGAATGTCCACATGTATGCCTCATATATCTGTTCTGCTTGTCATAACATTGCATTTGCCTGGCAAACTATTTGCAAACCAATAAAGGTTGATGTGAAAACATCAATGACAGACAGTTGAGATGCTGATGTCGGACCCATAAGTAAATGCAAGCTAATACAAAACCATTCTACCAACTGTCTACATTTGGAAGAGCAATATTAAGACCCTGCCCCCATGTCTGGGCCTCTGTCTGACTATTATATATGGGCCTGTCCAGATGTCTGTCTGTAAGAGTTTGAGAGCTATGGCCAACATGTAGCCTTATAATAACAGTGCAACACTAACCATCTGAGGACCACAACAGATGTAAGGCACAATGATGGACAACCTGCTAAACAGGTGCAGAGGTGTGAAGTCTGTAACCCTGTGTGTGATGTTACAACTTCTACCCCCTCTCACACCAGAACTACAAATACATAGCAGCAACTGTGGACAAAAGCTGTGACTGGACTACAGAAGGAAAAAGAGACACATACAAGGGGAAGGGGAACCACTGGCTAGACAAACATAGAATGTGCAAACTAGAACAATTTCTGCTGTAACATAGTTATCTTCAGTGTATGGAGTCAGTAAACAATTCTGTCACTGCTGCTTCACATTGCTCTATACTGATCTGCCACTGACATACCAGGAAATCACAGTGCTATGTAGAATATACCACACATATTATAGAAAACTGTGCTCAGTCCAGTGCACTCTGTACCCACCCCAGGTAATGACTCAGTTAATAAGGATAGCACACAGCCAGGAGATCCTTCATCCAGTATATCACTGAGGTGCTGGACTGTTTACATAGGTTCATCAGCCAATCGGCTGCAGCACACAAAATCCTGGACGGAACTACAGGTAGCTTTGGACAGGAGTCCCACTGTTACTACTGAAGGTCATACTGGGTGTGCACCTACACTTAGGGAATTACAGCCCATGTCTAAACCCACATCTGACCATAGAGCTGTGTTGCCCATATATGCCTTTGCATACACACAGCTATGTACACCTTAACTGTCTCTCACCGCCCCCATCAGACAGGATTACCCTTATCTATCTGTATGTGGCACATATTAGCTATATCTGCATCTGATGAGTGTGATATATATATATATATATATATATATATATATATATATATA
The DNA here is from genome assembly GCF_019279795.1 of Protopterus annectens. NCBI lineage: Eukaryota > Metazoa > Chordata > Ceratodontiformes > Protopteridae > Protopterus > Protopterus annectens. The sequence continues at coordinate 903,172,732 of NC_056727.1, read as the reverse complement.
TATATATATATATAACATATACAAATATACAATATATAACATTAAGTATCCTGTTTTTTGTTTATTTTGTTCTTTATTTCTTTGTTGTTTATAGCACTTTGTGTACTGTGTATTTTTTCTAGCTAGTTTCACTGTGTGTGAGGTATTAACTGGAAATTGTCCACTCTTATTAAGCATCTGTTGGGTTGTTTGTTTATGATAACTTGTTGCAGTTAAACTCTTTTTTTCTAGTGGCTCCTTTAGCTGTTTAAAACTTTCATTTAAAGGCTCACTGCTGCTTTTCAGCTGTGAGTAACATTTCTGCTGTTTGTTTCCCACCCTCCCTCCCTGTTAGTATAGTGTTTTTATAGTTGGTAGCTTTGCAGTTGCCCGCCCCTAGTGTAAATTTGATCTGGGACCCTCCTCCCAGTCTAGTGTCATTACCTCATTCTACCCAGTACAGGGAGAGCATTTGAGAAGGCCATTCAGCTTAGTTTCTGCTACTCCTTTCTCTCTTTCCTTTCTCTCTTTCCAAAAAAAAAAAATGTATCTGCTTTTACTGCATTTGTGTTTTTTCCTACTTTATTTTGCTTTTGCGTCATCTTAAAAGTACTCAATTGTATTTATTACTGCTTGGTGTAACTCATTGTAAGCCTTTTAGTTTAAGCACCTGGGCTTCAGACCAGTTTTACATTAGGAAGGTTTGTAGTTTGCACGTAGTGGCAGAACAGGTAGCTTACATCCTTCTACGTTGGGAACTGCTGATTGAGGGCTCAGTGTCTGTTATTCTAAAAGTGTATTAATTCTGGTTTAAGCACTTGGGCTTGAGGCCAGTTATTTTACATTAAGAGGGTTTGTGTTCTGCACTCTTGTGGGAGGAGAGGCTGGACTCTGTCCTTCTGAGCTGGGAATTTCTGGTTAAAGCTTATAGTGCCTGCATATTTGAACTGCTTCTTACTGAAATTGGTACACCTTGTTTGCTGTAGCATAGACTAGATCCAGGCCTGCTGAATCTAGCTTTGTTTGTATAACTTGAGCACTAATCCAGGCATTTTTTAAAGTATTCAGTTGTATTTATTACTGCTGGTAGTAACTTGATTAAAGTGTAGCTATCATTTCTAAGTCTTTTGGATTAAGCACTTGGGCTTCAGACCAGTTGTTTTACATTAGGAAGGTTTGTGGCCTGCACTGTGGTGACAGGACAGGTAGCTTACATCCTTCTAAGTTGGGAACTGCTGATTGAGAGCTCAGTGTCTGTTATTCTAAAAGTGAATTTGTTCTGGTTTAAGCACTTGGGCTTCAGGCCAGTTATTTTACATTAAGAAGGATTACGGTCTGCACTCTTGTGGGAGGAGAGGCTGGACTCTGCCCTTCTGAGCAGGGAATTTCTGGTTAGAGGCTTATAGTGCCTGCATATTCTGTTTCTTACTGAAATTGGTACACCTTGTTTGCTGTAGCATAGACTAGATCCAGGCCTGCTGAATCTAGCTTTATTTTTATGCTTGTTGTTTGTTTATTTCCCCGAAACGCTAATTCCACATAAAATGCAGCCTTTTAGCACTTCTGTGGATCCCTAGTGATATCTGCATTGCTTACTGTACTTATTTCCTTGTCTCACTTGAAAGAAAGTTACTGTTTGTCGTTTTTGCATTTAAGTTACCTGTAGCACATTGCATTTAAGCTACCTGGCACTTGCTCACTAAAGCAATTATATAAGTCAGCTCTAAAAAATTAAAAGCACTACACCCTCACAAACTCTCCTTGAGTACCTTGTTCCCCATTGGCCCTTTTTTCAATTATAAAGAAATTCCCAATACTATTCTAGCATGTCCAAAGGTCAGTTGTCAGTCTCCTCTCCGGTCCAGCTGGTGAATCTGGGAATCTTGAGGCAATGTTACAACTGCCTCATGTACACAGACAACCCTCTCCTCCTCCCAACAAATTCCAACACATGTGAGAGATGCAACCATATAGCCAAACTGGAGGCTAAGCTCTCTCAACTCAGTACTGGCATAACCAGTCAGGAGGAGAAGGAAACCACACTCACTACAATTCCAGTCTCACATAGACCTACCACGACAACAAACCAAACACATAAACACACAAAAACATACTCGGAGGCTCTAAATAAAAATCTGCCTAAGCAGCAGAGACCTCCAAAGCAGACACCCAAGCAACCGCTACCCCAAAACAAAACATGTGCAATACATAGCTCACAAAGCCAGTGTGCCGAACAGTCACAGCCCTTAAGGCTAAACAACACACCTGATACACTTGTAATAGGTGACTCTATCATCAGGCACACTGACGTCCCGCTCACCAGGCTGAACAAGGAGAAGGTCACGGTGAGCTGCCTGTCGGGCACTAGGATCCGCCACATAACACAAGCACTCAGGTCACTCCAAGGCAAGTACAAATATGACTCAGTCATTGTCCATGCTGGTGTGAATGACCTGAGACGTACCTCCCTGGACTACATGAAAAAAGACATAGAGGAGCTCTCTGAGCATGTAGCCCAGACCGGTATAACCCTGACCTTGAGTAGCATCTTACCCTCACCAAGAATGATGCCACAATATGAAGACAAGATGATCAATTTCAACAATTGGCTTAAGTGTTGGTGTCATTCAAAGGGAATCCAATGCCTTTCAGCCTGGGATGACATGCTCGACAAGCCACGATGCTTTGCTAGGGATGGCTTGCACCTGTCACCCCTGGGCTTTCGGATATTGGCAAAGGCTCTTGCTACCCCCATAGTGCCTTTTTAGGCAAGGCTCAAAGACAAACCCACCTCCATAGGTATCACAAGGGATAAGAAACTAAGAGTAATGCTACTCAACGCCAGAAGTCTAAACCTCAAGATGCACGCACATGAAACTCTCCTTAGCATGGAGAACATCAATATCTGTGCAGTAACAGAAACCTGGTTCAAGGCTCCCGAGAGCACCCCAGCACTACCAGGTTATACCTCATACCATGCTTTTCGGCCCCAAAACTTGGACCGAACCACAAAAGGAGGGGGAGTATCAATATTCGTCAAAGATACCCACACCTCCAGGTTGGTGGCACAGCACGAAGCATCAGAGACTATCCATGTGCAACTAACTGTGGGTAAAACTGCCTTCCAGTTTATAGCCTGCTACAGACCACCCTCCCAAACACAGGAACCCCACTTGGCCTTCCTGAGAATACTAGAAAATATGAAGGTCTCTCCAAACACCATTATATTGGGCGACTTCAACTACCCAAACATAGACTGGGAGCATTACTCTAGCTCCAACACCCTAGCCCAAAGGTTCCTAGAATTTATAAACTCAAATGCTATGGAACAACTTGTTACCACTCCCACAAGAGGGGAAAACATACTGGACCTGATCATCACCAATATGGGGACACTATGCTCCAGACCAGAAGTGTATCCCTCACTGGTAAGATCAGACCATAAACTAATCTCACTGGATATTCACATCCCGACCCCACCCCCTGCCCAGAAAACCACAGTGAAAAACTTCTCTAAAGCAAATTTCACACGCCTCAAAACCGAGGGGAATCCTTCAAAGCCCCCGGGCCTGTGGAAAATATGGACCAGACTGCAGAATCCTTTATAAACGCATTCTATGAACACCTTCAGGAATGCATGGATCATGCAATCCCAAATAAAACCAAGACCCAATCCTCCAAAGGCAGACGTCCTGTCTGGTGGACCCCAGCCATAAACAAACTATACAATAGAAGGAGGAAGCTACTACATGATAGAGCAAAATCCCAAAAAGGGAAGGCATCTCTGATCAGTATTAGCAAAAAACTACGGGCACTCATAAAATCGTCTAAGGCCAGCTTCGAGAGAAAAATTGCACAGGACACTAAGGATAATCACAAGGCTTTCTTTAGTTATGTTAGGAACCTGGGTGGGAATTCCCAGATATGCTCAGAATTAGTCCAAAATGACAAAAATACACCGAGCCCACAGACATTGCCAACATCCTAGCTGACAGGTTCAGTGCAAACTTCTCCCCCTCTCCCCACCAAAGGGCAAATATCTATCCCAACAGAGTGCTGCCCCTGACATCTCAGATGCTCAGGTAAGAGCCGCCTCTCCAAAGCAAAAACACAGCATCAATGGGACCAGATGGTGTCCCGGCTGCGTCCTACATGAACTCCAAGAAGAGCTAAACCCAAACATAAAACTACTGTTCAATCTTAGCCTTACTACAAGATATGTACCCAAAGAGTGGCGTACAGCAACAGTGGTCCCTCTCCACAAAGGTGGTGCCTCAACGGATCCTGGAAACTATCGCCCCATAAGCCTGACTAGCTTGGTCTGCAAAGCTATGGAAAGGATCATCATGGACCTCATAAATAAAGATATTGGGGACCTACAGACACTGGATCCTACCCAGTTTGGCTTTGTTAAGGGCAGATCCTGCCTCTTAAACCTGGACAATTTCTTTAAAACAGTCACCAAGGCCATTGACGAGGGGAAGGTGGTCCACACAGCCTACCTGGACCTCGTAAAAGCCTTCGATACAATACCCCACTCGGGCATTATAGATAAGCTCACCAGCTTAAATATAAACCCCTATGTCACTAGATGGGTTGCAAACTGGCTCAAGGACAGAACCCACATGGTTAGAATTGCTGGAGCCATGTCAGACTCCAAACCAGTTACAAGTGGCGTCCCACAAGGCTCAGTCCTGGGACCTTTCTTGTTTGGTATATATTTGTCGGTGGTACAGGCCAACACGGAAGGACTGTGGCTGACCAAGTTTGCAGATGACTGCAAACTGGGCGCCATAATCAACTCTCCAGCCGACACAAGCATCCTCCAAAAGGGCCTCATAGAAACAGACAACTGGTGCCAGAGCCATGGCCTCAAGCTAAACGCCAAAAAGTGTATAGTCATCCCCTTTGGCAAAAACAAAGTGCCCACAAATTACCACATAGGTGGTAATCCATTAAGTACAGAAGAAGTCATTAGGGACCTGGGACCCAAGTTGATAGCAATCTCTCATTTGACAACCACGTGGCCAAAGTGGTTAGAAAAACATTTTATATAGCCCACCTAATCATGAAGGGATTCACATCTAGATCAGGGGAGGTCATCGTACCTCTTTACTCATCCCTCATCAGGCCCATAATTGAGTACAATGCCCCTTATGGGATGTTCCTTACCAGACACCTGCAGCAACTGGAAAGACCCCAAAAGTACCTCACCAAGAGGATCAAAGGGCTCAAACAGATGCCATATGCTGCCCGGTTAAAGAAACTCCAGCTCTACTCAGTGGCATACTGCCTGCTTAGAGGCAATCTGTGCCTGACATATAAAGCCATATCCAATCTGGAATTAATGGACATGCTGCACCTCAGAAAATCCAAATCCCATCGAGCTATGCACTCGAGAGACTTGAACCTCAGCACTGAAATAAATAGGACATGCTAGAGGGACAGATTCATAACCCAGAGGCTCCCTTCACTCTGGAATAAAATCCCAGTCCAGGTTAGGCAGAGTCCCACATTGACTCTCTTCAAGAGGAATCTTGATGAGTGGATGGGAGATCATAGGTTTACCCCGGCTATCACTTCTGTGTCACTGTTAGACAAAGGCACAGTATACTAACCTCAAAAAAAGGCATAGCAAAATTAATTTAAAATGGGTGGCAAAAGCCAAACACACTCTGGCTAGGCTTATAAATGCCCTAGGGCAGATAGCCTAGTATGAACCTATGAACCTATGAATTATAGACAGGCAGAGAGACAGAGAGAGAGAGGGGGGATAGAGAGAGAGGACACCCTGAAAGGCATACAGTGAGGTACTGCTGCAGCCATTTGTACACCAGTTGTAACCAGTGGCATGTGCAAGTACGAAGGTGAGCTACATTGTGTAATAGCAGTGAGGTAGGGGTTGTAATCTCACATCACCTGCGTTTGTGTGTGTGCATGTTTCTGTATCTATTATATTTACATCAGAATACACCCAACAGGCCTATGTCTGTGTAACAGTCACCCATTTTATGGGCCTGATACTAGTGACATCCACAACAGTGGCCCACCTGTCAGCAGCTACTGATCTCATCCACCCCAACAGCAGTGTCAGATACTCTTCACATAAGTAAGCCTTGTGGCGTATGGGATAAGTATGTAGCACTATAGTGTAGATAGGTAGTGGTTCTAATCCCCAACAATGGTGAGTCAATCAGTGTGTGTGTGTGTGTGTGTGTGTGTGTGTGTGTGTGTGTGTGTGTGTGTGTGTGTGTGTGTGTGTGTGTTTATTGATATTCCCTTGTGGCTGTCTGTATTTTCTGCCTATGTTTGTGCAATGACAATGCATTTTAAGGCCTGTTCTACTCTGTGAAACCACCATTGCACTACTGTACTGGGCCTGTACATGTTACCCCCCCTTAGAAGCAACATTGGACACACTTCAGTCATATAAGCTCCATGGCACATGCGATAAGTACATAGCACTTAGTACATACATATAGATAGGTAGGAGTTCTAATCTCAGCACTGGCAACTCTGTGTGTGCGTGTGTTTGTAGGTTAAACCATTTTGAGTACTGTTCTACCCTGTAAACCAGACATTGCCCACTTTACAGGACCTGGTGATGTCATCCACCTTAGATGCAGCACTGGACACTTTGTAGGCATATAAGCTCCATGGCGCATGCAATAAATACACAGTATTATAGTACAATAAACTAGATAGGTATGGGTTCCAATCTCAAGACTGCCAACTGTTTGTGTGTGTGTGTGTGTGTGTGTGTGTGTGTGTGTGTGTGTGTGTGTGTGTGTGTGTGTGTGAATCATATCCCTTGCGGTTTTGTGTGTGTGTGTGAAGCATATCCCCTGTGGTTGTGTGTGTGAAGCATATCCCCTGTAGTTGTGTGTGTGGGTTGGTTATACCATTTTGAAGCCTGTTCCTCCCTCCTCACACCCCATTGCATTAGTTGATAGGGCCTGTTGCTGTCATCCACCTTAGATACAGCATTGGACACATTGCAGGAATATAAGCTCCCTGGCACACACAATAAATACGTAGCACTATAGCACAATAAACTAGATAGGTAGGGCTTATAATTTCAAGCCTGCTAATTGTGTGTGAAGCATATCCCCTATGGTTGTGTGTGTGGGTTAGTTATACCATTTTAGGCCTGTTCCACTCTCCTCACACCCTCATCGCATTAATTGATAGGGCCCGTTGCTGTCATCCAGCTAAGATACAGCATTGGACACGTTGCAAGCATATAAGCTCTGTGGCACACATGATACATATGTAGCACTATAGTACAATAAACTAGATAGGTAGGGGGTTCTAATCTCAAGACTGCCAAGTGTGTGTTGGTTATACCATTTTGAGGCCTTTTCCACCCTCCTCACACCCCCATTGCAGTAATTGACATGGCCTGTTGATGTAATCAACCTTAGATGCACTGGTTCACATTCTGCAAGCCATACCTCACAAATGGATATGGTTTTGCAGAATGTACAGATGATTGGCTCATATATTTTGCCTGTATGTCATAAACGTATGGTTTCCTGGCCAATCATTGGAAAAGCATTAAGAGCTGAAGTCAGATAATAATGACAGACATTTGAGTGCCAGACTTCATACACTTCACAAAAGTAATGGTATTGTGAAACTGGCCCCTATATCAGTTATCTATGTTTATAAGAGCAATATGTAAAGTCTGTCCCTATTTTGGGGTCTGTATTGCCCCATTATTGAAGGCTTTGTCCACATGTATTGTTCTAACAGGTTGAGAGGTATGCCCCAGGCATATCAGCTCCATGACATATGCATTAAGGACATAGCACTATACTACATACAACTAGATAAGTAGGGGTTGTAATCTCAATACTGGCGACTGTATGAGTGTGTGTCTGTGTATGCATATCCTCTATAGCAGTGTGGCTGTCTTGCCTGTGTGTGTGTAATGTCTGTACCATTTTGTGTGACTGTGCCACCCTGTTAACTCCAGAGTAGTAGTGGCAGACACTGAAAAACTGTATAACCTCTGTGGTTCATACGCTGTGTATATTGCACTATCGTATGTACAACTAGCCAGGTAGGGAATCTACTGTCAACAAGGGTGGATCATGAGTGGGTGTGTGTGTGTACATATGTCTATCCCCTTGCAGCAGTGTGCCTGTGTTTTGGCCACAAACATAGCTCTCAACCCCTTACAGAAAAACATCTGGAGAAAGCCATACATATAAGTGGGACAAAGCCCACATATTAGAGTTGATCTTTAAATATTGCTCTGACAAACATACACAGAAGATAGCATAACAGGTTGTGTATTTGTATGCATTTTTCTGAAGGGTATGAATCTGACAGGAAAATATCTGTCAGTATTGTGTAACATCAGTCTGTAATTAATTCACAAACATTGCCAGAAAACAACAATTTAATGCCAAGCGTAAAAAAAATATGTGCCAAACAGCAGGATATTCTGAAGACATCTGTAGAGGTGGGGATTATGGCCACCATGTGTCCCACCCTGCAAGTTGCAGTCCATGTGTAGCCAGGTGTGACCTGTGACAATGACACAAACAATACAAAGGTCCCCAGAGTGTAGGACAGCAAACATCTTCTAAAGTTGTCTACTACCTGCATAAATAAGTTATTTCACACCAGAAGCACCTTACTGCTATGAGAAATAGCATTACCTATGGTGATGTGTGTGTTGCTCCTGCACTGGCCCGGTAATCAAGGCACCTCGATCCTCACCACTAGCACCAGTGAGGGACATGCACATTGGGAGGATGACAAGTACACACAAAGTAAAGTACAGTTTCCATTAAGAGCACACAGAGATCACAGTCAGTCGGGGGTTGGTTTCTCCCTCTTTCTCCAGATCCCCAATAAGACTCCCCACTGGCACAGCTATAAGGTTAAGATCTCAGCTGAGCAGTCAAGCCAAAACCTCCAGCACCCTCTCCATCCAACCAGTGCTTTGTGCCCCTGCCCAAGTAGCTGACACACATACTTTGAGATTTGATTTACATACAAACACACACTCCTCGGAAAGGCTGGCAAAGGTTTACTAGTTATGCCCCTTCTGCACAGACTAAAAGGTAATTATCACTGCCACCAACCAGCTCTTTATCAGCTACTATAATGCCTTTACAAAGGGTGACCAATTATACTGTGTAATGTTACTATTATCCAAATGGTAAGTGTGGCCAAGACTTTTAAGGCTGTTTAGGAGTGGTCTATACAGTGTCACCAAATACATATGCAAGTACTGTAAGAGCTTAAATATCTCCAAACAAACTGGCCACAATTAAAAGGTTTAAATATATTTAATAATAAATAATAAAAGAACAAGACAATACTCAATAACTCAATACAGTGACTACAGAGTTCAGAATCACAGGAAATATTTTAAAACAGCATTGCAGGACAGTCTCACATAAATGCAGAAAACATCTAAACTAATCATATTATATTCCTAACTATCTCTAAAAAAATATACCTAAATCTTACTTGCAGAGCAAGCAAATACAAGTACTAAATGGATGTTTTCAGGTCCAAAGACAAGATACAAAATGAAAAGTCTCTGAGAGGGTTTCCAAATTAATATCAAAACATTACTGCTGGGTCAGCTGGATGACATCACTCTTTGTCACCTCTCCCTTCAGTTCCCAGGCTAACATAAACTTAAAGTTTAGCACCTCTGTGTCAAAAATACTTATCTTTCAGATGTTTACCTAGAACTGGAAGTCATAAAACAGTTAAACACTTTTACATTTGAAACCTGTAATTATTTCTGTTTGCAGACAATAGAAAGAACTTCTAGCTGTAGACATCCTGTCTTCTTGCTGAGATAAACACAATCATAAAATTCTTCACTTATTTTGAAAGAGTTTGCAAGTTAACTCTGTATATTCCAGTGTGTACAATGAAAACTTACATTTGCACAGGCATGTAGTTTATACACATTTCTGCTATTTTCCAGCAGGGTACACTGTGGTTACATTCTTGAAGCTCAGTACATAACACACAGTTCAACACACACATAACATATACTTCTCTTACATTTGTAAGACAAGCCTGTGGATCATATTAATATTCACAAATGACTTATGATTATTTACAAAATTCCAAATAGCTGGGCTGGCAGTGTCACATTTCTATATAAATCATATTAATATTTTCAAGTGACATATAATTATTTACAAAATTCCAGCTAGCTGGGCTGGCAGCATTTTGGTTTGTCACAATGTGATACAAAGAAGCAGTCATATTGGCAAACAAAGGGAAGTCCTGTCTGGTGCACTTGCCATGGGTTATGGTATGTCCTGTCACAGTACTACAATACGTGTCACACATTCCACATTTGATAAGGTGGAAACCCTACCCTGTGTTGCCTATGTGTGTACAACATGTAGACATCTGTATGCCCTGTGAGTAGCTTCTGCCCACAATGACCCACATGTATGAAGGCATGAATGCAAACTGCCACCTCCCACATATGTAGGTACTGCCTAAAGCTGTGGCAACTGTGCATAGTGTGATGTCTGTCATTGACCCACAAACTGATGTTAACACACTGCAATGGGGTCATACAGCTGGTATGGAATGGTGGCCAGGTCCTGGCCTCCAGCTGAATGCAGAAAACACTACCATCATACCATATAGTGAGGACATGGACCCACTATTTTCCACATCAATGACAACCCCATAAATGCACAAACTGTGTTGTCAGACCTGGCTACTCAGGTTGATAACACTGTTGCAGTCACCCATGAAGTAGTGGCAGTGGTCAGAAAAGGCTTGGACATGGTTCACCACATAGGTAAAGGGTCTGCTTCCAGACAAATGGTGGACATTAACTCTGTATAGTCCTCACTCAGTACAACAAAACATCAGCAGCATGGCTGGTCTGGTATGTACCTATGCATGCATCTGCACCAAATAATAAGGCTATGTTAACACTCACAAAAGTTATCCTTGGCCATCAACACATATGCCATACAAACAGCCATGAATAAGTACTGGCCCACTCAGTATCAGGCATGTTGTTCATAAGTGGGCTGTGGCATGCCTAGATGGCAATGTTGTGCTCAGCCCTTCAACAGCTGCCCCATATATGTCAGTATAGCTCTGTGTGCATTACTGGCATGCCAGGCTTGAATCACATATGACACAGCAAAATAAACAGCTGGAGAGACAGGTTTGTCTCCCAGAGGCTGTCCTGTGTCAGGAATGTCAGAGTACATGCAGACCCTCATCAACTACATCAAGGTTGAGTGGATGTCAAAAAAAAATCTGTTCCAGGGGTCCAAAGTGTGTAAAGCAATGGCAGGGCCAACAGGTGCTGATAGATGATTCGGATGGGGATGCAGTACTGGACAGGCTTGTAAGGGACCCAGAGCCAGTACTGTTGTAAATTCCTCTGTACCTGTGAACCAGTGATCCTACAGAACTCCCAGGTGATGTGTAGCAAGAGTAGCATGTTGTTTCAAGGGGTATGCATGTAAGGTGTGCTGTCTGCCCCTATTGTCCCTCACACAGTGTTCCACACATACACACCTAGGTAAACATGGACACATACAGCCATACCTAGCCAATGGAAAGGTCTCTGTGTTGCCACACCACCAGCCTCAGCTCCTGTATTGGCAGCAGCCCACCATGGCTTACACACACACTGATACCTAGAACAGAAACAGAGTAAGGTCTGTGAGACAATAGTCAGTCAGCAGTACTAACAGCAATAAAGCATCATGGCACAAAGGTATGTACACTTTGATGTGTACACATAAAAACTGCCAGCAGACAGCACCTTACAGGCCATAACACTACTACATTACACACTGCCATTACCTGTACTATATTCAACCTGTGCATCAGACACATATTAGCATGTCCCTGCATCAATGGTATGGATAACAGGGATGTGGCACATATATCATCACATGCACAGGGTGAGGTGTGGGGTTAGCAAAGGCCTAGCCTGTGCCATACAGTTGACATCATGTGTGTGTGTGTGCACCTGGAGGGGTGCCTGTCAGCTGGGCTATGGAGAGGAGCTGTGTGCATCTATTAGTGATCTGCATGTGACAGTGATGTGTAAGTATGTGCATGCACACAATCAAGCCATGTGCTATCCCTACAAGGGGGTATGTTGGACAGCCGTGGACCGTACATGGCAGAATGTACAGTTTACCATCTTCAGCCTCAAACACGGGAACTAGTTCTGACAGAAGTGGCACTGGCACCACCATGCCCAATACCAGATGCGGTACTACTTCCTGATGGTGACTGGTTTCTGCTGGGTCTGTGTCCCTCACAGGACCACCCAGGACCATGTGCCAATGGCCTGCCATGTGGTAGTGTGGAAAGCACCCTCCCTTCATTAGTGCTGGTGGTATTGCCACTACAGGAGTGTGACTGTCATGGCCACATGGGCTCTCAGCTGATGTTGTTGCTGACCTACATCCACATGTCGGACACCCTACTCCCACGACATGTTCAAGCAAAGACATTGCATGGTTAAGGACTGATAATGTCTCACCCCACCATTTATCCACTACATCATCAAAATGACGTAAAGCATCACCAATGTCATGGAGGGTGTCATGCATGCCAGGCAGTGTTGCATACATGACCCTGAGCAACCATCAGGTGTACCGTTCACAATGTGCCTGTACCTCCATGATGGACTGAAACATGCGTCAGGTGACACGTGCTGTGACACCTCTAACAGGGGCTGGATGGCCAGCAGTCCACCTTTGAGCACCCCTGTCAATCTGCCTGTGTGGGACCTCACCAGCTCTCTTGGTATAGCTAGTGTCTACAGTCACTGATGCCATAGTGGCCACACTACCCTGTTCGATGCCACCACCCTCCGACTGCCCAATATCTGTGGCTACTGGGGACTGGGTATGTGTGGGCATACTGACCATGTATAGGGACATTGAGGGTGGAAGTGGGATGTCAACCAATGGGACAGATTCTGCCACCAACAACCCCATCTGTGCCTCACAATGGCCACCATCATCATCAAAGTCTGATGAGGCACTGACATCAGGTTGTGAGGGGGACACACTCCAACCGCTATGGTCACTTTAGAGGGGAAGTCAACATGACTACATTAATTCTTGCACTATAATGTTTGCTGATTCATACACACACACACACACACACACACACACACACACACACACACACTCACAAGGTGCCACAAAGGCATTATACAGACCACATCATCTGACTGATGCCATGCACAGCACACAATCAGACCACAGCAGAAACACTCTGGACAGGCCCTCAACAACCTGCAGTGCAGCTATGTCCAGTTAATGTTGCTAGTGCTATACACCTGTGAGATACGTGACAAGCTGGAGTATGTGATGGACCTTCATCTAACACACAGTGCACCCATGTATACAATAGTAATGCAACCCTTGTATGGCACAGTGGCTACACCTATACAAATCTATGTGCTAATATGTTACATACAAATATGCTAATGTGATTACCAGTGTGATACACTGCAGTGAACCCCATCACATGTGAACATGCACATACTGCAATATGGCTATGCTTAACAGTTGTGTGCATGGCAAAATGGCAGCCCTCAACATGCCTAGGGTATAGATGAGCCATACTTCAGAATGAACTGGCTCCCCACTTAAGCACCATGTTCAATAATAGCCTCGCATCAGGCTTTGTGCTCACTGAATGGTGCATAGCAACAGTTATCCCACTCCACAAAGGTGGAGCCACCACTGATCCCGGGGACTATCGACCTATTAGCCTGATGAGTCTGGTCTGCAAGGCCATGGAACGTATCATCATGGAAGTCATAAACAAAGACATTGATAACCTCCAAACTCTGTATCCCACCCAGTTCAGGTTTGTGAAAGGCAGATCATGTCTCCTGAACCTGATCGACTTCTTTGAGGCAGTCACCAAAGCCGTGGATGAGTGTAAGGTGGTTCACACAGCCTATCTTGACCTCGCCAAGGCTTTCGACACCATCCCCCATTCTGGAATTATAGCTAAACTCACTAAACTAGGTATAAATCCCTACATCACAAGATGGGTTGCCAACTGGCTCACTGACAGAACACACACTGTAAAAGTTGCAGACTCCAAATCTGACCTCAAGGCAGTGACAAGTGGAGTGCCACAGGGTTCCATCCTGGAACCTCTCCTGTTTGGTATCTACTTCTCTGAAGTACAGGCTAACACAGAAGGCTTCTGGCTGACGAGGTTCGCATATGACTGCAAACTAGGAGCCATAAAGTCCCCAAATGATGTGGACATCCTACAGAAGGGCCTCACTGAGACAGATGCGTGGTGTCAAAGCCATGGCCTCAAGCTCAATGCCAGAAAGTGCAGTGTCATCCTCTTTGGTAAAAACTCTGTACCCATGAACTACCACATAGGCAGCAATCTACTTAACACCGAATGCATGATAAGAGACCTTGGGACCCAGGTGGACAGTAGTCTCTCCTTTGATAGTCACATCGCCACAGTAGTCATGAAGTCCTTCTATGTGGCACACCTCATCATAAAAGGGTTCTCATCCAGGAAAAAAAGAGGTCATTGTTCCACTCTACTCATCACTCATTAGACCCATTATAGAGTACAACGCCCCTTTTGGAATGTACCTCACAAGACATGTGCAGCAGCTGGAAAGGCCACAGAAGTACCTCACAAAGAGGATTACTGGCCTCAAACAAATGCCCTACACTGACCGCCTCAAAAATTTCCAGCTTTACTCTGTAGCATATCGCCTACTCCGAGGTGATCTCTGCCTAACATATAAAGCTATATCAAAACCAGCGCTGTTGGACGTGCTACACCTAAAGATATACCAATCTCTCCTAGCTACACCCTCTAGGGACCTAAACCTTGTCACCACAATAAACAGGACATGCTGGAGGAATAGATTCCTGTCCACAGTCTTCCTATACTCTGGAACAAGCTACCCATCTATGTCAAGCAAAGTTCTTCATTAGCACTCTTCAAGAAAAATCTCGATGAGTGGATGGGAAATAGGAAATACACCCCGGGGATCACTTCTGTGTCTCTGCTGGACAGTGGCACAGGAAAATAACTTTCTTGGGTGGTGTAAGCTATGGTACCTTGCTGGCTAGGCTTACGTAGGCCCTTGGGCTAATAGCCTAGTACCTACCTGTGAACCTACCTATGAACCTATAAGATGACAGCTCTACTCTCACTGGCTGCAGGCTGATGTTCCCCAGCCACACCAGAGGTACCTATGGAGTTGTGGGGGAGAGGTATTGTCAACACACACACACATATGGCAATGGTATGATAATATGTGCATTTATCAATATGTACAGGACAAGCTGTGATACTACCTAAATTGCTGGCATTCACAACATGTGTGCATTACAAAACCCAAACCACAAATGCAGATTGACCTGACATATGCATACAGGTATACAGAGGCTGCCAGTATGAATGCTACAGTATTAACGTGATAACCATTGGAGGCTTACCTGGATGCTTCTTGGCTGTGGACTCTGTGCCATCCACCTCCACAACATATGTACTGATGGTTTCCTATGAGCTGGTGGCTGATGCCAGGTTTGCCAGGAACACTTCTGTGGCTGAAAGTGGTTGTTGTGTAGTAGGCCCTCTCCCTGTGCCAGCACAGTCCCTGGCCACAGCTGCAGCCCTTTGCTGTGCATAGTGTATGAGATCAGTAGCATGGTATTGGACCTGTTCATAGTTCCTGTCCCGGTGGCTTACATTATTCACTGTTGGTACCAGGTATGCCCACAGGACAGCGCACTGTTGTTGGTTATGGTGGCTCCTTGACAACAGCACCTGGTGATGGAGTCTCAGGGCATCGATAATTGCAGTGGTCTTGGCTTCTGAGAAGGCTGGGTTGTGTTGTCTGTACATCCCACCTGAAAGGCATGAACAGGGGAACACATCACAGGACTGCATACATTGCTCACCATTATGTACAGACTCTGCACATCTAGTTTTGCCAGCAATATCCACCACTAATCCCCACATCATACCCCTGCCATCAATCAGCACATTATGTCTATGGGTCTCGGCAACATACTGGCAATACAGCATGCGTTGCCCCCTGATCCTGATGTTTCATGCTACTTGCTGTATGTGCTATGAGGTGTTGCAGTGCATGTAGCTGTTGCACCTATTACTGCTTGTTCATATGCTGTCTAATGGACTGCTGTGATGTCAGCCTCCTACTGTAGTAGTACTCACCTGTAAGCCCACCATCAGGTCTCCCTGGCCTTCCTCCCTCAGAATCTGGACTATATGGCTGGACAATGTCCTACAGTTTCCCCAGCCAGTGTGGTTGATAATGGTGTCCTGGCACTGTGTAGCACCTGCCTCATGTACACAGATGGACAGTCATCTACAGACACCACCAACGAACACACTGTGTGAGAGATGCAATGACTGTAGGAACCTACATCCATGATCTCTGTCTGTCAAGGCTGCATATCTATCCCCAAACAGGTTGTCAACACAATCAGTACGGCTCACACACCACCCACGCCTACACAACACACACAAACATCTGCAGTAGTCCTCAACATACACATCCACAAACAAAGGGGATCTCTGAGGCAAAGACTCACACATGAATTCCACAGCCATGCACAGCACATACCACACATGGCCACACACCTGTTCCCCACAGCCAAGCAGGCGTAAGCCCATGCCAAACATGTTACACATAGGGGAATCCAGTGGAGATACACTGATGTGCCTCTGACCTGGCTGGGTATGTGGAAGGTCACAGTTACTTTTGTGTCAGTTGCATATGCACTGCTGTCTCTCACCAACAGGTACTGTCATGGGTCTGTCACTGTACATGTTGGTGTGCCTGACCTGATCTGACATGTACGTCCCTGGACTATATGCAGTGAGACATGAGTGAGCACACTGGTTATGTGTACCAGGCAGGTATGACCCTAGCCTTATACAACATTATGCTATCACCCAGATGGATGCCCCAATACAATCAGGGAATGATTGCCCTTAACGTGTTCACATTTATCCAGTGAATTCCAGGGATTCCAGTACCTGTGAGTCTGGGATGATATGGTATACAGCCCATGATGCTCTGTAAGAGATGGCCTCCATCTGTCTTCAGTGGTCTTCATGCATCTGTCAGTGGTTCCTGCCAGCCCCATAGTGCCTCCATTAATAACACTGGTGACATTATCACTACCAACATACAAGTGTCAGTATAACACACATTGAAGGCCATGCTGCTAAACACTAAAGGTGTACACTTGACTTTGCATTCATTGCAAGCAGTCCTACCCTGAGAACAGCAGGCATCTGTGCACTCACACAAACCATGGTACAAAGCTGCAGACAGCACCCCAGCCTTACATGGTCAACCATCCTATCATACATGCTGAAGGCAAAGTGTAGCCGGTAATGCCATGGGACATGGGGTTTATGTATATATGAGACACATACACACCTCCATACTGTACAGGCAGTAAGATGCACAGGGGTCACTGCAGGGCCAGTTCACCATTGCCAATGCAAACCTATGCAAATCACAGCTAGGAACCAGCCACCACATGTATCCAGGAAGCCCATTCTGCCTACATAGACCTCATCAACTGTATTAGGAGTCGGGTCTGTACCCTGATCATGGGTCTGTTGAAATACCCTAACATACATTGTAAGACATACCCATGCTGTTACACAGATGTCCAGGAAGCCATCAACAGTGGATGTACAAACACCTTGGTGCAGCCAGGGCCTACACCCACATGAGGTGAAGGTGTATTGCAGTTGACATCACACAACATGGGTTACCACCGCGGCATCCCTACAGTGTCATCCTCCGTGGCAAAGCAACCATCCTCCTGAGGGGGGTTTACACAGCCTCATAGCCCCCAACCCCTCACTAAGGACTGGCACTAATATCCACACATACACACAAGTGCTATATGTGCATTTGTATAGATGCATGTAGTCAGGTATACCCAACAGGCCTACATCATCCTCTGCTAGGATATGCACGCCTGTCTGGTGGACATGTGCAATACATAATGTCCACAACAGGGATGACATACGGCTGTCTGAGACAAAGTAGGGCAGGTCCCCATTCTGGGGCAATGTCTCCTTAGTGTGTACATGAGAATGGGATTTGTCCTGCAAACCTGCACAACAAACACAGTGCTTACATTGTCTACATCCACTACAGACAGTCATCTCCCCTACTGCACATATGGCTGCAACAGCACAGGTAGCGGCTGCTCACTTATGGTGTGCAGGGACACCAGCTATGCCAGTGCTGTTGGTGCAGCATATTGGATGCCTGACAGGGTTGTTGTAACTTGTTGAACACCCCCTGTGTTCCACATCAGTATATCAGGATATGCACAGTACCTCCCCATCTCCTATATGTGGGGAACAGGTCACCACTGCTGTGTGATAGTCATGGTATGCATCTGCCATGAGAGCCTATCATATCACAGGCTGCATCCTACCTGACTCCAAACATAATCTGCAGCACCATAAGGAACCATATTGAAAGGAGGACTGAGTACCACCTTTGTCCCATCTGTTTGATGGATGACCACTGTTGCCCTTTTACACTAAGGTGGGGAGTCCCGCACTCAGTCACATGATAGATCCAGCAGTCTAAGTAGGCTATTCTGCAAGACCATAGCACAGTTTCAAGTGAACCCCATTAACAAGGACATGTGTGACCTGCCCACACTCCATTACACACACTTAGGCTTTGTCAAGGAAGGGTTCATGTCTGCTACAGTCAGGTGACCTCTATGACACAGCCACCAAAGCCATGAACAGGAGGTGACAGTGCAAAATGCCCACCTTGACCTGGACAAACTATGTGACAGTATAACCCACATGGCCATTATGGATATAACACTCCCAAGTATGCATCACACCACATATCTTACTATAGGGGTAGCACAATGGTGCGCTGACATGACCCAACTGTTCCACATAGGGAAATGCATCGCAAGCTGTTGACCCATAAGTAAGTGTGCAACTTGTTGTTCCTTGTTTGGGCTTCTGTTATGTGTGATATACACATCTGAGGTGCATGTAACAGCCATTAGCCTATGTCTGACCATGTGTGCAGACGACTGCATGCTGTGTGCCGTCACCAGATTACCTAGTGATGTGGACATCTGTCTAAGAGCATCTCACACAGATACATGACTGTTGCCAGACACATGACCTCAGGCTTCATAGCAGGACATGCAATGTGAACCCCTATGTGGAGAGTGACGTCCTCACATATCAGAGTATGAACAACATTCTAGGCATGCAATCAGTCTTGAGGGTGCTGTGAACACAAGCCTTTGGTAACATGACATGTCAACACAAAGTTGCTTCCATTGCAACATAACCTTCGACATGACCTATATCATACATAAGGGTATGTCATCATGGGGTATACATATCCCCCCAGTGAGGACAATTAATGTGTATAATTCCCTGTTCATCATTGACATTACACAGCAGCAGGAGACATCACAGAGTTTCCCCACCATGGAATACTAGGGCATCAAATATCTACCACACACCGATAGGCTATAAGGCCAACCCTCTACCTGGTTTCATACATCATCATGGGTGACCTCAGTGTGGCATGCAAGGCATTCACATTGTTGGGACTGCTGCATGAGTGCAAGTCATGCTCCACTCTGTTAACACACACACACACACACACACACACACACACTCAACCTGGTGTGTGGCATGATGTGGGTTTGTTGGCAGCTCAGATGTGTGTCACACAATCAGGCTGCAGAGGAATAGGCACCCTGTCCACATCAAGCAGGGTAGCTATTTACACCTTTGTGGGCATAGCCTGGATAACTGGATGGTTAACTGCACATACACCCTTGGGATACCACCTGTGCCCCTGTTGGACAGGGCATCAAGTGCTGCTTTGCATACACATGGGCTAACATCTGACCTAGGCATGTGGCTGCTCAGGGCCCATAGCCTAGTAACCTCATATGGTACCAGGACTACCAAATATGGCCTGAGTGCTGTGACAGACTGTGTTGTTATTTGTCCACACCCATCACTGTCATTGACTGCTGGGTGTCCCCTATGGGCAACAGTACTGTACCATGTCATCCAGCCTACATCCGAAAAATAGGTGAGTGGTACTACAAGTCCATGTGGACATTCCAGCAACATCTATGCTACATAATAACTGAGAGCAGTGCATATGTGGTGTAGGGTGTCCTCGTAGCTGTCTGACATCTGCAGTACCCAGATGTTTATGGAATGTGTACATGTGCTTGATAGATGTAGATCCCCTGCTAGACAAATGTGTATTTCCACACACCAGTAGGACAATATGTAATGGCTGTCCCCAGTGTTTGGGGAATGTGTCTGTGACATGGAAGACCCCTGGGAACACAGTAATGGTATATGAATATGTGGTACTGTATACATTCCCTTACATTGTATGATCAATATGTACATACTGCTGCTGAGCCAGAGCCAGTGTCCCCCCACTAGTAGTACCTATAACCTGCTGTTCTGCTGCAGGGGGGTCACCAGGTATGCTAGCCATAGGTGTCAGGCAATCAGATACAGGTGTGGGGTACACAGTGACCTAACCAGAGTATGTAATGAATGGTCAGAGACACCTGGAAAATCTTTGAACTAAGCCTGTATGACATTCACAGACTGAGAGGGGCTCACTGACAGTATATGATGTCATATGACAGCTGTATACAGCAGTACTTACTGTCAGTATTGTACAACAGACAATAAAAGTAGCAGCCATATGTGAGCTTACCATTGCTGGGGTGATTCAGTGGCCAGAGCTGTGATCTATGTCACTGCAGACAGAGCCATAAGGGATGGCCGTAAGTTCTGGACTGCAGACTAACAGCAACATGTCAGTCCATGCAATGTTGTTGAGGCCTACTGTTTAACTTCTTATTTCCTATGGCTGCATCCCCCATCTGCATTCCATTACTTGCTTCATTCAAAGACATACCTGGTATAGTGCTGTACTCCTTTGAGAGAAGAAATCCAGTTGTAGTATCCCAGAGAATCGCAGTCTGTCTTCATGAATAAAGTGTCAGACCTGTTTACTATCGGCAGCAGCTTGTCTTTTGTAGGTAATGCTCATGAACAGATGATTGCATGTGCACCAGTCTGTGGCTCCCACTTGCTAACTGCATCCAGAACAGCTGGGTTGACTTTCCATTAGCCAATGGCATGGCAACACAATGCTATAATTAAGGCCTTTATGTAGGCCTTGTCCCTTTTCCTGGCCTGTGAGGAGGACGTTATCGAGGTGTGGGAGCTACAGCATCACAGAGCATAGGTAGAAATACTGTCCACTGTTTGGATTGATGTGTTATGTCCACAGATTTGCATGCTATGTTTAGCCATTGTTAACAGAGTTTGTGATTCTGTGGCAGGTTACTGTTTAACAATGTGTGCTGGGCTCAGTAAGGAGACAGACAGATGTGAGTGTCATACATAATTTTTATCTGAATGTGCATGCTGCTACAGTTAATCAGCCGTGTATGTTTGTAGGAAAGACTGTGACACGTCCCTTTCACATGAGCAATCCCCCAACCCTTGATGTATGTGTGTCATGTGGATACTCTGTTCTAGGTGTTTGGGAGGTATGTTAGGTCTGTAGCAGGTGGTTGGACATACTGGTGCATGTGTAGCAGACCACAGCTGCTGCATTCTGGCCAGGAGTCAGATTAGGGAATGTGAAGACATAGGTGGACAGCTGGCTGTTACTGTCAGTGAGGGAGCGGTGTCAGCTGTTGTGTCACAGCATGGCCTGGTTGATGCAACCCATAACAGTCCAGGTGAAGCATGTGCCTCTGGTACATATGTTACATAATAATGCCATCCAGACAGTGGTAGGCAACATTTAGAACACGTATTCATAATTGTGAAATGTGTCTCACCCTGCAAGCCTTTAACGTGTTAGTGTGGGTGGCACTGACTGTGGTGGGAGCAACCAGTTTTGCTAGACACTGCATGGCTCAGTTATTCCTATATTGTACTGACATGCATGTAGTTGTGCCACAGACTGGGCTGTGGGCCAGGACTGTGGGTGTCCAGATGTGACACATGCTAGGAATGTAACAGATAAATTATATATAACATATTAATCATATATTATATATATCATAATATTATCATATATGATAATAATATATATTATATGATATATTACTAATAATATATTATATTATGGTAGGTGTTTAGAGGTTCTCCTGTTCGATCCTCGGCTGGAGTGCCTTCTGTGTGGAGTCTGGATGTCCTCCCCGTGGTCGAGTGGCATTTGAAAGACATGTGTGAATGGGCGTGCCTTTGCTGAAGGTTGGGCGTTGGACTGGCAACTCGGCACCATAAAAATCTAGGACCGAAGTTCTGCTGTGGTGACCCCTAACCGGGAAAAGCCGAAAAGACAAACATGTGCATGCCTACAGTGTGTTACACATGATTGGCGTGAACATGTGTGTTCAGCTGGGTATGACGTGTGACACTGAGCTGTCTGTCATGGTTTGTAACCCCAATCTGCACTGCATTGCCAGTATGTCACCACACTGAATAGGTTTTATGACAGTCCTGCCATAAGTAGGGGGCACAACTGTGTTCATTCAGCAACAGTCTGTACAGTTGTCAGCTCTACAAGATATTGTACGCCTCCAATACATCCAGCAGCATTTGTCTGTGTACTGGTTTGTTGTCTGCGTCAGATGCCCACGACTTGGACTCCAAGTACACTGTGATTTGTCTGAGTATATATAGGAGTAATGTGTCACTGGCAATCAGGATATGTTTGTGAAAACACTACTTGTCCCCCATAGCTCAGTTGGCCTACTGGTGTAATGTACTATGTTGTAGCTGACAAGGTCCTGGGTGCAATACTTGGCAGTGGTGCCTTTTTTCACTAATGTTACATGACTGTACTGCATGATATATTTACAAAAGCGGTACTAATTCTCCTGAGCTGATTTGTTCTAGTGGTGCATTGCTCTGACTCTAGTGCACAGGGTCCTGGGTTTGAGACTTGCCAGGGCATGTTATTTTGTTGCTGGTCAGAACAGTGTCTGAATCAGATAGAGTGAATAAAGCAGTTTTAAGTGGGCTTAGGTCCACTTAGCTTAGCTGAATGTCGCGTATCCCTGCTTAAACCCACACTATTTCTAAAAAAAGAAAATAAAAAAGGGGTGATAGGAAAGTGGTGAAACGGGGGCAAGCAGGGGGAAAAATATTATGAAAGGCAGCCAGGGATGTGCAGGACGGGTGTAGGAAAGCACCATAGCTCTCCATTTCTTGTGCAGCAACAGCTGTGCATGATGTAGGCAATTTGGAATTTATAGCCTTACACCCAACAGTGAAGAGTGTGGATGGCATAAATTTGTTGATTAATTCATGGGGAAATTATTTAATGTCAGTGTACGTGGGGGCAAAATGGAGCTCTATGTATGGAACAACACTTTTTTGGGACAGATGCCCTTTTTTTTAAGGTGAGAGAGGAATGTTGGGGAAGGGTTGTAGATAGATATATATTGCAGCACTAACCAGCAGAACCATGGTTTTGATCCATTTTCCGACCGACAGCGTGTTCCGGCTACCGTGAATTATTCACTTCAACAACTGCCGGTGTTTGATGTCAATTCTACGTCTGTCTTGCAAGATTCACGAAGGGTCTGTATTCCTGGCAGTAACCGACTGCTTCCAGATATTCCCATTAACAACACATCAAGGGAAGGTACTTGTTCTATCTCCCTTCTCAACGAGAACTGTCAGCCGGCTGATGTTGGTTCCAATTTGGCTGGAGCAGGGATTAGCAATCCACCGACCTCGGTGAGTAACAATTTTATGAACTGCCCGGACTTCGCCAACTGGGTTTGTGCTAACCCCTCATTTCAGCCTGAAAATGTTACAGCAGGCACATTTAGATCTGTTCCTGAACCTGACATTTCTGGCAAGTTAAAAACTTTAGATAACATCATGTTGAAAATTAGAAAACTCCAACTTGAAATTGCCTATTTTAATGAATGCCTAGCTTGGAAAATTGTGCCTAAAGGCCTTAGACATTTCCAGTACCCTACTGGTTTGGTTTGTAAATCTGCTTTCCACCAAGAGCTGATTGCCATGTATGACAGGCACGGCTTTGAATTATTAAGTGTTATGATTAAATTTTATTCTTTACAGGTTGAAGAGCTTAATTCTGAAGCCAATGCCTTGGATAGGATTATAAAGGCGGATGTGGCCTTTGATAGGTATAGGGTTGATTATATAAGATTGTATAGCAGCATTGATAGTTATTTGGCCAAACTTAAGGCAGTGAAGGTTAAAAAATTGGAAAGGGATTCAAAAGCATACGGGAGGGTTTTGATCCTAACCCCCCTCCAGGGCAAGTGCGAAAGATCAACCCTTGGCCTCTTAGTTATAACCACAACGTAAGCCCTGATTTGGGTAACACTGTAAATGCTGATGATCACTTTTCCAATATAACACAGGAAGACCTCACTTCTAATGATTGTATTCCTCCAGTGGAGTTACGTAGGAGTGAGAGGTTACAGAACAAGAACAGTACTAATGGTAACAACAATGGTAATCCACAATGGAATTTTTTAGGAACAAGACCCAAAACTCAACGACAGTGGCCGAATCAATTGAACCAGAGGAGGACCAACCGTTAGAAGGTTCGATAGTTACCAACCCGCCCCCCTGTCCCTGTGAGGAAGGGTCCAGTGGAGTAGGAGTACTGTTACCAGGTATACTCCATGGTATGAATGTGAATCAGGAACAGCTTGGTCCAGTCATTAGCACCAATACTTTAGGTGACTTTAAGGTGTATAATTTCTCCAACACACCTATTACGTCTGAAATGGCAGACCTTATGGCTAAGGGTCACACATATGTTCCAAATCATAAATTTGACCTGGTTAAGGCCATAATTGACATTAAAACATTTACCAGAAAGCTCAATTTTAGGCTTATGATGGGTGGGGGGGGCATACACAGACGCACTTAATCCTTTACATATACCAAGTACTTACAATCCCCCCCTTCACCCTCTTTTGTCCTCTTTTGAGCAAGTTTGTGAGGTTGATATAAGAAGTATTAAAACCAAGAAAGTGTCTATTAGTAACAGCTTTAAAACACGAAGAGGGTCCACTTCTACCAACTTTGAAACTGACCTTATTCAGGAGTTGCGTTTGAATAACCTACGCATATGTAAACCTGATAAAGGTGGAGGGTGGTGATTTTCGATAATAACGATTATTTTGATCGTATGTCAGTCTTATTGGACACCCCTTCTTATGCGTTGAGTTCCCTGAACGAAATTAATGGCGCTTATCGGATTATTAAAGAACAAATTGAGGAAATGTTTTTGGAATCAAGGATTAATCTGGATTTATACCACTACATGACTACTTCCCATCCCAGGACTCCCTATTTCTTTGGTATACCCAAGATTCACAAAAACCTAACCGATCCACCTATGCGTCCTCTTATTGACAGCCGAGGGTCACCTACCTACGCCTGCTAAAGTTGTCGACCACCTACTTAGTAAGTATGTGGTCATGGAAACGCAGGTGTGTAAGGATTCATGGACTTTTTTGTCCAGTATGAACGAGATTGAATATGAAGATTGTTTTAACTTCCTTACAGTGGACGTTAAAGACTTATACACCTGTATACCCCACGAAATAGCAATTGAGTGGGTGGGTGATAGACTGAGAGCTAGGGCGGCTAGCAGCTATGACATCTCTTTAGTTTGTGAATTGTTGGATTTAACTTTACCAAGGAATTATTTCATGTTTGGAAATAACTATTACCTTCAGAAAGTGGGAGTGGGTATGGGCTCGCCCTATGGGGCTAGTGTTGCGAACTTGGTAAAGGCGCAATGGGAACATCAATTTCTTTTCAATCACCCTTTGTACAGTAAACATTCCGCTTTTTACACACGTTACCTTGACGACATTTTTATCTTGTTCAAAGGTAACGAGCTACAAGCTGTAGAATTTGTTGACTATCTCAACGTCACTACGGAATTTTTGGAATTTACTTCCACCTTCGATGTCCAACAGATAGCGTATTTGGATATTTTGC
Source organism: Protopterus annectens (assembly GCF_019279795.1). NCBI lineage: Eukaryota > Metazoa > Chordata > Ceratodontiformes > Protopteridae > Protopterus > Protopterus annectens. The sequence continues at coordinate 903,146,653 of NC_056727.1, read as the reverse complement.
TAGAGAAAGACAACATTTCCTTGTGTTACACTGCTAGAATCCATAGGAAGCCTACGTATTCCAACACCATGTTACATTTCTCTAAGCTGTCACCCTTTTACACAGAAGCGTGCTGTGGTTAAGGGGCAGCTTGTTAGGGCAGCAAGGATCATTAGTAGGGACGATATGTTTGAAGTTGAATGTACCACTCTCCAAGAGATGTTTCTGAGTCGGGGTTACCCCTTCAAACTTGTTAAGGATCTAATTGAGGAAGTCACTCGCAAAAGGAGGTCCAAAGTGTACGTCCCACTTTTATCTAGCAAGGTCAGTGTATTTCCTACTTTACCATTAACTGTGGTTAGTCCAGCTAGTCCAAGTACTGCTGATGGAACATTTGAGGTGGATTTACCTAGATTCATTACCACTTTTGCAATTGATAGCGACATCTTGTGGAATATTGTTAGGAAGAACTGGCAATTATTTAGGGCGGACCCTGGAGTATCTTCTAAACTCGGTCTGTGCCCCAAGGTTACTTATAGGAAGGATAGGAACCTTAAGTCATGGTTCGAGATGAAACCGCCTACCACTAGATCTCCAGGTATGTTTAAATGTCATGCCTGTAAATTTTGCAACTTGATTATGGAATCTAGTAGATTTAATGTGAACAACTTTGAGTTTAAATTGAAATACAGAAACAACTGTAATTCTAAAATGGTAGTATATTTAGCTGTATGTCAGAATTGCCCAGCCTACTATGTGGGGAAGACTGAACGTAAATTGAGGGAGCGTATTTACGAGCATCAGTATGCCATTAAGAAACAGAAATTAACCAATGCCCTCGCTAAACACGTAGTTGAGTTTCCATCTCACCAATTTAAATTCATTGCCATTGACCAGTTAGCCGTGGATAGTAGAGGTGGCCCTGCTTCTCTGAAGTTGTTGGCAATTGAACTGCATTGGCAGATTAGGTTGGAAGCTTATCATGCCCCTGGTCTCAACGAAGCATGTTCCATTTCTTGCTTGTTGAGTCTTAACAGTCTTAAAAGGTAGACGTGGTTGTCTTTCTTTTTTAGATATTACAACTGGAGTATGTTATGAATGTTAACCTTTTAGGTTCCATAGTTACACTTGTTACAATTATGTTATTTTCCTTTATGTTTCGGGATGTTACATTTGTGGTATGCCCAGTAAGTACTGGTGTTATGCCTAGTGTGAACAGGTTGTATTTAACTTACTAGTTGGGATCTGTGTATGCTTTCCCACTGGGTCTGTTTTTATGTTTACCATACGTATCGTTTGGTTAACATGCATTTTAGTACAGAACATAGTTTTGTATTTTTATCAAATATATTTTTATTTCATTTAACCTTATTTCATGATCATATGTAATGCAAGTCAGTTAACTTGTGATTAATAATATGTCAATTTTCATTCTTTGTTCAGTATATGTGCATTTAATGCCTTAAGGCAGATTGATTTCTTTGAATTTAAAGGTCTTTGCCTTTAAGATTTTTTCAATTTAACAATTAATTACACAGCTGTGGACTATTTGTCTGTTTTAAAAGAAGGAGGTTGGTTTACTAACTGTATTCTGAAGAAGTCTGCTTAAGAAGCAGACGAAAAGCGCTTCAAGGCATATCTAATAAATCTGTGGTCCTATTTTAGTTACTCGTTTCAGCCTGGTGTTTTTTGAATGGGCACTGACCTGTCTGTACAGTGATTTTACCTTTGCTGGATTCTCACAACCGTTTCAGTGGTTTGTTTTTAACAACCACACTGAATAGGTTTTATGACAGTCCTGCCATAAGTAGGGGGCACAACTGTGTTCATTCAGCAACAGTCTGTACAGTTGTCAGCTCTACAAGATATTGTACGCCTCCAATACATCCAGCAGCATTTGTCTGTGTACTGGTTTGTTGTCTGCGTCAGATGCCCACGACTTGGACTCCAAGTACACTGTGATTTGTCTGAGTATATATAGGAGTAATGTGTCACTGGCAATCAGGATATGTTTGTGAAAACACTACTTGTCCCCCATAGCTCAGTTGGCCTACTGGTGTAATGTACTATGTTGTAGCTGACAAGGTCCTGGGTGCAATACTTGGCAGTGGTGCCTTTTTTCACTAATGTTACATGACTGTACTGCATGATATATTTACAAAAGCGGTACTAATTCTCCTGAGCTGATTTGTTCTAGTGGTGCATTGCTCTGACTCTAGTGCACAGGGTCCTGGGTTTGAGACTTGCCAGGGCATGTTATTTTGTTGCTGGTCAGAACAGTGTCTGAATCAGATAGAGTGAATAAAGCAGTTTTAAGTGGGCTTAGGTCCACTTAGCTTAGCTGAATGTCGCGTATCCCTGCTTAAACCCACACTATTTCTAAAAAGAAAATAAAAAAGGGGTGATAGGAAAGTGGTGAAACGGGGGCAAGCAGGGGGAAAAATATTATGAAAGGCAGCCAGGGATGTGCAGGACGGGTGTAGGAAAGCACCATAGCTCTCCATTTCTTGTGCAGCAACAGCTGTGCATGATGTAGGCAATTTGGAATTTATAGCCTTACACCCAACAGTGAAGAGTGTGGATGGCATAAATTTGTTGATTAATTCATGGGGAAATTATTTAATGTCAGTGTACGTGGGGGCAAAATGGAGCTCTATGTATGGAACAACACTTTTTTGGGACAGATGCCCTTTTTTTTAAGGTGAGAGAGGAATGTTGGGGAAGGGTTGTAGATATGTTTGGGGAGATAAGTTGAGTAAGAGAGGTTGCATTTGCAGACAGACAAGACAGCAGGCAGGGCAGTGTATAACACATGAGGGAGGTAAACACTGTGGACAGGGAGGATGGTTGGGAATCAGAGGACCAAGTGCCCCCAGATGGAAACAGTGGGACTGAAGTCCCCACCCATGGGCAGTCACCACTGCCTCTTCATGATCCCAAAGGTGGCTGTGCTGGGGGCTGGGCACCAGGGCCAGCCTGCCCATCAAGGTGCACCAATCTGCCCTTTATCTGGTGCAGGCAGTCATCCAAATCCTACTGGATGACCCTGCACACCATACCTCAGAACAGGTGTTGGGTGACAGGGCCCCCTTCACGTCCACACCAGGGTGGGTGGGCCCTGTCCCCTGAGGCAGTTCCAGCCTAGGGTGGTGCAGGACCAGCAGAGGAGGCAGCTTGAGGTTGGGTCCCACATGTTCTGGGACCCAGTGCCGCAGCCAGATGAGGTGGGACAGGTGGATCCGCTGGGATCTGCCTACCCAAACGTGCCGTGGTGTTGAGGTTTGTCAAAGTGTATTGGTTAGTCATGAACAAAACATTTCAATATTAGTTATTACAGCATGCATGGGTATTCCAATTAACCCAGAACAATAGAAATGAATAGAATTGCATAGCAAATGGAACACATGCATAAATGGAATAACAGTCATTATTGTAACAGCATGCCAGTAATTTATGGCAGCAGGCCAACAACAGTGGAATTTCAACAAGGTATGTTAGTATGCAACCATTGAAATATATGAACAATAATACTACACAAGTCCCAACATTAGGTTTTGAAAACAACATACCCGTAGTATATGAATAATAATTAGTGATGCAGATAAGGGGTGCAGAGAGAGAAAAACATTCCATTAACAACTGTATAGGCTATATTTTTCACAACAGTAATGCTCAATACTCTACAGGTCTGCCCTTACTTTACATCTACCTGTGCCCTGTAGCTTCTGTAGCATGTACATACCTGTTAAGCTGTCGACCTGGAATGGTATGGGCCAAGCTGTGAAAACTATAGGTACATAACTACAGGGGATTCATACATGTCAGGATTACATATATGACTAACAAGGTGTACCCTGTACTGATGTTGTGTAAGTGTGCTACTGGCATACTGCAACTGGATTTATATCTGTGCCCAAGTTTATTGTGACAGCATGACACTTGAGAGATATGTATCGGGAAGAGTGCATGGTGTATATACCTATCCGGGTCTATATCACGTTGTCGAACTCTTACAAGTTCGAACGTCATATGGTCGACACCATATGATCGAACTTTTAAAAGTTTGAATATTTCAACAGAGATCTCCGTACAGTGCAGAATGGGAAGATTTCCCTTTTCTGCACTGTAGTGCAATCTCAAAGTTAGTATATTTAAAGAGCAGGGGGTGCAGGTTGTTTTTTTCTTTGGTTTATTTTTTTTAATTACATTTTCGAACTTTTAAAAGTTCAATCATATGGTGTCGACCATATGATGTTCGAACTTTTAAAAGTTCGATTATGTAATATAGACGCTACCTATCCTGCTGTCATTTGTAGGCATGGGGTTGGACTATCAGCATACATTCATAGACACACCAGGCATACATTAGTACAGCTGTACACAGTTTATTAGTATACCCTTCATACAGTTAATACAAACATTTCTGTACCTGTAAGCCCTGTGGAAAAAATATCTGTTAACACTACATGACTATTTCTAAAAATGTTCAGGACTACTTGTCTGTAACGATAAATACATCTTAGTACCAGTCCCTGGATTCAAACCGTGGTCTGTGTGTGCAAAAATGAACAACATGGCTATTTCTTATTACACTGAGCTACTAGGCCACTGCTGTCAACTGCTTGACTGATTTGTGTCTAAAAGTCACTTGGTTACAAAATCTGACCTGGTAATATAAGTGAAGTGTCACAGAAGACTGCAGTGACAGTTAAACATACATGCATGAGATTCATGCATGGCAGAGATATCTGGTGAACTGTGGATTAATACTTTAAATGCAGGTGTACACATTTAACTCCTAGTGGATGTGGATATGTGTGATCTGTACAGACCATAGCAGGGTGCTGGGTTGCATACCAGACCCATATACATTTGCACATCGTATATTTGCAATCTCCACCTATTACACTCTCATACTTGCCTGCATCAGAGTACCTACTGTACATTCAGGAATACATATAGCTGAAATGCACAGGTTAACACAAGACAATCCTGAAGGGAACACACTATAATACCTTACACATTACTATTCAAAGTTCAGATCTTAGTGCAGAACATATATCAAATTGCATTGTATCTTGTTTATACTCCACATCTACACTTTAGCGTAACAGTTCTTTATCAGCCAAACTTCACTCAAGTCATGGTGGCATAGCCATATTTGTTGTGGAGTACCTGTACAATTGTATTTCTTTAACAGCAGACCAGAATAAACACAACAGTTGCTGGAAATAACTTTATTGAGGGTGACATGACACAGTGGTTTATTACATTCAAAATTCTGACTTCAGTTGTACTGCATATCCTGTAGGTGATGAATGAATGTCATTTATTACCTTCACAGTTTCAATCACGGTGTATTTTATTACAAGATCCTTAGTATTACTACAGTATATACTCATGTCATTCCTACACAATATTACTACAGTGTTAGATTTCTTTCATCAATAGTAGCTTGTTTGATGCCTTCATCTGTATTGTACAGTACCTTGCATTACTCACTTATATCAATGTGGGTCTAAGAACACATTTATTGCAGTACACTCAGAACACATTATACCTACTAGCATTAAACAATGTACTCTTTCTTATTTATTGTACTATATATTGCAAGATAGATCTGTACTCACCACACAGTTGGCACATCTTTGCTAGGCACCTGTTGTGGGCCTCTATGTTGCAAGCCCTCTCCTCTGCAGCTGTAAGGGGAAAACACACCATTATGTGTACCTGTCTATCAAATATTCATGCTAGAATTTGGTAAAGCAATGATTCATATACTTACAAACTGCTGGGGCATTCCCATCCCGAGCATCTTGGATCCATTGGGCCAAGAACACTCCCTTCCTTTGCTTCAGGTCATCATAATGATGATGCACCTACTCACCAGTGTGGGGGATTCCAGTGGCATTAGTGAGTTTGTGTGCCAGATAGTCCCAGGCCTCAGATTTGTATTTGGAGCCCTGGTACTGGCCCTGCAGCAGTCTGTCATCATGGTGTTGAACAAGGAGCCCAGCCATAACTCTGGACTCCAACATGACCCAGCACCATGCCCAAAAGTACGCACCCTCTCCAACTCCTGCCATAGTTCCTGAACGGGTCAAATTCCAACAGGTTCTGGCTGTATTCCTTCCTGTGCAGCTTAAATAAGGCTATTTTCCTGCCCTTTGTTGCCACTGGACCATTTTTAAAAATGCTAAGCACAGCTCAGTAGTGTGCAAACTCACTAAGCTTAGTTGAGCAGTGCTTAAAGTGGCAAATGTTTAGCGGTGTGCAAATCCACATAGCGCACTGAGGACTGCTTAGCAATGCTCAAACCAGCTTAGCATTGCTGAGTATTGCTAAGACTGGTCCTGTTTAGGTATTGCTTAGCTTGATTTAGCAGTGCTTAACAAAATTTAGCTAAGGGCAAACAAGACTTTTATATAATAACACACATATATATATTGATATTAATTACTCATTATTGATACTTTATTATCTGTATTCTACTTTAATTACACTACCTTGGGGTGTGCCTGAACTGTATTGGACACTTGTGTTTAACTGGAGCTTTTCACCTCCTATCCCCACTGACACTGGGATTCTGGACCAGCTGCACTAACCTGGTTGGCAAATATCAATAACTAGGGCAATAAAAAAAGATAGAAATAGAAATGCTTTCTGATGTAAAATCTAAATGATCTGTCTTAGTATTCAAACTGTGCACCTATGGCACATGAAGCCATGAGTCTAACCATTCAACTGTGAAAATTTCAGCTATACATTTCTATATAACTTTTCATTACATTTATGCATTGCTGAGTGACGGACATGCTGAACAAACATGCTCAGCTATGCTTAAACTTGAAAAAAAAAACATAAAAGGAAAAATCACATTGGGACATGTAATTTCTGTACTGTACGGCACTCTGACAGTACAGGGGGTGTGTTGCGGACACTGTAACACACCCCCTGTGTGACATAAATAAAAAAAAAAATTCATAAGTGTCCGAGGACACTTTATTTAATCTTTAAGTGCTGTACAGCACTTTGACAGTGCATGGGGGGGTGTTACAGACACTGTAACACACCCCCTGTGTGAAATACATCAATAAATATAGAAATAAGTGTCTGAGGACACTTTCTATCATGTTTTAGTGCCATACGTCACTTTCACAGTACAGGGAGTGTGTTACACATCTGTGACCACTGTTCAGTAACCGTGTACACTGCTCTCCCTCAGCAGCATGCCTTCATTAATATACAAGGAGTGCTGCTGAGGGGGAACTGTAAACACGGCCACCATACACTCCATGTAGAAATTACACTATTCCTACACGGAGCTTATTAAATCCGGGAGACTGTCACTATCTACAAAAGGAAAACAATAAATATTATAAAAATGCCTAACTAATGAGCACCAAACCCTTGAACAATCTTCAGCAATGACCACATGCTCTCAGTTGAGCTAAAATCCTGCAGAACAAAGCAAAAAGAACATGGTACACTTCTTGCAAAACCATACTCCCAATTACTCAGTGAAAAATAGCCAGTTACCAAAGATAATAATACCCTTACACACACACACACACACACACACACACACACACACACACACACACACACACACACACACACACACTTACACTGCAGTAAAACTAGCAACTCATAAAAAAATAAAACCTAGAATACAAATCTTTATACTGTATAAACCATACAAGATGGAAGCAAGAAGTACACCAATTAAAACTTTCTGCTTAAAATTCTCCTGTAATTACACTAAACACAACAGATGTCATCGATAATTTGGTAATAATTCACAGTTTAAATCAGAATCTCCCAGACATAAAACTGTTGGCTTACCTGTAATGTTCAAGTGTGTAGTCTAAACAAGTCCCATTAATTCTTCTAGCAGCCATATACTTCAAACCTGACTGCTTCTCAGAATGACTTACACAAAATGTACATAGTGCTTAAACAACAGAATATAGTTGTTATCTATAAAACTTGCTGCAAAATGACCCATATTCAGGTCACTATAGCAATTTATGACTGTAATGTATAATCCAACTGCCAATAGCCACTGTAAGTAATTTTTTTTAAAGAAATAGTAATTTATATAAAAAAAGCCTGCACTATCCTGTTAGCCAACCTTCCACTATGACTTCCACAACTGAGCCGAATTTTGTAAAAAGTGAGACATGTATTATTTCATAAAACAGCACAGCCACACCATACAACTAAAAAAAAACTCAGCCAAGCCTTGTCTTTCTGCAGGGTGTCCCTACACAATGCCTGAATTTACTACTTTGTGATGAATGCATGACTAGATTGGTTAACACATTCAAATAATGACCTGTATTGAAATGAATAATAAACAGCTCAGCATTTTAGCCTTTCATTCAAGGAAATGAAAATCACTGTAAAGTCAGAAATTAATGCAGTTAGTGCCTCATCAAGTTGAATAGGGCCATTTTCACCTCTGCTGGCACCCATTGTTTAATCCAGCATGTCCAAGATCAAAAACACAACACATAGACAAGGATGACTGCAGCAATTTTAGAATAATTAACATGCAAACCTACTAACTCAAGTTTCTCTTAACAGGGAACTGACATTGGGCGGCACAATGCCATGGCACATCTATGGGCTAGGCTTGTAAAGGCTCCAGGGCCATTAGCCTAGTACACACCTATGAGCCACAAACTGAGAATTATGTAGCTGTTTTCAATCTTTTAGTTCAAGTAACACATTTTAAGAAACTAGATTTTCTGTGGAGGTTGTTATCTGCAGAAAATGATAATATAGCTACATATACATTTTAAGTACCCTTTTCATGAGCCTGTAACAGACTCAGAACAACTATGAAAAAACAATTTCAGTGAAAATCTGGGGAACCACAAATATCAGCTGCCCAAGAAGAAAGTTGAAGAAACAGAGGTTGGCATGAGAGGAAACACATTAATTTTAATAATGCACTTCCCCCTGCAAGAACCAAAACCTCTAAACATTTGAGTTGTGTTACGTTTACAGAAACTGGCATCTCAAGATGGTCAAAAACACAAAAGCAAAATGTACATTAAAATATTTTGACTGGTATACTTGATATTTCTGTACGGGCTATGTAAAAATGTCATGGTCTTGCAATGCACTCACCAGTGCACATACGGTCTATAAAAATGTCACGCATATACCTTTTGTCACAGTCTTCTACACATACACTAAAAGAGCTCAGCCTTCAGTGCAGACAAGGCAGCACATACTCCTTCTCCTCTCCCATATGCTGCAAGTTCATGCCAATCACCAAGAGTCACCAGGAAAGCAGGCCAAAGTGTGTAAGGCCACTAACTCTGCTTCCATACAGGGACATGACTTAGTCATATGTCTTAGATTCATAAGAGTTACAAGTCAACTTAGCTGCAAGGAAATTTCCACTTTACCAGTGCCTACATTTAAGTCTTTCCTCCCTTTTCAAAGAGGGCCTGGCCACTCATGCCAGGGATAAATTTATGAATACCCAACCAGATGTCCTCTTTAAAGGCAGACAGTGTGTCACGTCACACTGTTTAACTTGGAGAAGATGTTTGTTTCAGAGAAGGCTGAAAGCACTGTGTGACAAATCTATCCTTCCATCATGCTTTATTTATTTGTTGGAGTGATTTAGATGTATGACCCTAGTATTAGCTGGATTGTTTGAGTTAAGGATGTATAAGAGTTTTTGGATTACTGGATCCATTATAGCCAGCAAAGCCCCTCTGCTCTATTGTAGCAATACATGCTATCCCTAACCATGCCTCTAACCCTAATCTGGATCTTAAATTAAAAAAAGAAAACTGTTCCCCATAACATTACCACTACAGAAGACAGCAGGGACACACACACACATACACACACACTTAATTTATCCGCTTACTTAACCCTTACCCAAACATATTCACAAACACACACACTTACTACACATCCCACTTACATATTTCAAAGAAACATATACCCAACAAAATGCCTGTTTGATAAACTGGAAATTTGATTTAAAAACACTGTACTTCTGCCTATCAACTAAAGTAATCATAAACTCCTACCAAGTGCTTGATTGCTGTAGATAACAGAATACAACCCTGCAAAAATAAAAAAAATACCACAATTTCCAGGTGAGGTAAACTAGGTTTAGTTCTAAGCTGTTAATGGTGAAGGGGGAGATATACATCAGCAGACCAGCACTAGGACTTCTGCAAATATCATCATACACCTTTGTGGAAATGGTTGCACTCATTTTCCCTCTCAATCAGCAAACAGGTACAGATGTCACAACCATTTCTGTAGAGGAAATGTGATAACACATATAGGCAAGAGCTCCCAGGTGTCCTCTTATGAAGCTACTCTCCTGGAGAGGTGCAAGTTGGAAGAGGGCTGGAGTACTAAGAGCTGCCAGCAAGGGGCACCAGGCATCACAAAACATGCTCTAAGCAAACCACACAACAGCAAGGGCAACATGTATCATAAAACATATGCCCTAAACAAACCACACAACAGCAGGCTTGTTGTCTGCATTCTAGGTAGGAGGGAATGTGAAGTGATATTGTTCAGTAATGTAAAAATTATTCAACAAGAAGACTTTTTACAGTAAGTATAAATATCTACCTATTTACTTCCAATCTTGAGCAAATTTAATTCAGGAGAATTGTAAAATATAAATTATAGCTTTTAATGAGGCTGTCATGTTGGGCTACATTACATATCTGCACAAGCTCAACTGTATTAATTCCACCATACCTTCCACCAAATCCAACAGATTAACTAAACTTCTACTCAAAATTCAATCTCTGTGGGGGCAATTCAATAAACCCTACATGGAGCAATTCTCTGTTTAGGAATAGTGTTGCAGCCCAAACATGGAATATGGCCACCGAGCGATCCAGGAAACAGGGCTGGGGGCATGCACGAGTGTGGACACCGTGCGAACATGGAGGTGTTTACGGAATGCAAATCAACTCATCTACTGGTGAAAACCATGTAAATGAGGTGATTTTCTGATTCAGGAAGCAGAAAGGCATCCATGTAGGTGCCATGTCTGCAGGAAAAATGTACGTAGTTACAAATCGTGTAGCGGATTATAAATTTAAACAGGGGCTGTAACAGCCCAAATAATGTATATGTGACAGCAGCCATACAAATGGTCAAATCTATGGCCATTGACATGAAAAATGAATGCAATATATGAAAAATGTATCTTTTTTTAATACATATACCACATTTAAGCGGTGTGCAGCAGCGAGCATACATGCTAGTTAAAAAATAGATAAATAAAATGTGTAAAATATGAAAGATAAAGGTATGCAAAGTTATTGCATTATAGTGGCCAGCACTCAGAGTCATACAATGAGCCAGGGTTACTGAATTGCAAAAAGGACCACCGTGTCCATATGTACTAACTGTGGTAGGGCTAGAACTGTGTTGGTGTAGGCAGAACAGATAGGTACCATCAAAAGGGGGGGGTGTCATGGCGTATGTAAGTGGATTGGAGCTTAGCGGCATCTGTTTGTACACAGCTAAGCAGGGGGAGGCATGTCTGGATTGCTAAGCTATACTTAGCCCTGATGAGCATGTTTTAGAAAGTTAAAGAAAAGCTAAGCATGCCTGTATACAGAGGAGGGTTTAAACTGCTGAGCAATGTTTACACTAGCTATGCGGGTTTGCACAGAGCACTGCAGGGCTTAGCAGTGGAAAAATTGGAAGAAAAAACAAAAATAAAAGGAAATAGCCTGGGAAAGTCAATCAAGTGTAAATGGCAATAAGTCCCATTCCACTGACACTAGCCCATTCAAACCCCTCAATAATATAGCTGGCAGGTGGAATGTATCATAGTCAGCCAATCATACAGGCTACATCTGCATACAACCTTCAGTCTGATTTTTCCCACGTACTCTGCACCATTGGAGGATTTTAACTGACAAAATGATAGGGGCTGCTGCTGCTCTGCTACATCTGTATGCACTACAGGCTGAGGTCAGTGATGATAATGATGCTGACAATAGACTGAGGAGGAGAAGAGTGTTCAGGCCTTGGGTAACCTTTCAGGGCCTACATGAGCTGGAGATAGTAGAGCACTACAGGGTGTACAGGGACATACTACAGCAACTCACCAAGCTCTGCCGGCCTCACCTCAGACCCAGAGCCAACAGAGGTGAAGTGCAGCCTTAAGAATACTAACTACAGGTACTTTCCAAAGACCAACTGGGGACACCATGGGGATCTCACAGGCATCTGCATCCAGGGTACTCCACCACTTCTAGATGTCATGCTAACACATGCCAGTGAGCACATTTATTTCCCCAGCACCACTGAGGAGAGGACCAGCAATATGCATCTCTTCCACCATGTAGCACACTACCCAGAGGTACTGGGTGCCTTTGACTGCATTCATGTGCACATCAAAGCACCACCCAGTGAGGAGGGTAGAGTCTATGTCAACCACAAAGGGTATCACTCCATCAACTGCCAGGTCATGTGCAATGCCCAGGGCATTATTATCAATGTGTATGCTGGCAGTTATCACAGCTCCCACATCTAGCATGCATCACAGCTGTACCAGGCATTTGCCAGGGGAGACATCCCATATGGCCATCTAGTGGGTGATGCTGGCTAAGCACTGGAACTGTGGATGATGACACCCATCAGAAATACACACAGACCAACTGAGAACACCATAATTAGGCACATGCATAAACTAAGAACATCATAGAGTGTGTGTTTGGGCGGCTCAAGTCACAGATCCCCTGCCTTGACATATCTGGTGGAGCCCTGCAGTACGCTACAGCCACTTGTGCATACATGTTCATAGTATCTGCCATACTACGCAATATGATCCTGTGGAAACAGCTGCAGCAGAAACATCACAGGGGAAGGGAGACACAGCCCCCCACCATTGCCAAGATCCCCACAGGCACAGGGGGACTCAGAGGAGGAACCCCTTTAGCCTGTCCCTGTAGGTAGATGTAGGCATGCCCAGTATGCCCTGGCCTTGGCAAAGAGGCAATGCATAGCACATACACTGACAACCTAGGGACCCAGGGACTGACACCTCACTCCAACTCACATACACACAGTAAAAAGGATGCCAGCCACATCACACTACCTATACCTTGCCATGTACAGGCTGTGTACTGCTTGCATCAGAGTCAGCCCTGAAGCACTGTTCTCTCAACTGCTGCAGGCACAAGGTAAGTTACTGTTCTTAACAAATGAATGTTGTAGTAGACTGTGGTTGCATATGTATGGTATTGCTGCATGTATGCAAGGGAATGGAGTGGGCAACCAGGATAGCAGCAGACAATGGACAGCTATGTGGGACAACAAGAATTCTCTGCTAAATACTGGCTGCCCCAGAATATGCAGTAGGCCCCAAGCCAGCAAAACCCACTGCACTATGTGAGGGACTTACAAACAGCAGGGTCATAAGACAGATGCATGCATGTCAATGTTGGAGTCCCATACATACTTCTCAACCTCTTAGAGCAAGAAATCTGTACAAAGGCATAAAGAAATGTAAGCCAAAGGCCCAAAAGCAGGGACAATCGTTAAATATTTCTCTTACAAATGTAGAAAGTTGATAGATTAACAGGTTTTGCAGTAGCATGAATTCTCTGAAGGGTAAGAAGTCTGGCACTCAAATGTCTGTCATTACTTTCTAACTTCAGTCTTTAATGATTTGCCAGTAATTTCCCAGACAACCACAATGTTATGAGAAGTGGACCCAAAATGTGAGGCAAACATCTGGACATTCTACAAAACTCTGCACAGTTGAGATGTATGGTCCCCTTCCCACCACACACCCGTGTTCCCATAGAACTGCAGTAACAGTTATGTTTGTAAGGTAATAGCAACAAACCACACATTCCCAGGGCTATCCCAATCAACTTGTTAATGTTCCATTTCCACAATATGCAGGGGTCAATGTGCTATGTATGTGTGTGGTTAATAGTGTCAGGAAGTAGACAGCAATGATTGGTGGCTGTTGTGGCTCACTGGGCTAAGTACAGTAATGTGGATGATAGGGTCCATGGTTTGAGATTGGCTATGTCAGCTATTTTGCATGTTAGCTACACTTTTGGTAGGAGTTCTACAGGCTGTTCAGAAGTCAATATTTGTTACTGCAGGAAAGCTGGACAATGGAGGGACATGGGGCACAGATATGGACAGTACACAGTTCTGAGTAACCTAGATGGTGCTTACTAGAACAGCAGGTTGTGACAAGTCATTCTAGCACCAGGATACAAAGGCTGCCACGTAACTGTGTCATTACTCACAACAAGTCAGTGGGAACCATCCATACCCCACAAATGTTAGGGTTTCTCAGAATGTCTACACATATGCCTTATATATCTGTGCTGTTTGTCATAACATTGCATTTGTTTGGCAAACTATTGGCAAAACAATACAGGTTGATGTGACAACATAAATTACAGAGGGTTGAGATGCAAACTTCATACCCATAAGAAAATGCAAGCTAATACAAAACCAGTCTACCAACTGTCTATGTTTGGAAGAGCAATATTAAGCTGCTGTCCCTATGTCTGGGCCTGTGTTTGACTGTGATATATGGCCCTGTCAAGATGTTTGCCTGTAAGAGATTGACAGGTGTGGCAAACATGTAGCCTTAGAAGAAAAGTGCAACACAAACCATCTGAGGACCACAGCAGATGTATAACGCACAATGCTGGGCAACCTGCTAAACAGATATAGTCAGAGGTGTATAGTCCGTAACCCCGTGTGTGATGTTATGACTTCTACCCCAGTCACACTATAACTACAACTACATAAGAGCAGCAACTGTGGACAAAGCCTGTGACCGAAGCAGAGCAGGACAAAGGGCCATGTATAAGGGGAAGGAGGAACCACTGGCCAGACAAAAGTAGAATGTGCAGACTAGAACACTTTGTGTAGTAATATGGGTTCCCTGCAGTGTATGCAGTCAGTAGACAAATGTTTGTCAGTGGTTCCTCACATTAATCTATACTGACCTATCACTGACATACCAGGACATCACAGTGCTGTGCAAAATGTAACTCACATATTATGCAAAACTCTGCTCGGTCCAATACAGTCTGTACCCACCCGAGATGTGACTCAGTTAATAAGGATAGCACACAGCCAGGAGATCCCTCAGCCACTATATCAGTGAGGTGTGGACTGTTTACAGAGGTTCATCAGCTAATCGGCTGTAGCACACAAAATCCTGGACTGGAGTACAGGTAGGTCTGGCCTGGAGTCCCACTCTTACTATTGATGGTCATACTGGGCATGCTCCTACACTTAGTTACTTTCAGCCTATGTCTGAACCCACATCTGACTATACAACTGGGATGTACATATATTCCTTCTGCATACAGACAGCTATGTGCACCTTAACTATCTAGCCCCACCCCCATCACACGTTTACCCCATCTATCCATATGTGGTACATATAAGTTTGTCCTCATCTGCTGAGTGTGAAACACATACAGATATATAGGTAACATATGAAAATATATCAGTTATAGAGAGGCAGAGACAGAGAGAGAGAGAATCAGAGAGAAACCCTGAAAGGCATAGAGTGATGTACTGCAGCAGCCACACGTGCACCAATTTTAAGCAGTGGCATGTGTAAATACTATGATGAAGCCCATTGTGTAATAGTAGGTAGGGAGGGGTTGTAATCTCATACCAGTTGCTATGCGTGTGTGTGTGTTTCTGTATGTATTACACATACAGCAGAATACACACACCCAACAGGCCTATGATCGTGTAATGGCCACCCATATTTTGGCCCTGTGACTACTGTCCTACACAACAGTGGTCTTCCTGTCAGGAACTACTGATCTTATCCACCCCAGCAGCACTGGCAGATGTGTAGGTCCTGTGGTGCATGCGATAAGCACATAGTGCTGTAATGTAGACCGTTAGATAAGTAATGGTTCGGTTCCAGCAATGGCAACTGTGTGTGCCCCTTGTGGCTTTGTGTATTTCCTGCCTATGTGTGTACAATATCAGTACATTTTGGTGCCTGTTCCACCCTGTTAACCACCCATTGCCCTACTTTACAGGGCCTGTTGATGTCATCCACCTTAGATACACTATTGGACACTCTCCAGGCAAATAAGCTCTGTGGTGCATTCGATAGGTACGTAGCACTAGTACATACAACTAGATAGGTCAGGGTTCTAATCTCAATACTGCCAACTGTGTGTGTAAGTATATTCCCTTGTGGCTTTGTGTATTTCTTGCCTATGTGTGTGCAATGCCAAAATATTTTGGGGCCTGTTCCATCCTGTTAACCACCCATTGCCCTACTTTACAGGGCCTGTTGATGTCATCCACCTTAGATATACCATTGGACACTCTCCAGGCACATAAGCTCCATGGCACATGCAATAAGTATATAGCGATACAACTGGCTAGGTAGGGATTCTAATCTCAATATGGCCAACATTGTGTGTGTGTGTGTGTGTGTGTGTGTGTGTGTGTGTGTGTGTGTGTGTGTGTGTGTGTGTGTGTGTGTGAAGCATATCTGCTGTAGCTGTCCTCTTTGTTGTGTGTTGGTTATACCATTTTGAGGCCTGTTCCATCCGGTTAATTCCCCCCATTGCATTACTTTACAGGGCCTGTTGATGACATCCACCTTAGATACACTAGTGGACACTCTCTAGGCATATAAGCTCTGTGGTGCACACAATAAGTGCATAGCACTATAGTACATACAACTAGATAGGTAGGGGTTCGAATCTCAATACTGAAAACACTGTGTGTGTGAAGCATACCCCCTGTGGCTGTCCTGTGTGTGTTGGTTATGCTATTTTGAGGCCTATTCCACCCTGCTGACCCCCCATTGTATTAATTTACAGGGCCTGTTGATGTCACCCACCTTAGATGTACCATTTAACACTCTGCAGACCATACCTCTCAACTGTATAGAGTTTTGCAGTATGTCCAGATGTTTGCCTCATATATTTGGTCTGTGTCTCATAAAATTGTGATTTTCTGGCAAATCATTGGCAAATCATTGATAGTTAAAGTCAGAAAATAATGACAGACATTTCAGTTTCAGACTTCATACCCTCCACAAAAGTAATGATAATGCAAAACCTGTCACTGTAGCAGTTATCTATGTTTGTAAGAACAATATGTAAAAAGTGTCCTTATGTTTGGGCCTGTATTCCCCCAGTATTGAAGGCTTTGTCCACATTTATTGTTCTAAGAGAATGAGAGGAATACTCCAGGCATATAAGCTCCGTGGCGCATGCAGTAAGGACAGAGCACTATAATACATACAACTAGATAGGTAGGGGTTCTAATCTTAATACTGCCAACTGTGTGACTGTATGCATATTCCCTGTAGCAGTGTGGCTGTCTTGTGTGTGCAATGGTTATACCATTTTCTGTGCCTGTGCCACCCAGTTAACTCCACCATCACCAACCTAATCAAGGACTACAGATGTCATCCACCTTAGATGCAGAGTTACACATTTTCAAACACAATAGCACTGTGGCACATGCAATATGTATGGCAGACTATAGTGTACATAACCAGATAGGTGTTCTAATTACAAAACTGGAAATTCTCTGTGTATGTGTGTTGGAATGCATGTCCCCCTGCAGCAGTGTGTGTGCAACATGGTTATACCATTTTAAGGGGGCCTGTTTACCCCCCAGTGGCAATCCTTACAACACCTGCAGATGTCATCCATCTGAATAGTAGTGGCAGACACTGCAAAACTGTATAGGCTCCATGGCTCATGTGCTATGTATATAGCATGATTATATATAAAACTAGGCAGATAGGGGTTCTACTATCAACAAGGGCAGTTCATGAGTGTGTGTGTGTGTGTGTGTGTGTGTGTGTGTGTGTGTGTGTGTGTGTGTGTGTGTGTGTGTGTGTGTGTGTATGTAAATATATATATATATATATATATATATATATATATATATATATATATATATATATATCTTCTTGCAGCAGTGTGACTGTATTAGGGCCACAAACATACCTCTCAACCCCTTAGGGAAAGACATCTGGATAAAGCCATACAGAAAAGTGGGACAAAGCCCAAATATTACAGTCAATCTTGAAATATTGCTCTGACAAACATACAACGTAAATAGCATAACAGGTTATGCATTTGCATGCATTTTCTGAAGGGTATGAAGTCTGACAGGAACATATCTGTCATTATTGTGTAACATAATGATTTCACACTACTTTGCCAGAAAACCACAATATTATGACAAATGGAACAAAAATATGTGGCAAATATCAGGACATTCTGCATAAATCAGTAGAGGTAAGAGGTATGGCCACCACCTGTGCCACCCTGCAGGTTGCAGTCCATGCTTAGCCAGATGTGACCTCTAGCAGTGACACAAACAATACAGAGGTCCCCATAGTGTAGGACAACAAACATTTCCTAGAGTTGTGTACTACTTGCATAAAGCAGTTATTTCATATCAGAAGCACCTTAATGTTATGAGAAATAGCATAACCTAAGGTAATGTGTGACAAAGAAGCTGTCATATTGGCAAACCAAGGGAAGTCCTGTCTGTTGCATTTGCTGTGGATATGGTATGTCCTGCCAACTGTCACAATAATACAAGACGTGTCCCACATTTGATAAGGTGGCAACCCTACTTTGTGTTGCCTATGTGTGTGTAATATGTAGACATGTATAGGCCCTGTAACTACCTGCTGCTCCCAATGACTCACATGTATCTAGGCATGAATGCTAACTGCCACTACACACATATGTAGGTACTGCCTAAGACTGTGGCAACTGTAAGTAGTGTGTTGTCTATCATTGACCCACAAACTGATGTTAACACACTGCAATGGGGTCATACAGTGGGTATGGAATAGTGCTAATGTCCTGACCTCAAGCTGAATGCAGAAAATAGTACCATTATACCATATGGCATGGACATGGACCCACTATTTCCCACAGCAATGGCAACCCCATAAACAGACAAACTGTGTTGACAGACCTGGCTACTCAGGTTGATAACACTGTTGCATTCAGCCATCGAGTAGTGGCAGTGGTCAGAAAAGGCTTGGACATGGTTCAACACATAGATAGGGGCTGCATACAGACAAAAGGTGGACATTACCTCTGTATAGTCCTCAGTCAGTACAGCAATACAGTTTCATCATGGCCAGTCTGGTATGTACCTATGCAGACATCTGCACCAACTGGAAATGCTAGGTTAACATCCACAAATGTTATCCTTGGCCTTCAACACCTGTTCCATGCAGACAGCCTTGAATCAGTAGTGGACCACTTAGTATTGGACATGTTGTTCACAGGTAGGCTGTGGTATGCCTAGATGGCAATGTTGTGCTGAGCCTTTCAACAGCTTCCCCATGTATGTGAGTCCAACTCTGTGCACATTACCAGTATGACAGGCCTGAATCACATATGTGAAAGCAAATAAACCTGATGGAGAGACAGGTTTGTCTCCCAGAGGCTGCCCTGTCTCAGGAATGCACTTCCCATACATGTCAAACAGAGTATCATGCATACTCTCATCAAGTGCGTCCATGATGAATGGATGGGAAAACAAAACTCTGTTGGTGATAAAGTAATTGCTAAGCTTGTAAGGGACTCAGAGCCAGTAGTCTAGTAACCTTCTATGGACCTATGAACCTGCAATCCTACGGAACCCCCAGGTGACATGTATCAAGAGTAACATGCTGTGTCAAGGGGTATGCATGCAAGAGTACACTGTCTGCCTGAATTTCCCTCATACACTGTTCCATGCATACGCACCTAGGTAAATATGCGCATATATAGCTATACCTTGGTGAGGAAAAGGTCTCTGTATTGCCAATACTCCATTATGAGCTTCTGTAATGGCAGCAGGTTCCCATAACTTAGACACACAGACACCTGGAACAGAAACAGAATAAGGTCTGTCAGACAACAGTCAGTCAGCAGTACTAACAGCAATAAAGCATCATGGCACAAAGGTACATACACTTTGATGTGTACACATGAAAATTGCCAGCAGACAACACCATACAGGACATAACAGTACTGCACTACAACCTGCCATTAACTGTACTATATTCACCCTGTGCACCAGACACATATTGGCATGTCCCTGCAGTGATGGTATGGATAACAGGGATGTGGCACAGGTGTCATCGCATGCACAGGGTGTGGTATTGGGTTGACAAAGGCCTAGGTTGTGCCATATAGTTGACATTGTGTGTGTGTGTGTGTGTGTGTGTGTGTGTGTGTGTGTGTGTGTGTGTGTGTGTGTGTGTGTGTGTGTAGGGGTGCTGGTCATCTGGGCCATGGAGAGGAGGTGTGTGCATCTGTTGGGGACCTGCATGTGACAGTGATGTGTAAGTATGTGCATGCACACAGTCAAACCATGTGCTAGCCCTACACGAGGGCATGTTGGACAGCTATAAACCGTACATGGCAGAATGTACAGTTCACCGTCTCCGGCCATGAACATGGGAATTGGTTCTGCCAGGAGTGACACTGGCACCACCATGCCCAGGGCCAGATATGGTACTACATGCTGATGGTGACTGGTGTCTGCTGGGTCTGTGCCCCTCACGGGACTGCCCAGGACCACGTGCCCATGGCCTGCCATGTTGTGGTGTGGACAGCACCCTCCCTTTGGTAGTGCTGGTGGTACTGCCACTACAGGAGTGTGACTGTGACTGTGCATGGCCACGTGGACTCTCAGCTGATTTTGTTGCTGACCTGTGTCCACGTGTCCAACGCCCTACTTCCACCACATGTTCAAACACAGACATTGCATAGTTAAGGACTGACAATGTCTCACCTTACTGTCTATCCACTACATCAGCAAAATTAAGTAAGGCAATACCACAGATGCCATAGTCACCACACTCCCCTGTTCAATGCCACCACCTTCTGACTGCCCAATATCTGTGGGTGCTGAGGACTGGGTATGTGTGGGCATACAGACTGTGTGCTGGGACATTGTGGCTGGAAGTGGGATGTCAACCAATGGGACAGATTCAGCACCCAACAATCCCTCCTTTGCCTCACTATGGCCACCATCATCATCAGAGTCCAATGAGACACTGACATAAGGTTGTGAGGGGGACACACTCTGACCCCCATGGTCACCTGTGAGGGGAAGACAACATGACTACATTAATTCCTGCTGATCCCTACATACATACACATACACACACACACACACACACACACACACACACACACACACACACACACACACACATACATACACACACACAGCTGAGGTGCCACAAAGGCATGATACAGACCACACTTTCTGACTGCTGCCATGCGCAACACACAATCAGACCACAACAGACACAGTCTGGACAGGCTCTTGACAACATGCAGTGCAGCTACATCCATTAAATGTTGCTAGTACTATACACCTGTGAGATGTGTGACAAGTCAGAGTATGTGATGAACCTTCACCTAAAACAGAGTGCACCCATGTACACAATAGTAATGCACTCCTGTATAGCAGACTGGCTACACCTTTACAAAAATATGTGCTAATATGTTACAGCTCATGCAAATATGCTACTGTGATTCTCAGTGTGATGCACTGTAGTGAACCACATCACAACTAAACATGCAGGTTTTGCAATATGGCTAAACTTAACAGTACTGTCCATGGCAAACTGGCAGCCCTTAACATGGCTAGGGCATAAGTGAGCCATAACAAGACAGCTCCATACTCACTGGCTACAGGATGATGTTCCCCAGCCACACCAGAGATACCTGTGGATCTGTGGGGGAGAAGTACTCTCAACAGACACACATATGGCATTGGTACAGAATAATACGTGTATTTATCAACATGTATGGTACAAACTGTGATACTACTCAAATTGCTGACATTCACAATATGTGTGCACATGTGTGCATTACAAAACCCCACTCACAAATGCAGATTGACCTGACATGTGTACAGGTATGCAGAGGCTGCCTCTATGAATGCTACAGTATTAACATGATGACCACTGGAGGCTTACCTGGATGCTCCTTGGCAATGGAAACTGTGCCACCCACCTCCACAACATATGCTGAGATTGTTTCTTGTGAGCTGGTGGCTGCACCCAGGTTTGCCAGGAACTCCTCTGTGGCTGAGTGTAGGGTTGTGTAGTAGGTCCTCTCCTGGTACCAGCATGGTCCCTGGCCTATGCCGTGCATGATATATTATATCTGTAGCATGGTGTCAGACCTCTTCATAGCTCCTGTCCTGGTGGCCCACATCATTCACCGTTGCTACAAGGTTTGCCCACAGTGCAGTGTGTTGTTGCTGGTTATGGTGGGTCCTTGTCAACAGCACCTGGTGATGGAGTCTCAGGGCATCAATAATGGCAGCAGTCTTACCTTTTGAGAAAGGTGGATTGCGACATCTATACATCCCACCTGACAGACATGAAGAGGAGAGCACATCACAGAAGCACATACAGTGCTTACCATTATGTACACACCCTGGATATCCACATTTGCCTCCAATATCAACCACTAACACCCACATCATACCCCACCATCTATCACCACAGAATGTATGGGGCTATCTGCAACATAGTGGCAATACATCATGCATTGCCCTCCTGATCCTGATATTTCATGCTACTTGCTGCATGTGCTATGAGGTGTTCAAATGCATTTACCTGTTGCACCTCTTACTGCTTGTTCATAGCCTGTCTACATGGTATGCTGTGGTGTCAGCCTCCTACTGTTGTAGTACGCACCTGGGCTGTAGGCCCATGCCTCAGGCCTCCCTGGCCTTCCTCCATCACATTCTGGACTATATGGCTCAACAATGTCCTACAGTTCCCCCTGCCAGTGCGGTTGATATGGGTGTCCTGGCACAGTGTAGCACCTGCCTCATGTACACAGATGGACAACTGTCTACAAATACCACCAAGGAACACAGTGTGTGTGAGAGATGCAATGTCAGTAGTAACCTGCAGTCCATGCTCTCACCCTGTCAAGGCCACATATCTGTCCCCAAACAGGTTGTCAACACAATCAGTACACCTCACACACTACCCACACCTACACAGCATACACACATATGCAGTGGACCGCAACATCCACATCCACAAATAAAGGAAACCTCCGAGGCAAAGACACACATGAATGTCACAGCCATACACAGCACATACCACACATGGCCACACACCTGTGTCCAACAGTCACAGAGGCATCAGCACATCAAACATGTTACACATAGGAGACTCCATTGTGAGACACACTGATGTACCTCTCACCTGACTGTATATGTGGATAGTTACAGTTACTTGTGTGTCAGGTAACAGACTCTGCCATATCACATATGCACTGCTGTATCTCACCAATAGGTATTGTCAAGGGTCTGTCCATGTTGCCATGCCTGACCTGTGATGCATGTCCCTGGACTATGTGCAGTGAGACATGAGTGAGCACACTGATTATGTGTCCCACGCAGGTATGTCCCCAGCCTCATGCAGCATTCCGCTGTCACCCAGACTGATGCCGCAAGACATTCAGGAAATGATTGTCCTTGACACGTGGCCTTTTACCCTGTGATATTTCAGGGGGTTCCAGTACTTGTAAGCCAGGGGTGATATGGTCAACAGACCACAATTCTCTGCAGCAGATGGCCTTCATCTATCTCAACTGGCCTTCAGGCGTCTGCCAATGGTTCTCACCACCCCCATAGTGACTTTATTAGGAAAAGTTATGAGGTTATCAGTACCAACATACAACTGTCAGCACAGCACACATTGAAGGCCATGCTGCTACACGCTAGGTGTCTACACATGACTCTGTCCTCAATGCAAGCATTCTTAACTCTGGGAAATGCTTACATCTGTGCAATCACACACATGGTTCAAAGGTGCAGAGAGCACCCCAGCCTTATCTGGTCAACCATCTTATCATACCGTCATACTACAAAGTGTGGGTGGAAATAGCATGGGACATGTGATTTCAGTATATATGAGACACATACACAGCTCCATGCGGTATAGGCAGTAGGGTGCACAGGGGACACCACAGGGGCAGTTCACCATTGGCAACACACCTATTCAAATCATATCTTGCTACTGGCCACCATATGTGACCAGGAAGCCCATTCTGCCTATATGGACCATCCACAACTGGATTCTGATGTGGGTCTGTACCCTGATCCTGGGTTACTTGAATGACCCAAGCATACATTGGATGATGTACCCATGCCAGCACAAAAGTGGCCAGAGAGCCATGAACAGTGGAATTACAAACAGCTCTGTGTAGCTATGGGCTACCCCCACATGAGGTAAAGGTGTGTTGCAGTGAATATTACACAACACAGATTACCCCTGCAACATCCCTACAGTCTCATCTTCCATGGCAAAGTAACTATCATGCGGACACGTTTGCAGTCACCATCTCCCGCAATACTCATCTAGCTAGGATCACACATACATACACCTCCAACATGGAATACAGCCTCCTGGGGGTGGTATATGCAGCTTCATAGCCCCAAACCCCCTGTAGGGACTGGCACCAATATCCATACATACACACATATGCTAGATGTGCATTTGTATAGATGCATGGAGTCAGGTATACCTGATAGGACTACATCATCCTCTGCAAGGATTCATACACCTGTCTGGTGGACATCTGCAATACATAAGTGTCTATAACAGGGATGACATACCACTGTCTGGGGCAAACTAGCAGCAGTTGGCCATTTACAAGCAATGTCTCATTAGTGTGAACAAACAAATGGGATCACTCCTGGAAACCTGCACAGCAAATCCAGAGCCAACATTGTCAACATCCACTACATCACCCGTTCTGCACATATGTCTGCAACATCACAGGTAGCACCTACATCTGCTCACTTTTAGTGGTCGACACCAGCTATAACAGTGCTGTAGGTATAGCATACTTGACGCCTGACAGAGTCAGTGTAGGCTTCACCCCCTGTTCCCCCCCATCCATACATCAGGATGTCCATAATACCTGCCTCCTTCTCCTATATGTAGGGAACAGGTCACCATTGCCATGTGAAGTCATGCTATGCATCCACCATGGGAGCCTATCACATGACAGGATGCATCCTACATGACTCCAAGCATAACCTTGCAACAACATAAGCCACTGTATTCAAAGGAACCCTGACTAGCGTCTTTGTCCCAGCCATGTGAAAGACAACCACTGTCACCCCTTTACACTAAGGTGGTGCATCCACCAATCTGTCACATTATACGCCCATCAGCCTAACTCGGCTGTTCTGCAAGGCCATAGCACAGTTTATAGTGAACCTCAACAAGGATATTGGCGACCTCCACACACTCCATCATGCACAGTTAGGCTTTGCCAAGGAAGGGATCATGACTGTTACACTCGGTGGCCTTTTTGACACAGTCACCAAAGCCATGGATGGGGGGAGTCACAGTGCACACTGCCTATCTTGACCTGGACAAAGTCTTTGACACTATAGCCCACCTGGCCATAATAGATATATGCTTCCAAGTATGCATCACACTATATGTTACCATAGGGGTAGCACACTGGCACGCTGACATGACCCAACTAATCCACATAGGGGACTCCACCCCAAGCAGTTGACCCATAACTAGTGGCATAATCTGCTGTACTGTGTTTGGGCCTCTGTTATGTGTGATATACATGTCTATGGTGCAGGCCACAGCCATTGGCCTATGGCCAACCATGTCTACAGATGACTGGATGCTGTGTGCTGTTACCGGATTCCCTACTGATGTGGACATCTGCCTAGGAGGGTCTCATGCAGATACATGACTGGTGCCAGAAACATGGCCTCAGGCCACATACTACGACATGCAGTGGCAGACCATTTGTGAAGAGTGACGTCCCCACATTTTATCACAGTACAAACATCCTAGGCACGCAATCGATTGTCTTGGATCTGTGCACACAGGTTGATGGCAACATAACATTTCACTACCATCTTGCTTCTGTTTGGTAAACCTTCTACATGGGCCACCTCACACCTATGGGTATGTCATTGAGGGACAAGAGGGTCCTAACATCCCTATATTCCTCACAGTATGGCCCATTATTGTGTAAAATGCCCCATTTGTCATTCACCTCACACAGCACATGCAGGAGCTGGGGGCATCACAGAGGTTCCCCACCAGGGAGTACCAGGGCCTCACACATTTACCATACACAGATAGGCTATAAGCACAAACCCTCTACCCGGTGTCATACAAACTCATCAGAGGTAACATCTGTCTGACATGCAAGGCAATCATGAACTACACATTGTTGTCCCTGCTGCACAAATGCAACTCAAGCTCCACTGTATTAACATATACACATGCCCTCAACCTGATGTGTGACATCAACTTGTTTTCTTTGTGGCTCAGATGTGTGTCCCACACACTCACCCTGCTGTGGAATAGTCACCCTGTCCACATCAGGCAGGTTAGCTATTCACACCTTTGCAGGCAGACCCTGGAAAACTGTATGGTTAACTGCACATACATCCTTGGGATACCACCTGTGCCCCTGTCAGACTGGGGCATCAGGTGCTGCCCTGCATATACACATGGGCTAACATGTGGCCTAGGCATATGGGGGATCAGGGCCCATAGCCTAGTATAGTAACCTCGTATGGTCCTAGGTATACCAGTTATGGCCTGTGTGCTGTGACACACTGTATTATGTGTCCACACCTATCACTGCCATCAACTGTGATGCACCCCCTATGGGCAACATTACAGTACCATGTCATACAGCCAACATCCGAGAGCTACATGAGTGGTACTGCAAGTGCATGTGAATATTTCAGCAAGATCTGTGCTACACAATAACTGAGAGCAGTGCATATGTGGTGTAGGGCTTCCTCTTTGTAGATGTCTGACATCTGCAGTACCCAGATGTTTGCAGAATGTGTACATGTGCCTGATATATATGTACCCCTTGCTAGACAAATGTGGATGTCTGGAAACCAGTTGGACAATATGTAATGGGTGTCCCAGAGTGTGAGGGAATGTGTCTGTGACATGCCAGACCCCTCATAACACAGTAATGGTACATTAATATCTGATACTGTACTCATTTCCTTACACTGTATGCTCAATATGTACACACTGTTGCTGAGACAGAACCTGTGTCCCCTCACTACTACTGCCTATAACCTGCTGTCCTGCTGCAGGGGGTCACAAGGTATGCTAGCCATGGCTGTCAGGCAATGAGATACAGATGTGGAGTACAGACTGACCTAGCCAGAGTATGGTAGAAACAGCCAGGAACACCTGGAAAATCTTTGAACTAACCCTGTATGACATTGACAGACTGAGAGGGGCTCATGACACTACATGATGTGATATGCCAGCTGTATCCACCAATATTTACTGTCACTATTGTACAACAGACATTCCAGTAGCATTTCTATGTGGGCTGACCATTGCTGGGGGGACTCAGGGGCCAGAGCTGCAATCTATGACACTGCAGACAGAGCCAAAAGGCAAGACTGTAGGTGCTGGACAGCAGACTAACAGCAACATGTAATTTCAGGATATGTTGTTGAGACCTACTGTTGACATTTCTATTTCCTATGACTACATCCCCCCATCTGCATTCCAATACATGGTTAACTATACCTGGTATAGTGCTGTACTCCTTTGTGAGCAGAATGCCAGTGGTATTTTTCCTTGGAAATTGCAGTCTAGTCTTCATGAATTAAATCACAGACCTCTGTATCATAGGCAGCAACTTGTCTTTTGTAGGTAATGCTCATGAACAGGTGATTGTCTGTGCACAAATTTGTGACTCACACTTGCTAATATCAAGCAGAACAGCTGGGTTGCATTGCCATTAGCCAGTGGCAAGGGAACAAATTGCTATAATTAAGGCCTTCATGAAGACCTTGGCTCTTTTCCTGGCCCGTGAGGAGGATATTATCGAGGTGCGGGAGCTACAGCATCACAGAGGGTAGGAAGAACTACTGTTCACTGTTTGGATTGATGTGGTGTGTCCACAGTTTTGCATGTTATGTTTGGCCATTAACAGGCTTTCTGATTCTGTGTCAGGTTACTGTTTAACAATGTGTGTTGGGGTCAGTAAGGAGACAGGCAGATGTGAGTGTCATACATCATTTTTATCTGACTATGCATGCTGCTGCAGTTGATGCTGTTTTATCAGCTGTGTATGTTTGTAGGGGGAGACTGTGACACATGTCTCTGTCACCTGAACATTCCCCAACCCTTTATGTATGGTTGCTGTGTGGATGCCCAGTTCTAGGAGTTTGTGAGGTGTGGTAGGTCTGTAGCAGGTAGCTGAACATACCGATGCATGTGTAGCAGGCTGCAGCTGCTGCATTCTGGCCAGGAATCATACTGGGGATTGTGAAAACATTGGGGGACAGCAAGCTGTATATGTCAGTGAGGGAGCAGTGTCAGCTCTTGTGTCAAAGTGTGGCCAGGGTGAGGGTACCTATAACAGTCCAGGTGAGGCATGTGCCTCTGGTACATTTGTTAAGTAGTAGTACTATCCAGAGAGTGGTTGGGGACATTTAGGACAAGTATTCATATTTGTGACATGTCCCACTCTCCAGGCCTTTGACATGCTACTGTGGGTGGCAGTGACTGTGGTAGTAGCAATCAGTTCTGCTGGACATTGCAGGGCTCAGTTGTTTCTAGGTTGCATTGACAAGCATGTAGTTGTCTTGCAACAGACTGGACTGTGGGCCTGAACTGTGGGGGTGTCCATATGTCAGACATGCTAGGAATGTAACAGATAAAAATACTGAGCCATTATTATGAGAGGTGTTCAAGACATGTGCATGCATACAGTGTGTTACACAGGATAGGTATGAACATGTGTGTTTGGATGGCTATGATGTGTGACACTGAACCGTCATGCTATTGTAAAATCAATCTGCACTGCCTTGCCAGTACTTCAGCACACAGAATAGGTTTGATGATAACCATGCCATAAGTAGGTGACACAACTGTGAATATTCTGCAACAGTCTGTGCAGTTGTCAGCTGTAACTGATATTGTAGGCATCCAGTCAATCCATCAACATGTCTTTGGCTGTGTACTGGTTCAGTGTTTGTATAACAGGCCCAAGTATGTTGTCCTTTATCACATTATATGTAGAAGTACCGTCAGTGGTAATCATGATATAGTTGCAAAAACAGCAGTAATTCTCCAGAGCTGAGTTGGCCTAGTGGTGTATTACACTGAATTGTAGTTCAGAGGGTCCTGGGTTCAAGACTTGGCAGGGCTGGTTATTTTATTGATGTGCAGAACAGTGTCTGAAACAGATAAAGTGATTAAAGCAGTTTTTCATGGGTTTGCGTGATGAGCCGTGATGCTAATCAGCGTTTATCCCTGCTTAAACCTGTGCTATTTCCAAAAAAAGAAAAGAAAAACTGGGTGATAGTAAAGTGGTGAAATGAGGGCAAGCAGGGGGAAAAACAATATGAAATGCAGGTACGGATGTGCAGGACAGGTGCAGGGAAGGACCATAGCTCTCCATTTCTTAGGCAGCAACAGCTGTGCATGATGTGGACAATTTGGAATTTGGAGCCTCACATCCCACAGGGAGGAGTGTGGGTGACATAACTTTGTTGATTAATTGCTGGGATGATTGATTGATAACAGTGTATGTGGGTTCGAAATGGAGAGCTATGTATGGGGCAATATTTTATTTCTGGGACAGACACCCTGTGTTTTTTTTTTTTTTTTTTTTTAAGGAGAGAGTGGAATGTTGGGAAAGAGTTGTAGGTACATTTGGGGAGGTATGTTGGGTAAGAGAGTTTGCATTTGCAGACAGATAAGACAGTAGGCAGGGGTGTTGTATGACACATAAGGGGGGAAAACACCTTGGACAGGGAGTGTGTTTGGGAATCAGAGGACCAAGTGCTCCCAGATGGAAACAATGGCACTGAGGTACCTGCCCATGGGGAGTCACCACTACCCCTTCATGGCCCTGATGGTGGCTGTGCTGGGGGCTGGGCACCAGAGCTGATCTGCCCCTTGAGGTGTACCAGTCTGCCCTTGATCTGATGCAGTCGGTCATCCAAATCCCACTGGATTCCTGGAAACAGAGTGCGGGTGACAGAATCCTCTCTGCTCCTGCACCTGGGGGGGGGATCGGCCTTGTCCCATGAGGTGGTTCCACCCAAGGGTGGTGCAGGACTAGTGGAGGAGGCAGCTCCAGGTTGTCTCCCAGACATGCTGAGACCCGGTGCCATGACCAGACGAGGTAGGACAGGCCAATACACTGGGATCAGCCTATCCAAACATGCTATGGTGTTGAGGTTTGTCAAAGTCTGTTGGTTAGTCATGAACAACACATTTCAACATTAGTTCTAACAGCATGCATGGGTGTTCCAATTAACCCTAAACAATAGAATTGCATAGCATATGGAACACAGGCATAAATGGAATAACAATCATTATTGTAATGGCATGCCAGTAACAGTTATGGCAAAAGGCTAACAATGGTGGAATTTCAACAAGGTATGTTAGTATGCAACCATTGAAATATATAACCAATAATACAACACAAGGCCCAACATTAGGTTTTGAGAACAACATATGTGGAAATGAAACCATACCCATAGTATAAGAATAATAATTTGTGATGCAGATAAGGGGTGGAGGGAGAGAAAAACATTCCATTAACAACTGTATAGGCTATATTTTTCACAACAGTACTGCTCAGTACTCTACAGGTCTGCCCTTACTTTACATCTACATGTGTTTGATAGCTTCTGTAGCACATACATACCTCTCAAGCTGTCGACATGGAATGGCATGGGACAAGCTGTAAGAACTATAGGTACATAACTACATGGGACTCGTACATGTCAGGGTAACATATATGACTAACAAGGTGCACCCTGCACTGATGTTGTGTGAGTGGGTTACTGGCATACTTCAACTGGATTATATCTGTCTCCAAGGTTATTGGCAACAGTGATCAATAGCTGTGACAGCGTGACACTTGAGAGACATGTATCGTGCACAGTGCATGGAGTATATACCTATCCTGCTGTCATGTAGGCATGGGGTTGGACTATCAGCACACATTCACAGATGTACCCGTCATACAGCTGTACCAACAGTAGAACATTTCATTTGTCTAATTCAGTTAGAATACTAGTGCACTTCATGACATTTTATTTGATGGAGTCTTATCAACTTATCACTGCTGTTTACGCACTAGTACATCTGGACACAGACTATTAGTATACCCTTCATATAGCTACTACAGACATGCCTTTATCTGTCAGTCCTGTGGAGAAAATATATGTTAACACTACATGACTGTTTCTATAAATAGTCAATACTACTTGTCTGTTACTATAAATACATCTTAGTACCAGTCCCTGGATTCAAACCCTGGTCTGTGTGTTGAAAAATTAACAACATATGTACTGCTTATCACACTGAGCTACTGCTGTGTGCTGATTGACTGATTTGTGCCTAAATCTCACCTGGTGACAAAGTCTGACCTGGTAATATAGGTAGAGTGTCATAGAAGACTGCAGTGACAGTTGAACATAAATGCATGAGATTCATTAATGACAGAAATAGTAGGTCAAGTATGCATTAATACTTGAAATGCAGATTTAACCCCTAGTGGATGGGAATATCTGTGGTGTGTACAGATTATATCAGGGTGCTGGGTTACCTACCCAACCCATATACATGTGCAGATGATATATTTGCAGTCTACACCTATTACAGCCTCATATTTGCCTGCATCAGCATACCTACATTCAGGAATACATATAGCTGAAATGCAAAGGTTAACACAAGACAATCCTGAGGGAAATGCACTACAATATATTACTATTCAAGGTCCAGATTTTAGTGTAGAACATGTATTAAATTGGATTCTATCTTGTTGTGCAGCTCCACATCTACACTTTAGCATAACAGTTCTTTTGCAGCCAAACGTCAGTCAAGTGTTATACCCATATTTGCTTTGCAACACCTGTAAAATTAGATTTCTTCAACAACAGAACATAATACACACAACAATTGGGAGAAAAAAGCTTTATTGAGGGTGACATGACACAGTGGTTTATTTCATTCGCAATTCTAATTACAGTTGTACTGTATATCCTGTAGATGATGAATGAATGTGATTTATATTACCTTCACATTTTGAATCATGGTGTACTTTATTACAAGATCCTTAGTATTAATACAGTATATACTTATGTCATTTCTACACACTGTTACTACAGTATTAGCTTTCTTTCATCAATAGTAGCTTGTTTGATGCCTTCATCTGTATTGCACAGTACCTTGCTTTACTCACTTATATCAATGTGGGTCTAAGAACACATTTATTGCAGTACACTCAGAACTGACTATATTACATGCCACGGTGGTATGGCGGTAGCATTGTTACCTCACATCAAGAGGTTCTCCCGTTCGATTCTCGGCTTGGCTTGGGAATGCCTTCTTTGTGGAGTCTGCATGTCCTCCCAACAGTTGGGTAGCGTTCGAAAGACATGCGTGCGTAAATGGGCATGCCTTCGTTGAAGGTTGGGCATCAAGCTTCCACCTCGGTACTTCGTAAAAATCTACTGCCAATCATTAGTGGACCAGAGTTCCGCTGTGGCGACCCCTTACTGGGAAAAGCCGAAAGACAAACAACAACACTCAGAACTGACTATACCTACTGGCAATTACCAAAATTACCAATGCACTCTTTCTTATTTATAGTACTATATATTGCAAGATAGATCTGTACTCACCACACTGTCGGTGCATCCTCACTAGGCACCCTGTGTGGGCCTCCAAGTTGCGAGCCCTCTCCTCTGAAGCTGTGGGGGGACAACACACCATTATGCATACCTGTCTATCAGATATTCATACTACAATCTGATAAATCACCGGTTCCTATACTTACAAACTTCTAGGGGCATTCTGGTCCCGAGCATCTTGGATCCATTGGGCCAAGAGCCCACCCTTCCTTCACTTTAGGTCATCAAAATAATGGCACACCTGCTCACTAGTGCGGGAGATTCCAGTAGCATTTGTGAGGTCCCAGGCCTCAGACTTGTATTCAGAGCCCTGGTACTGGCCCTGCAGCAGTCTATCACCATGGACTTTGATAAGGAGCCCAACCATGACCCTGGACTCCAACATGCCCCAGCACTGTGCCCAAAAGTGCATTCCCTCTCCAACTCCAGCCATAGCTCCTGCAGTGATAAAACTCCAACAAGTTCTGGTTGTATTCCCACCTGTTCAGTTTAAATAAGACTTTTTCCCTGCACTTTGCCAGCATTGGCCATTTTTAAAAATGCTTAGCTCCACTTACCACCATGCAAATCCACAGAGCTGAGCTGAGGACGGCTTAGCAATGCTCAAACCAGCTAAGCGGAGCTGCACATTGCTAAGTATTGCTAAAACAGGTCCTGTTTAAGCATTGCTTAGCTTGGCTTAGCAGTGCTTAGCAAAACTTAGCTAAGGGCAAACAAGATTTTTAAATAATAAACAAAATATATATTCACATCAATTAGTCATTATTGATACTTTATTATGTGTATGTATTTTACTTTACATGACCTAACTCTATGTATTTTAATTACGTCATCTTGGGGTGTGACTGTACTGTATTGGACACTTGTGTTTAACTGGAGGTTTTCACCTTTTATCTTCACTGACACTGGGGTTCTGGACCAGCTGCACTAACCTGGTTAACAAATATCAATAACTACGTCAATAAAAAAAATAAAAATGTATATAGAAATGCTTTCTGATGTAAAAGCTGAATGGCCTGTCTGGGTATTTGAGCTGTGCACCTACTGCTCATGGAGTTGTGACTCTAACCATTCAGCTAACATGGATGTGAAGATTTTAGCTATACATTTCTATATAGCTTTTCGTTATGTTTAAGCATTGCTGAGCGACACACAGTTCCATGATAACCAACTCAGCTATGCTTAAACTTGACCTTCTGTATAAAAATTAAAAGCATATGGTTTCTATTTTTAGGTGTCTGGCACATGATTAATGCTAAGCACTGTGACGTGCCACACAAACACACACACAAAAAAAAAATTTAAAAATAAATGGGACAATACATTTTCACTTTTCATTTCACTGCCATCCAGCACTCTGACAGTGCAGGGGGTGTGTTACAGACACTGTTACATACCCCCTACACATAACTTTTACAAATGGCTGGGAAAAGTTCTAATTAAATATTTTAGTGCTGTATGGCACTTTGACAGTGCAGGGGGTGTATTACACATCTCCGAGCACTATAATACCCCCCCTACACTGAGTCAGTAACTGTGTACAGGTCTCTCCCTGTATAGCGTGCCTTCATTAATATGCAAGGCGTGCTGCCGAGGAGGAGCTGCAGACATGGCCATGTAGGGCTTGCACTATTCCTACTTGGAGTTTATTAAATCCAAGGGATTGTATTAACACTCTACTTTCCTGTGATGTAAGGCTCATGTTTTCTATTAAAGTGTCTTGAAACCACTCAAGCCCTACATCATGTGGAATAACAGAGTAAAGATCCCAAATATCTATAGCCACAAAAACAAACAATCCAAGAATAAACTACATATGGGAAACTTGAACATACCTCTTTTAACTTTAAATCCACAAATTTTGCTAAGAGTATTATATGCATTTGCCCTAGATAAACAGTAGTGTCCATTATTATTAACCCACCTCCTTTATCTGGTTTCATTATTCTAATATTTTTTTTATTGGAAGATATTTAATTTATCCAAAAAACTGAAAAGTCCTGCACCTAAGTCTTTGTCCTGCACCTAAGTCTTTATACCAAAAACAGAAGAAATCCAAAAATATAAATATGGCAAAAGACACCACAGCAGAGGCACGAAATAAAACCAGCTGAAATTTTATTAAAAACAGAAGTAAGCACTTTCAGGCAAACATGCCCTTCATCAGACAATAAAAACCAGTTAAAAAACAACATTTAAACATACCGTTGTCCAATCACATTCAGTAGTTTACCCTCCCTTTTCTCAGAACAGGTTTTAAAGGCACAGTTACATTTAAACCAAGACTCTTGTCAGCCCCAAGTCTTATGATCCACCTTGATTCACTACACTCAGTTTCATTAACTAAATCCCCGCCTCTTATATTTTTATGCATCACTTGTAACACCATAAACTTAAAAAAATGGTCTGAACATTCTGAGATATGCAATGCTAGGGCATTTCATATATCATGATGTCTAATGGCATATAAGTGCCCAAAAATTCTCTCCTTCAGCATGCAGTTGGTCTTACCAACATAAAATGAACTACACTGTTGACATGTAGCCAAATAAACTATATTCCTAGTTCTACAGTTGGCATATCCCCTCAATGAATAGGTCCACCCTGTTCTAGGATGTACAAAAGAATTGTTAGTACAAATTTGGGTACAAGCCCTACAACCATAGCATGGATATGTCCCTACATGTCCAGTTTTCATAATGATGGATATGTTGGACATAGGTTCCTTGCAAAGCATGTCCTTCAAATTTCTATTAATTCTGAAAGTGAGCCTAGGTCTATCCCCAACTATCGCTGCTATCCTATGATCTAATTGCAACACTTTCCAATTGCGTTGTATAATGTCACAAATCCCCCCTATATCACTGCTATATGTAAGTAGTAATTGTCCTCGTGGCGGACCAAATGTATTGTGTCTTTTATTAGTACCTCCATTGGTACCCCTATGATACCACGGTTTAGCGGTCCCATCACGCTTGATTCTAATTTCTTCCAAGGACTTATCTATCAACTGTCTATCATATCCTCTTTCTACAAGATTACCCATAAGGACGTCAGTCTCAGTGTCAAACCATTCCTCACTTGTACAAAGTCGAGAAATCCTATGGACCTGTCCTTTCACTATGTTCGTGAAAGTATGTCTAGGATGCATGCTGTCAAAGGAAAGCAGACTATTTTTCCAACATTGCTTCTTATATAACATAGTATCTATCTTACCTAATGTATCTTTCACTAAATGTACGTCCAAATAATCAATATCAGACATCGAAGAACTAACAGTGAACCTAAAAAACTCTGTGGTGTTTTCAAGATAACCCACAAAAGAAAACAATTGCTCAACTGTGCCCTTCCACAAAAAGAAAACATCATCGACAAAACAAACAGAATATCCCAAATTGTCAGACCAAGGATGAGTGTGTTGGAATATCACCTCATCCTCCCAAAAAGCTAATACAAGGTTAGCATAAGAATCGACACAGGGTGTGCCCATAGCAATACCCTGTGCCTGCCTATAATAATTCCCTTGGCATGTGAAAATATTATGCTCAAGTATCAAAGCCAGCAATCTACAAACTCTTTCATTGCTGACATCATCCAACTGTGATTTGTTTGCCAAAACATGTTCTATGGCTTTGAGCCCATAGTCATTGTCAATCACAGTAAACAAATTTTTCACATCCAAAGTAACAAACATATAATCTGAACATTTTGAACTCTCCATATAAAAAGACAAACTGGTTAAAAAATGTGCTGTGTCTCTCAAATTCCTGGGGTATAACTCAACCACCGGTCTTAGGGCATATTCAACCCAAATAGACACATTTTCAGTGGCCCAACCCCTCCCCAAGACAATAGGTCTCAGGGGAGGGTTGAAGCCATCTTTATGTAGCTTAGGTAAACCCTTGAACTTGGGAATACTTGGATGTTCAATATGAAGGAATTCATATTGGGATTGCACTAACATACCACTTTTCTGCATGTTCATTAGCCAGATCCTAATATTATTTCTTAAAGTGTTTACCATCACAGGAGATGGAGGTACAAAAGTAGATGTATCACTCAGCAACAAAGTTTGTCACAGTAATCATTCTTATTTAAAATGACAATAGCCCATCCCTTATCAGCTGATTTAATTACAATCCGATCATCCGATATCATAAATATGATCATGCATACTCATTCCCTGGCTGCTCCTTCAAAATGGCACTAGGGGTTTACACGTGTGTGGGTGATATACGTGCATGTACAGCTTTGCATGCTTCTTAAAGATATAGCACGCACTTTACACTATGATCTACATCCTTGCTCTTTGAGAAATAGATCATGCAGTTGTTATGAGACTGGCATGCAGAAATCACAGGTTACCTATAGCCATGCATTATACAATATTGAATATACATGTATGTACAATCAAGTCCATGTTGCTGCGTATTTCACACTTGGTTTAGACATTCGTCCATATCGTGTGACATAAAACTGGTTATTAGATTTAGCAACTGGAGCAGTTTCTGTAAAATGGTTGACCTGTGGAATGTTCGAATCACTTTCTGGAATGGAGTCAGAATTCTGAACACATTCCGGTCTGGAAACAGTGTCTGACTCACTGTTCGATTTAGAGTCCGCATCACAGATACAATGTTATGATTGCAATGATGATGATTCTGGTATAGGAAGAAGATGTTTGCGTTTCCTCCTATATTCCACTCCTTTGGAATTTGCCAAGTAAGATCTCCATTCTGCACAGATGCTTGTAATCTGTCCTGTTTGATCAAAACCTTTTGTTGTCTGGATTCGTACTCTCTCTCCTTCCCTCAACGGATGAAGTAATCTGCTCAATCGGTCGTAACTAGATTTCTGGATATTAAGTTTCTTAAACAATTGAGCCTTGATGGTTTTAGTGTTCTTTGATTTAGGCTGCAACAAACTTGAATAAATAGGAAGCATAGTTCTAGTTTTCCTGGAATGTAGTCTTTGAGCAGGTGAGCCAAGTACATCATCATGGGGTATGTTCCTGAGATTAAGTAAATTCAAGAAGACATCGGTATTGTCATGTTTTGACCTTTCAAGTAATTGCTTTGCACTCTGCTCTGCTCATTCAGTTAGACCATTGGACTGCGGATATTCAGGACTACTAGTGACATGTACAAAGTCCCATTACTTTGCAGATTTCTGAAACAACTGGCTAGTAAATTGAGTACCATTGTCAGAAAAAAAAATTGTGTGGACTACTATGAACTGAGAAATGACATTTCAACTTAGTAATAACAGCAGTTGAGGTTAGTTTAGGTTAGGTTAGGTAGCAGATCAATCTCAAACCAATCTGAATAAAGGATCTACCAAAACTAAGTAGTGTTGATTGTTCCACTCAAAGATATCAGTTGCTACAGTAGACCAAGGTAGTTCAGGAAATGGATTTAGCTGAAGTGGTTCTTTTTGCAAATGCGATCAGGTACTATTAATAGCATACTGAAAAAGAGGAAAGAACTCTATCAATGTCTTTTGTGATGATGGCCAAAATACTAATTCTCTTGCTCTATTCTTAGTGGATGTGGACCCTGGGTGACCACAATGCAAAATCTGGATATATTCTTGTTGTAAAGAAGCAGGAACAACAATTTTAGGACCTTTGAAAATAATGCCCTCTTCCATTAGCAATACATCTCTGTAAGGAAAATACGTTTGCACTTCAGGTGGTACACTAGATTGCTTTGATGGCCATCCAACATTAATATAGTGATTGAGCTTCTGCAAAATTGGATCAATCTAAGAGTGATTTCTTAGCTCATGAAGTCTAGTGGTGGAAAAATTACACACTGGCATCACATCAAAGTCAAAAGTTTCTGAGTTAAGTTGCTCTGTTGTAATTCTGAGAGATCTGGATAAATTATCAGCCAGATAAAGAAGTTTGCCTTTTGTATAGACCATTTTGAAGTTGTACTTTTGCAATCTGAGCATCATTCTTTGCAATCTCACTGGAGCTGAATGCATGGGCTTCTTTAGAATAGTAACTAGAGATTGATGATCAGTTTCAGTCTGAATAGCTCGACCATAAATATAATCATGAAACTTGGAACATGAAAATACTATAGCCAAAAGTTCCTTTTCAATTTGAGCATGCTGCATCTCAGTTTGGGTTAGTGTTCTAGATGCATAGGCTACTGGTCTGCCCTCTTGAACTATAACTGTGTCTAGACCACATTTTGAAGCATCACAGGAAAGAGTAACTGGTTTGTTCACATCATAGTATCTTAACGTAGGTGGGGTGGCAATTTTCTTCTTAAGGTCTTCAAATGACTTCCGGTGCTGTTCCAACCATGACCGTGCAACATTTTTGCATGTGAGCTCTCTTAAAGTTGCTGCCAACTCACTGATGTCTGGTATAAATTTGCCTAAATAGTTGACTGTGCACATAACTTCTGGAAGCCTGAATTTGCACTTCAGAGGATTGAGCTTCAAGATACTTCATGTGCACTGTCTAGAACTTTCTTGAGGTTTCTGTCATGCTCTGATTCACCATTTTCTCCAACCAATAGATCATCTACTATTATGGCACAGGGATAACCTGAAAAAATGTATTCCAGTGCATGCTGGAAGACTTCACTTGCAGAATTTATTCCAAATGTTATCCTTAGGAATCTGTATCTGCCAGAGTACCAAAAGTAGTTAGAAATGAGGATTTATGATCCAGCATCACTTGCCAAAATGAACTCTTTATATCCAAAACAGAAAATACAGTGGCATTCGGTATTAGAGCTGCAACCTCTTTGACTGTGCACACTGGATGATACAGTCTTTTTAATGCTTTGTTTAAATTTCATGGGGCAATGCATATCCTGATTTCGTCTGAGCCTTTTTTGTGAGCGGCTACCATGGATGACACCCATTCAGTTGGTTCTATGACTGGGCAAATCACACCTTGCTGCACCATGTTATCTAACTGATCCTTAACTTTATCTTGCATAGCTGTCGGAACTCTTCTTGCTGGTCTGACTACTGGAGTGACTTCGGAGTCTAACTTCATGGAATACACAACTCAAAGTTTGCCTAACTTGTCATCAAAAACATCAGCATACTCTGAGAAAATGGCTTCTGAAAAATTAAAACTCAGAAATGCATTTATGTGATGAACTTCTTTAGCAAAAGAAAGCAGAATCATTCTTATCCTATCTTTGAGACCCAATAAAGATTGCACCGGTCTTCAGACTATATAGAATAACATGTTGTAACAGTTCTCGGCCAAATAACATGAACGTATCACTGAACCTTCGGTTTGAATTTCTTCACCTCCATAAGCAACAAGTCTCGCACTACTGGTTACATTGAGTTGTTTGTTAGTTCTCACTTGAGCAAGTGTGTCTGCTGATATAACATTACGCTTTGAGCCAGTATCTACTTTGAGCTCTGTGGATCTTCCATTAATCCAGACAGTAGAAAATACTTCACTTCTTGCTAAGTTCACTGCATCAACTCTTTCACCAAGCTCTGATACACCATCTACATAGAAAGCTGACTGCTTCAAATAGCTTTTTTATGTGACCTTTCTTTACAACTGTGTGAGGCTTACTTAATTTGCAAAACTTTTGGAAATGGCTCAATTTTTTACACTTGTGACATTGCTGACCGAATGCTAAGCACTTCTCTGTTTTAGACTCATGATTCGCACCACAATTGCGACAGTTAACAATAAAGCTTGATTTGGGTTTTGCTGATTCATGTTTATACTGCACTGAGCTGGTGCTGGAGCTTGCACCTTTCTTGGAGCTTTCTAGAAAACCTCATGGCTTCCTTGGAAACCCTGTAGCTGCCACATGCTTAGGCCTGCTCTTCTTTGCCACATATTGCCTACTATCTACATGTGCTCTGGAGCCATCTGAAACCATACTCTTGTCACTTGCAAGCATACTTGTGTGTTTCTTTGTCACCTCATGGATTTGACAAATCTCTGTGGCCTTGCTCAACGTTAAATCACTGTCACAAAGTAAAATCTTTCTCATAATAGCACTGTTAATATCACATACAAGCCTGTCCTTTATCAGCTGTCATCTTTTAAATCACCAAACTGTCACATTTTAGCTCTGTTTTTCAAGTCAGTTATATAAGCTGCATATGTTTCCCCTGGTTTCTGATCTCTTGTGTAAAACAAATGCCTCTCTAATGTAATAATCGTCTGGGGGTTACACATTTCTCTGAACTTATACCTTTGTTGGGCTTTTCGGAATTATGCAAATAAACAAACTTGTAGCACTTTCAAATAACTGGACTTTGTGAAATAAACTTCTCGGGCATTTTGGTACGTTTGTAATGTAGTGGTAAGGGCAAAAATGCTAAAGTCATTTATAATCGTGTGCTAAAGTCATTTACCATCATTTTTAGAAACATTTGCGAACTTTACAATGCGACTGAATACCTCATGTGTATTGTAATACTCTTGTGATGTCATCTTTTGTAAGAAAACACCTCTTGTCAGTGTAAGAAACATGTCAAGCAACTGCACAATGCAAATAATTGAACATCTGTTGCCTTAAACTCAATAACTTTCGAAGTAATTGCACTTTGCGAATGGCTGCATACAGCACACTGAAATGTCCCCAAAATGGTGGTACCTTATTAAGCAACTCTCTACAGCAGAAGAAGCACTCTGTAATGGTGGCACTTTGTGACTAGACACCCAGCACAAGAAACTTTTTGAAATGGCTATACTTTGACTGTATTACATGAAATAGTTGCACTTTGCACACAATAAACGCTTTGAAAAACATGCACAGTAATAAGCACACACTGAAAGCACTTTTACAAACTTTGAGATACTTCGAATAACTCTAGTTATGCCCTTGATACAATACAAAGGCATAGTTATACCCAAATACATACAGTTGCCTTGCTTTATTTTGCTTAATGTGCCCTTTTCTTATTATATTCATTTTGCTCATTTAAGCCCTTTTCACACCTAATATGCTTTTCTTGTGCTTGTCTTACTCTAAACATGCCCAACTTTGCCTTGAACACACTCGTTTTGCTTTAAACATGCTCATTTTCTGCTTTCTCATTTTCTGCTTTAAACATACTCATTTCGCTTTACTGTCAGTCATTTCATCGAATACTTTTATCTTAAACATTTTCTTTAGTTAACAAACTTTTCGTACTTTCTGCTTGCCTGATAATGTGGTTTGTGTCCTTCTAATGCCCCGTTATTGTCTTTAGTATCGAATAAACAGTTCATGTTATTTCTCATTACCTTTGATTCTTTCTGGCTATGTTTGTGCACTTTTCTCTCGGTTTTACCTTCACTGTCGTCTTTGCACCTCATGGCTCTGAATATTCTTCTCTCTTCTATCTAAGTTCTGACTCCATGTCACTTTCGTGTCTGGAACACAAATAAAGAGTCTTTGTGGGTTCTGTTAAAGCAGCTTTATTGCATACAAACACATTACTACTGTTGGCTATTCACTTTAACTTAAATACAGACTAATAACTATGATCATGCATACTAACTCCCTGGCTGCTCCTTCAAAATGGCACTAGGGGTTTGCATGTGTGTGGGTTACATATGTACATGTACAGCCTCTCATGCTTCTTAAAGATATAGCACACACTTTACACTATGATCTTCAGACATGATATTAAGAAAGTGTCTGGATATCCTATGTATCCAGGGACAAGATGGAAGGTCAATACAGCAAAGCCATTTGGCTCTGGAACCAGACTCTACTATTCAGGAGGAGGACAGGCTAGAAATGGTTTGAAAATTGTGGTGAGAGAGAGGCTTCAGAAGACAATGAGGGATGTCATCAGAATTAGTGACAGACCTATGGCAATCAGAGACCAGTATAAGGATACAGCAGTATTCAAAATCTCATCCTATGGCCCACAACAGGGCTGTGATAATGAGAAAAAGAGAGCATTCAGACAGCAGTTGCAGGACCTACTAGATAAAGCAGGACAACATGAATTGGTGTTAATAATGGGTGCCATGAATGCACATATTAGGACAGACAGAACAGGATATAAGGACAGCCTGGATCCACATGCATGAGGCAACAGGAATAAAGAAGGAGAAGCCATTTTAGAATTCCATTTGTCAATGGCTTGATGGTGACCAGCACATGGCTCAGCAAGAGAGAGACAGTCACAAGATCACATAATAAGTGGCCAACATGCAAGCCAGGTAGACTTTCTTCTCATAAGGAAAGGGCACGGGGGTAGAATCAGCTTTTGCAAAGTTATCTGCAATGAAACACAGTCAGCCCACAGCATAAACAACTGGTTGCCACAATCAGCTGCAAGCAGTGGTCAGAGAAGGCTCCATCACAAGTGATAATTCAATAAAGGTGTTAAAACAGAGACCAAGCTGAAGACCTAGAAGTTGAGTGGAGGCAGAGTACAAGAATTCAAGGAATTACTTTCATCTCCAGCACCTCTAGAAGAAGAGGAAATATGTGGAGTTGAAGAAGAAGAATGGCAGCACCTCAAAAAGTACAGTTTTGTACCTATCATAAATGTAGATGTTCGAGTGCTAATACAGCTGCAGTCATAACAGATGGGTTCTCCTGCCGTCAGGCGGGTCCTCGGTCGGCTGAATTCCAAAGTCTAGGTCTGGCGTCAGTTGTCTTCACTTCTTCCCTGACGTCAGTGCGACAGGGGTATAAAGGAACCAGCC
The DNA here is from genome assembly GCF_019279795.1 of Protopterus annectens. Taxonomy (NCBI): domain Eukaryota; kingdom Metazoa; phylum Chordata; order Ceratodontiformes; family Protopteridae; genus Protopterus; species Protopterus annectens. The sequence goes on along the minus strand of NC_056727.1, from coordinate 903,103,278 downwards.
GACGCCATTTTCTTCAGTTTTTCTTGCCCCAGATGTCATGTGCCCCCAGAAGGAAGGCAATACATAGATTTGTGTAATAAAGCAATGCAATATAATCAAAATACAGTAGCTGCAAGCAAATACACCATAAATGAATACCCCAATCAAGTTGTATGAGGAGGTGTTAGCCCATAGGCCTGTCCCAAAAGGGGAAGGAGGGAGGGAAACCTGGACTGCAGCTGTATTAGCACTCGAACATCTACATTTATGGTAGGTACAAAACTGTACTATGTTCATCGTGCATACAGCTGCAGTCATAACAGATGGGTAGAATCCCAAAGCTAAGAAAGGGGTGGTAGGCACTAGGTGGAACTAGGAGGAGCCAGGATGCCCTGCAAGACTGCAGTGGCAAAGCCTGCTCTAGTTTTGGAGTATAGAGGTAGGTGGTAGTGCTTGGAGAAGGTATGCACAGAACTCCAAGTGGCTGCTTCCAAAATATCTTTGGTAGGAACTCCTCTGAGGAAAGCTGCAGAGGTAGCTGTGGCCCTTGTGGAGTGAGATCTGATGCCTGTAGGTACAGTTTTGCCATGAAAAGAATAGCAAAAGCGTATGCAGTGGGCTATCCATTTTGAGATTGTCTGTTTGGAAATTGGCTTTCCTTGAGCTCCTATAGCATAGGACACAAAGAGCTGTTCTGATTTTCTGAAAGGCTTTGTTCTGTCCAAATAATAACGCAGTTGTCTGTGGATGTCCAAGGAATGTAGTAATCTCTCCCCTTTGTTTTGAGGATTAGGATAAAAGGTAGGTAAGTGTATGGCCTGATTCAAAGCTACCCTGGATACCACTTTAGGCATAAAGGACGGGTTGGTTCATAAGGAAACTCTGTCCTGATGGAAGATGATAAAAGGCTGCACAGCCATGACAGCTTGTAGTTCTGAAACTCTATGAGCTGAGGTGATAGCCAAAAGGAAAGCTGTTTTCCAGGACAAATATTGCAAATCTGATGAGGCAGCTGGCTCAAAGGGAGGCAAGGTCAGTTTTTCCAGAATGAAATTGAGATCCCAAGCAGGTATTGGTTGTTTCCTTGGGGGTCTTAGATTCTTAGCCCCTCTGAGGAACTGTCTTAAGAGAGGGTGAGAGAATAAGGGTGGATCAGTGTTGTATTCTGCAGAAATGGCTGAGGCATGGATTTTGATGGAGGAGAATGAAAGTCCACTGCTTAGCAGCTCAGCTAGATACTGTAGTATTTGAGGTAAATTCAGATGTAATGTGATCCTATCTCGCCTACATTCTCTACAGATGGGTTTGGCTCCGACTCGGCTGCTATACAATAGAAAGCAGTCTCTTATTGGCTGAGTTACCTCATATCCCAGGATGCACCACTACCACTTCCCCAGATCTCATTTGCCGCTTTTCAGCATAGACGTGGTCTCGGACTTGGCTGAGCTAAGTATCTTTAGTCAGAAATTTTTTATGTCTGAAATTTGGTCAAAACTTACCCAAAAGCTGTTTTAACAGCTATTGTTGTTGTGTGATTGCTTTTGATAATTTTCTTGTGGTAAATTGTGTTGTTTTGTGGTGATTAACGGTCCCGTTTAAGTTAGAGGGGCCTAGCCCTACCCTAGGCGTTTAAGTTAGAGTCTAGGTTGTCTTGTACTATTTTTCTATTTGGTAGTCGTGTTTATTGTTTAAACCATGTCTAAAGAGCATAGACCATCAGGTTTTAAAAAGTGTGTTAAATGTAATTATAAAATGTCTATAACAGATGACCATTCTTTATGTGTTTATTGTTTAGGCCCGAAGCATCTTCAGGAGTCCTGCAGCGTTTGCCACGCTTTTTCCTCTCGCGTCCTCCAAGAGAGGAAAAATAAGTTGATCTTAAAAGGGCTCATTACCCCTTCCTTTGAGGAAGCCCTATCTTCCTCTTCTTCACCTTCGAAGAAGAAAAAGTCTTCGGCTCCGACCAGCCCGTCGGATCCGGCAGCAAAAACAATCTCGGCAGGCTTCTCCATCGGCTCCACGGACTTCGGAGCCGAGGGTGGAATGGTCTGCCTCGATGTCTCCAGCCTCGACTCCTCTGGTTTCGGAGTCGAGAGCTCGGGCATCGAGAGGCATGTCACCTTCATTGGCTCCACTGCCTTTGGAACCGATGGGGGTTGCCCGCTCAGACTCTTCCCCTTCGGTGCCGAAGTCCACATCGGCTCCGAGGGAAATTGCAGTTGTAGTGGAGTCTCCCTCGGTGCCGATACTTCTCGAACCATTACGGAGCCGGTCCCCCAGTCTTTCGGAGCCGGCAGAGAAGTCGACTCGGACCCGGTCGGTCTCTTCTCGGTCATCAAGGATGTCCGATTCGGACTTAGACAGGGTGCTTCAAAGGCTCTTTCAGTCTCCAGTCTTCGCAAAGTTGATCTCGGCTCCAGCCCAGTTGGCTTTGGAGCCGATCTCCCATCCTGCTACATCGATTCCTCCTCCAACAGCTTCGGCGCCGTTGGAGTCGGTGCTGGTGGAACCGGTGGAGGCTATCAGGTCGGTTCCAACTCTAACTCCAACCCCGTCCCTTGGGTCGGGGTTCGGTATGCGGACCTCCTCTGTCGGCCCCGGGGGGGACGCTTCGGGCCCGATCCCTTCGGTTCCGAGCCTCCCTCTCGGTGCGTCGGCTGCAGGGGTTCTGACTGCCATTGTGGTCTCGGGGGCTGAACCATCCCAGGACTCTGGGGGTCCAGCCTTCGAGGCCATGAGGAGTGCCTTGGCCAAATCCTCTGTGGCCACTTCCACCATTTCACCACCACCTTTCCTGGGCATGGAGACTGGCGCCTTTGCAATCCCCCTGTCTCATGACAGCGGGGCCCCGGGGCCTGAGGTTATCCCCATTGGGGGTTCCCTTCTTCCTGGAGGTCCCTCCGACATGCTTTCTGAGGAACCTCCCAGGAAGAAACAGTGTAAGAGGAAACACGTCGACTCCCCTGATGAGTCTCTCACCTCGGATACTGACCTCGATGATGCGGAAGGGTCCCCAAAGTCATCCTCGGAAGATGTCTCCTTTGCAGACATCTTGGAAATCCTCAAGCAACGAGGCGACTGGCAGTCCAAACCCCCTACTGCTGAGGAGTTGGTTTTCCTCAAGGCCTTCGGGGCTCAGCCCTCTGCCTCCTGGGTGTCTCCGCCCTTCGATGAGCTTCTGGATTTGATCTCTCGAAGGGCGTGGGAACACCCTGATTCTGTTGAACCGGTGCCAGCTCGCCCTAATAAATTCCTCTCCGCTCCCCCAGATAAGGACTTTCTATCGAAGGGCGTGGCTGTAGATGCTATGGTGGTGGCATCTGCCACCCAACAAGATGTGGCAGAGGCTTCGACGTCCGTCCATCCTCCTAATAAAGAGTCTAGGAGCATGGATCAGTACGGCAAGCGTACCCTTTCTTCAGCGGCCTTTACATTAAGGTCTCTGAATTACCTGACACATTTCACCAGACTACAGAGGGATCTGATCAAGGAGCTGTCGGATACCCTCTCTGATAACTTACCTGAGCAGTTGACCCAGACGGTTAACTCTCAGATGGCTACCCTGTCTTCATTATCTAACTTGTCCATGAGGCTCATTTCTTATGCGGCCGAAGGAGCGAGTAGAGCGGCTGGAACAGGTGTTGCTCTACGGAGACAAGCCTGGCTACACCTGTGTCACTTTGCAGAGGCCTTTAAGTCTTCCTTTGCCGATGCCCCCTTTGATGGGTCCTCACTGTTTGGACCCAAGGTAAGGGACACTTTGACTCGCTGCGAACAGGAGGGTAAGACTTTGACTGCCGTAGGAGCCCGGTTTTCCACTCCCTTCAGGCCTTATCCCAAGGATCGAAGAGGAGGGAAAATGTGGTTCCGTAAGTCTCAAAAGCCTTACTCGTCGCAGCAGAGCGATTCCCCTTCTAGAGGCAGAGGAGGGGGAAATTTTTCAGGGAGACGCCGTCCCAGAGGCGGCAGAGGCCCCTGCAACACTGGAGACCGCGAGTCCTTTCGTGGCTCCTCCTCCTTCCAGCATCCCTGAAGGAGTACCCGACTGTGCAGCTCCGGAGCCAGTCGGGGGTCGCTTTTCGAGACACCTAAAGGCCTGGGAAAATATTACTCAGGACCGATGGGTGCTTTGAATCATCGCCGGAGGTTACTCCATTCCCTTTGCTCAACCCCCCCCACCAGTCCAAAGAATCCCGGACCCGCCACCCAGTCAACGGGATCATGCAGCCAACGAAATTTCAAAGCTGCTTCAAAAAGGAGTCATCCAACCTGTCCCCGCAGACCAGGCCGGATCAGGGACTTACTCAAGATTCTTTTTGGTGCCAAAAAAGACCGGGGACTGGAGACCCATTTTGGATCTCAGCAAACTAAACCAATTTGTAAAAAAGTCCAAATTCCGGATGGTCACTTTGCAATCCATTCTCCTGCTTTTGGAGAAAGGTGTTTGGATGTGCTCCATAGATCTCAAAGACGCCTACTATCACATTCTGATAGATCAGGCGTCGAGGAGACATTTACGCTTCAGCCTAGGAGACAGTCATTTCCAGTTCCGAGCACTGCCCTTTGGTCTCACCACAGCCCCCAGGGTGTTCACCAAATGTTTGGCGGTGGTGACTGCTCACCTGAGAAGTCTAGGATTCCAGGTGTTTCCATACCTAGATGACTGGCTCCTAACTGCCACCTCCAGGCATCTACTCTTGGAAAACCTAGCAGCCACTATCACTCTAGGCAACTCCTTAGGAATCACCTTCAATTGGTCAAAATCTGTATTGCTGCCATCTCAGCGTATTCTGTTTATTGGTGCAGAAATAGACTCAAGACAGATGCGAGTCTATCTCCCTGCAGAAAGGATAGCGACGCTCCAGCTTCAAGTTCAGGCTCTGCTCCTGAAACGTCGTGCTCCGGCAAGAATGGTCCTACAGTTGTTGGGCTCCATGGCAGCCACCATTCTTCTGGTCCCCTTGGCGAGGCTGCACATGAGGATACTCCAGTGGCTCCTATCAGTCCAGTAGTCTTATCAAGACCTTCCCCTCAGTCACCACATACTGATCACAGACACGTGCAAACAGGATCTTTGTTGGTGGCTTCTCTCCTCCAACCTGAATCTAGGGCGACCCTTCGTTCCCCCACTCCCCTCTGCCACATTGACTACGGACGCCTCCCAGACAGGGTGGGGGGGGACATTATCTGGACAGGTCGGTCCAAGGCACGTGGCACTCCGACGAGAGTCTTCTCCACATCAATATCCTGGAGATGAGGGCGGTGCTTTTAGCGTTGCAAGCACTGCACGATCACCTCCCCCAGGGTACGATTGCCATTCAGTCCGACAACATGTCGGTAGTCTGGTACTTAAACAAACAAGGAGGGACCAGGTCCTACCCCCTTTGCAGAGAAACCATGAAAGTATGGAATTGGGCGATTGCTACCAAGCGTTTCCTAGTGGCAACGCACATTCCAGGGAAATCCAACGTGATAGCCGACAGACTGAGCAGAACTATTCTCTCCCCTCACGAGTGGTCCTTGAACAACAGAGTGGTAGCGCAGATTTTCACGAGATGGGGAGTTCCTTGTTGCGATCTCTTCGCAAGTCCCCTCAACGCGAAATGCCAGCACTTCTTCACTCTCACCCCAGTTCCGGGGGAGATCCCCAAGGACGCTCTAGTCCACATTTGGCCCTCCGGTCTGCTATATGCCTTTCCACGGATTCCCCTTCTCCCCAAGGTGATTCAGAAGGCGATTCGCTTGGGAAGCAAAATGATATTAATCGCCGCATACTGGCCTCGACAAGTCTGGTTCCCCTTTCTTCACAGATATGCATTGGAGGGTCCTTGGTTCCTGGACCAAGTTCCGGACCTTTTGACGCATCAGTCAGGACAGCTCCATCAGTCCCTCCATTCATTGAAGTTGGCAGCCTGGCTACTCCTCTTCCAACCATAGTTAGGAGCCATTCTCTCACCCTGAAGTCATGCACATCTTGTCTTCGGCCCACAAGACTTCTACGAAAAAGATATATAGCAATAAATGGAAGAGGTTTGCTATTTGGGCCCAACTCCAAGGATTAGACCCGATGACAGCCTCGGTATCAGAAGTACTGAAGTTTTTAGCTTCCCTATTCAACCAAGGTTGCTCAGTGTCTACCATCAAAGTACAATTGGCGGCTATTTCCAATTTTCATGAGAGTGTGGAACCTCCTTTAATGAGCAACAAGTTGTGCAAAGCCTTTATTAAAGGAGCTTGGCTTCTACGACCCCCTATATCTCAACCTGCACCTCCGTGGGACCTCAACGTGGTATTAGGTGCATTAACCTCATCCCCCTTTGAGCTGGCAGCAACCTGTGATCTAAAATTCCTTTCTTGGAAGACTGCCCTTCTAGTTGCTATTACTTCAGCCAGACGAGTTTCAGAACTTCAAGCCCTATGTGTTAAACCACCATACTTGGTATTTCACAAGGATAGAGTATCTCTTAGACCAAACCCATCTTTTATACCAAAGGTTTGTTCTAACTTTTGTTTACAACAATCACTAGAGCTACCAGTCTTCTTCCCCAAGTATTCGAATAGAGCTGAATATACTTTTCACTGCTTGGATGTGCACAGACAATTACGTTTCTATTTGGATAGGACACACAAAGCACGAAAATCAGATCAACTGTTTGTGTCCTTTTTGGATAATAGATTAGGCAAAGCCATCACAAAAGTCACTATTGCCAAGTGGATCAGGGACTGTATCAATCATATTTATCTCATCTCAAATAAGGAACTTATAGTTCCAGTGAAAGCTCATTCTACCAGGGCTATGGCCACTTTGGCAGCCTTTCATTCCAAGCTCTCTATTGGTGACATTTGTGCAGCTGCCACGTGGTCATCTTCACACACCTTTATTTCTCACTACAGATTAGATGTGGCATCCAGGGGTCAAGCTTTCTTCGGTTCCACAGTTCTCAGGAGTGTTTTCCAGTGAGCCACCCAGGAATTAGGTGCTAGGGACGCTGTCCCATCTGTAGAGAATGTAGGCGAGATAGGATCACATTACATCTTTTAGTTATGTACTTACCATAACTTTAGATGTATGGGATCCATCTCGCCTACATTCCTAATAACCCACCCTCCTTCCCCCTGCCTCGTAGACCAGGAGAGACCGGACGATCCGAAATTGAACTTCTTTCCTCTCTTGAAAGACCTGAGTATGTTATAACAATAGTATGTTTCTGTGAGCATGAGTGCGGACAAACAAGATCTGGGGAAGTGGTAGTGGTGCATCCTGGGATATGAGGTAACTCAGCCAATAAGAGACTGCATTCTATTGTATAGTGGCCGAGTCGGAGCCGAGGATCGCCTCCGAACCCATCTGTAGAGAATGTAGGCGAGATGGATCCCATACATCTAAAGTTATGGTAAGTACATAACTAAAAGTTTTCCAGGATCCTGGCCCTTTTTCTCATTCCAGACACAAAACCATTTCCATTTTGCGGAGTAAGCTTTTCTAGTTGACGGCCTTCTGGCCTCCAAAATGACATCCTGCACCTCCTTGGAGAGTAGGGTCTGTTGTGATGCTAAGGAATCTTCCATGCGGCTAGATTGAGTGTTTTTAGCTGGCTGTGAAGAGTTTTGAAGCTGTGCTGAGTCAGGAGAAGAGGCATTAGAGGCAGGGTCCATGGTGGGGAGTGCATCAGGCTCCTCAGGAGTGGGTACCAGTGTTGTCTTGGCCAGTTTGGAGCAATGAGAATCATCTTTGGTCTGTCTGCTCTGGTTTTCAATAGAACTTTGGGCAGCAGAGGAAGAGGTGGGAAAGCATAAACTGTCATTGATGTCCAACTGAAAGAGAGAGCGTCCACTCTCCAGGCCTTTGGATGGAAAATCCTTGAGCAGAATTTTGTCAATTGGTGATTTTTGTGGGAGGCAAAGAGATCTATGTCTGGCCTTCCCCATGCTTGGATTACCTCTGTAAAAACTTTTGGATGCAACTTCCATTCATGTGGATCTGTCATATTTCTGCTTAGGTTGTCTGCCAGCGTGTTTTCCTTGCCTGGCAAGTACTGTGCTTGTAGTTCAATTTGTAAGTCCATGGCTATGTTCCAAAGTGACATGGCCAGTCTGCATAGGGGGTATGAATGTGTTTCTCCCTGTTTGTTTATGTACCACATAACTGTGGTGTTGTCCGTTCTTATCAATAGTTGACCTGGTTGCAGAAGGTCTTTGAAAGCTATAATAGCATTTATTACTGCTAGCATTTCCTTTTGATTGATGTGAAGGTGCTTTTCTTTTTGGGACCATTTGCCCTGAATGCACCGATCTGTCATGTGCGCCCCCCAGGCGTAGTCCGAGGCGTCTGTTGTGATGACTTGATTTGCTTGGGGCTTGCTGAATGGAAGACTTGTGTTTGTTTGGCATGCTTGAGCCCACCACAGAAACTCCTTTTGTAGACATGGAATTAGTGGTATTATTGTTTCCAAACTGTGGCTGTGTTGAGACCATAGGTTTTTCAGGTACCATTGAAGTTTCCTCATATGCAGCTTTGCACATGGGATTAGTAAGATGCAAGATGCCATGAATCCCAGAGCCTGCAGGATTTTCCTTGCAGTCAGCCTGGTGCAATTTGCTAGTGCTCTGAAGTATTGAGTTAGTTGCCCCTGCTTCTCTGGCGTGAGATAGGCCATCTGGGTGTTTGTGTCAAAGTTGGCACCTAGGAAAATTATCTTCCGAGAGGGTATTAGCCTTGATTTCTTTTTGTTGACTGTGTATCCCAGAGAGTAAGCCAGATGTTTCAGAAGAATGTGCTTGCTGTCCGCTTGGATCAGGCAGTCGTCCAAATAGGGGTATATTTGTATCCCTTGAAGTCTGCAGTAGGCAATTACTGATGCCAGGCATTTCGTGAATACTCTGGGTGCAGTAGATAAGCCAAAGGGCAATGCAGAGAATTGATAATGGGTTGAACCTGCAAGAAATCTGAGGTATCTTCTGCAATTTTGTCTGATTGGGACATGCAGGTATGCCTCCTTGAGGTCCAATGTTACCAGCCAAGACTCCTTGCCCAGCATGGGAAGAAGCTGCTGTAGAGTGAGCATCTTGAATTTTGGTATGAGTAGAAATGTGTTTAGGATGGATAGGTCCAAAATAGGTCTCCAATCTTTTCCCTTCCTTGGTACCAGGAATAGTCTGGAATAAAAACCTTGACCTTGTTCGTGCGTAGGTACCTCTTGAATAGCTTTCATGTCTATGAGATCTGTAATCTGCCTTTGTGCCTCTGCCCTTTGATTGTGTGGCAGGTTTGGCATGCCTCTCATTTTTTGAAGGGTGTGAAAATGGAATCTGTAGCCTCTGTTTATAATGTCCAGGATTCATTTGTCTTTTGTGACAATATGCCAATTTTTTGAAAATAATGCCAGTTTTCCTCCTAAGGGGGCTGCCATTTGAGTCTTGCTTGGCATGCAAAGGGGAAAGTCATTGGGCTTGCTTTCTGAATGATTGTGAGTTATCCTCACCACCTCTTTGTGTAGGAGCTTGCCATTGTCTGCCTCTAAATGATCCTTCGGATTGTCCTCTGCCCCTCGGGCGCCTGTATCTACCTCTTTGGGGTCTATCAGTGGCTGGAAAGGACCAATTTTTGGAAGGCCAATTTCTACTGAAATGTGGGGGTTGTACCTGTAGGAAATATTTCACAGTTTGCATTGATTTAGCCTTTTCCTCCATTTTCCTTAATACCTCCTCAGCATTAGCACCAAATAATACATCCTTTTGTAGAGGGGCATCTAGTAATTTAGCTTTGACATGATCAGGCAAGGTTTGCTCCTTGAGCCAGGCATGTCTACGTATGACTGATCCTGTAACAGCAGCTCTACATGAGGCCTCTAGAGCATCAAAACCACATTGTAAGGTATGCTTACCCACTTGTTCTGCACTATGCATCAAATCCTGCAACTCCTTCAAGTCTGGTTGTTCAGGTTGTGACATTTTACTTTTCAATTGTGATAACAAAAACTGTTGGTATTTTAGCATATGGAACTGACAGTTTAAGGCCCTCATGGTTAAGGTAGCCGAGGTATATGCCTTTTTTCCCCACCTTTCTAAGGATCTGGAATCTCTCTCGGAAGGTAATGGATTTTTAGCAGTGGAGGCCTTAATTCCCTTGGGGCCCTGTGAGATGGTTTTTGTGTCAGCAGCATGGCTTTTGTATAGAAATTGGTGTGAGTCAGGAACCCTGTAGTACCTGTCAGGCTTGACTGGGGCTGGAGGCAGAGAATCCGGGTTAAGGCAGCCCTCCGAGTAAACGTCATCTCGGATGTCCAAGACAGGAGGTATAGCCAGAGGCCTGTGCTGAGGTAGCAAGAGAAATTCCCTAAGCCTTTTCTTGGAATCTGAATAATCTTGGCCTTCCCAGTGGAAGTGTTCCCTTAAGGTATGCAAAGTTTCCCCAAATGAGTAATCCTCTGGGGGGGATACAGAAGGAATGGACTCCTCTGCATCAGAGTCTTCAAAAGGGGAGTAAGAATGTTCCTGATCATCAGAGTGCTCTGAAATAATGGAGCCCTGATCAGAGGAGGGGGATTCTTCCTCCAGTCTGGGCCTTTGTCCGGTGGGGTTGAGAACCCTGATAAGAGTAATTAAATCCTCAGCCATTTTAAGCATCTGTTTTTTAGGCATGGGGCCTGGAGATGGGCCCTGTGTAGCTTGTCTCTTAGAATGCATGGCTGCTTTAGACTTAGTGAAAGCCTTGATGGAAAAAGAAGAGGAAGGTCTGAAGACACCTTGAGTGGAGGTAGACCTGTCCACATTTTGAGGTTCAACGCCAAGAGTGGCTTCGGTATCTGTAGTCGGGGTGTGGGCCGAGGAGCCTGTGACCTTGGGCACAGGAGACACTGCCAATGAAGTGTCGTTGGTAGTCAGGGGCTGCGTAGGCGCCTCGCTGAGAACCGGACCATGTGTAGTCGGCTTTGGCATGGAGTCGGTAGAGGTCGTGGACCTCGTGTGTCGGTCCTTATCTTTGCGTTTTTTAGACAAAACTGGAGTCGGAGTATCCGACGACATAATATAGTTAAATGTTTTTCCAAAATAATGCTGGGCGAACTCCGCCCGACGCTTAATGGTGCATTTGTTGAATGTAGCACAAAAGCGACAGACCAAGACATCGTGGTCTGGGCCTAAACAAGGTATACAGAGGGAATGGAAATCCTTATGCGGTATTTGCTTCCCACATGAAATACAATTATTAACTTTGTCTGACATTGGTCTGAGGCAAGAAAAGTTTCCCCAACGGGGTACTTAGCTTTCAAGGAGACTTCGGTTTCAAAATTTTCGTAATTTCAGGAACTGGCTGACCGGCACTTGCGAACTGCTTATGCTTCAGGCACTGCGCGGCAAGAAAGACTGAAGAAAATGGTGTTGGCTGGTTCCTTTATACCCCTGTCGCACTGACGTTAGGGAAGAAGCGACGACAACCGACGCCGGACCTAGACTTTGGAATTCGGCCGACCGAGGACCCGCCTGACGGCAGGAGAACCCATCTGTTATGACTGCAGCTGTATGCACGATGAACTTCAGCATGTGTGAGGAGTGCAGGACTTCTATTCAGTTGAGCCGGGTATGAAATAAGGTACAAAATGAAAGCTGGTGGTGGAATGCAAAAGACCAGAAAGTCATCCAAAAAAAGAAGGAGTGCAAGAAAAAGTGGGGGATAGAAAAGACAGACCAGGCTAAGAAGGAATACTGGTTGGCTAAAAAAGAGGCTAAGAAAGAAGTTTCAGTAACAAAGAACAAGGCATCAGAGGTACAATGCAGGCGTCTAGAAATTGACTCACTCGATGGCACAAAGAAATTCTATCAGATTGAAAGGCAAACACAGAAAGATAAAGAAGATACTCACATACCCTTCATAAAGGATGTCAGCAATGATCTGCTCCTCAGTCCTTAAGACATCAAAAGCAGATGGAAGGAGTACCTCCAACAGCTTCTGAATGAATGGGAGGGTGGCCTAATGGTTAAGGTGTTTGCCTTACATACACAAGGTGCAGGGTTTGAATCTCACAAGAGATAATTGGCTAGGCTGACAGTGGCTCGCAAGGGCAGTTAGCTTAGTACTAACCTATGAACCTATGAACCTGTGACGAAAACCCCACAGAAGCTGTACTGCATCAGACACAGCCTATGATGAAAGAAGAGAAGGAGACCACCATAGAAGAAGTAAGAGCAGCACTAAGGAAAATGAAGCCAGGGGAAAGCAGCAGGCTCAGATGAGGCCACAGCAGATATGAGAAAGACATTGGGTGAGATAAGGAAGAAATGGCTCCTGAGAGTACTCATAGCAGTATGGAGAGAAAGGTTTATCCCAGATGACTGGAAAATAAGCATACTTGTGCCAGTGTTCAAGAACAAAGGGGACATCCACAACTGTGGGTAGTACAGAGACATCAAATTCCTGGCACATTGCATGAAAGTTCTGGAGAGGATGACTGATAAACAAATATAAAGAGCTATAGAAAGTAAGATGGGAGATGAGAGGTTCAAGTTCAGATCAGGATGAAGCACAACTGACCTGATGTTTTCAGTGAGACAGATACTTGAGAAGAAGCTAGAGATGAGGAAAGAGTCCAACTGGGCATTCCCAGACTTGGAGAAAGCATTTGACAAAGCCCCAAGAAAGCTGATTTGGGCAGTCCTGCAGTGGTTCAAAGTCCAAGCAACATAGGTAGAATTGGTGCAGGCTATATACAAGGACCCATTGACTCAAGTACGAACAGTGTTTGGTCTCGCACAGGGGTTCCAAGTGGGAGTGAGTGTGCATGAGGATTCAGCTCTGAGCCCAATACTGTTCATACTGGTGATGGACTACATTAGCGAAGAGGTCAGACAGGACAGATCAACAAAGTTACTGTTTGCAGATGATGTGGCATTACAAGCATACTCTGACCAAGATTTTCAGCAAAGGATAGGGGAATAGAATGCAAAACTGAAGACACATGGGATGAAAATGAGTACAGGTAAGACAGTTGTAATGGCAGCAAATGGTGTATTCAGAAGAAGGTGAGAATTGAGATAGAATGGAAAATAATGGAACAGGTTAACAGCTTCAGGTACCTGGAAGGGTGGTTGAAGAGAAGGGAAATTTGAATGAGGAGGTGATCAAAGCTAGAATGAGAGGGGTTGAAGCCAACTGCCACAGAGTGTTAGGGGTAGTTTATAGCAGAAGAATGCCAAAGAAGCTGAAAAGCAAGGTGTACAAAACAGTGGTGTACCCAGTACTACTATATGGTACAGAAACTAGGGAAGTAAAGGCAGAGCAGATGAGAAAGCTAGAGTGATGGAGATGAAGTGCCTGAGATGGGTGGTAGGACGTACACTGTAGGACAGACAAAGAAATGAGGAAATAGCAGCAGAAGCCAGGTGGAGAGAAAATCAAAAAGAACAGATTCCGGTAGTTTAGGCACACATGCAGAAAAGCAGAAGGCAATTCTGTGAAGAAGATTTGGGACAGACAGGAAGAAGGCAAGAGGAACTGAGGGTATCCAGCAAATAGGTGGATGGATTGTGTGAGAGAAGATCTGCAATATTCAGGCATGAGTGTTGAAGAGGGTAGGACAGTGACAGTGAATAGAGAGAGATGGTGACAGTTGACATGACAACCTGACGCCCTGTAGAAAATGGGAAAAAGGGGATTAATGATGGTGATGAGCTAGAGTGAGGTGACAGAATCAGCCACCCCAAGTACAAGGTGTTTGGGATACAACTGGTAGATGCTGACCAGTTGGTAGTACAGTGCCAGCATTCCTTTCTGAATGCCAGTATGGAAATGAATACTGATGCTGCCTTTGCAGTCAGAACTAAAGCACTTAAGCACTTTGTGTGCGGTATAAGTTACAGCTAGCAGATTCCAAGGTGGACGCTGACAACTAGGCATGCTCAAGGCTGCTGCTGTATAACTCAAAACAGTAATCTGCCTTCTAGTCTCACCATCGCTTGTGTACCTCTACAATACTGCACAAATCCGGAGGATACACCACTTAAGTAATAAGTAAATAGCCCTATATTAAGAAATTCAATAAAACAAAGACTTAAAAAGTACCTTCTGAAGTAGCAGGAAATTTGGGACTGCGCCCTTGTGGCAAGGCCTCTCCAAGCAACTGAGCCTGAAAAGAATATTGTTCAAGAATAAAAGTCAACTCAGAATGTTTAACACACAGGACTTAAGTAAAGAACAAATGGAAATTCAAACCACTAAAATGAAATTATCCACTATTGTGACCCCAGAAAAAGCTACAGTAAGCAAATGACAAAAAACGGCTAAGACACAAGAGCTGACTAAAATAGCACTAAGATCAAAAAATGATAATACTTATACAGTTGAAGACATAAAAACTGCCTTACAACCTCTGCAAAATTATATCTGAGCTCTATCTGAAAAACTCAGCATGGCTGGCACAAATATTGAACAGATTGCGTCTAGACTTACTGTAAATTAAATTAAAACTGAAGAAAATATATCAGAAATTACAGACTTAAAGTCTAAAGAAAAAGCTAATGAACAAGCTATAAAAGACCTACAATCAAAATGAATAGACCCTGAAGCAAAGAGCCAAAGGAACAGCATTATAAGAGGAGTGCTGGAAGCTTTTGACCAAACTCAACTAAATGCCATAATCAAATAAATCGTTGAGTCAACAGTTGAAGACAAGAATATAGTTAAAGGAATGGCCATAGAGCGTGCACATAGAGCTATCAGAAAATCCCAAGATGACTCAATCCCAAGACAAATCTATGTAAAATTGCTTAATGCTGCCCACACCTCTACAATCTTAATGACAGTTAAACAAAAAAGGAACGTGATATGGAGAGGACACAAAATAAGCATAACTCAAGACCTTCCCCTTCCAATCAAGCAAGATCGCCAAGCATTAGCACCATTCTGTTCTTACTTAATAAAAAAAAAAATCTGCTTCCAAATGAGGTACCCAGCAAGATTCTCCTTCAGCTACAATGAACAAAAATATTTAATACAAACTAAACATGAGGCAAAAAACACTTTCAATAAATTGTTTGGTGAATCTCCAGATGAAAATAAATAACTCAAATATGAAACTCGTAATGCGAGTGCTTCCAGATACATACAAGTCTTCAAGGTAAAGCAATATTTAGCATATTTACAAAAGACTTTAAATCTGCCTCGGTTAATTAACAGAATCCGTATAAAGTTAACCTGGACTGTTAGCACAACACCCGTAACAAAAGTCAATCCCCTTAGACAGGCTAAAGCGTTTACTAACACAATTATCCCCTGACAAAAAATGATATCTTCACAAAACGCCCAAATCCTACCCATTCATTTGCAATGGTTACAATTAACTGACAACTGTTTTTTGTTAAAAAGTAGCACTGCTTATACTAAAAGGAAGACATACCAGTCACATCAATAATAAATAAGCCGACGCCAGACATCACGACAACTCAACCTCAAAATGGCTACTGCAAACACAGACATTCAGGAAACTATCTCCAATTGTTAAAAGTAAAAAATAAAGAGAAAGAATGCTTTAGAATAAACCTATGACTTACCGTCTTTGCTGGCCATGGGAACCATTTGTGTAACTGCAGGGCAGGAAGTAACTGACTTTCAAACCTGGCAAGAGGTCGGAGGTTAAAGGTAACTTCCTAGAGAGTGTCTACAAGCAAAGCATTACTGGGAGTCGAAAACTTTGCTAATCGACCGAACAACCAACTGGAATTCATTAAACCGAGGAACCAAATTCAAAATCAAGGGACACGATCTGCAAAGATGTAAAATAAAATCTTCAAGGTAGCATAACAACAAAACTTGCATAGTATAACTTTCAAGCTTTGAAGATGTCGATCTGCTAATTTAACAGGCTTTAATTGTATCTGCCTCAGAGGTTGTTTTATTAATGAAATCTTCCTGCAATACATAAAGAGAACAGAAGAACTGGGACTGTAGTAACTGTATCACCAGATATAATATGAAGTGTCAACCTTCATGCTATCTCTCTTTTCATTTCTTAAAATTCATGAAGAAGATGATACCTGACAAGCAAAGCACCCTTAAAACCAAAAGCGAATATGCAAAGTCCAAAAGTAGTGGGTGGACCAGGCTGTAAAAGAACATCCACCAAATAATCCAAAAGCTGTCCTTTATTAAAAACAACAACAGAACCAAGCTAGAAAAGGTAAAGAGGTAAGCGCTTTCACGTTGATACAACGCTTCATCAGACCTTGAAAAAACATGAACAATGCATCTCTTTTATACCATAATACATTGCTTCTCAATTAAAAAAGGCTGCAGTTCAATTGATGCAATTAGTGACACTAATAATGTCAATCAGCTCTAAATGTATTACCAAGCTTAAAAAACGTACACAAAGGTATATGCAATAATATAAAAATATGTATAAAAAGACACATATATAAAAAAGCATATGACAAAGAAACATATACATGAGGGCTACAAATAAATAACATCAATAAAATATCAATTATTCAATGGTCTATTAGCCAAGAATGGCTTAAGGGATATTTTATCATTAAGCCCATATGTATGGGCTTGTAACCTGAGAATCCATTTATTCTCCACCTCTTCTGTATAAGTTTTAATGTTCCCTAATCTGCTTGTTCTAGTAACTGACTCAATGACCATGAATTTAAAACAATGTGAAATTCCTTTGTCCAAGACATGTCGTGCCAATGCATTGGTTGTATTCTGTTTCTCTATCGCATATATGTGTTCTCTAATACGCTCGCGTAATGTTCTGTTGGTTTTACCAACATAGAAAAGATTACAATTTTGGCATTGAGCGAGGTATATAACATCTCTAGTCTTGCAGCTTGCATAGCCCCTGAATATATATTCACGTCTGGTATAAGGATGTAAGAATCTATCAGTTGCCGCTATATATTTACATTGCCTACATGTTTGACAAGCAAAAGTGCCTGTCTTCTGTGGCTGGAATTTATTTCTGTTTGTTTGTTCATAGCACAGTCTCCTATCTAAGGACTTCATGTTTCTATAGGATATAGATGGTCTAACATCTACCAAATCTCTTATTTTCTCATCCATTTTGCTTGTCAAACATGTAGGCAATGTAAATATATAGCGGCAACTGATAGATTCTTACATCCTTATACCAGACGTGAATATATATTCAGGGGCTATGCAAGCTGCAAGACTAGAGATGTTATATACCTCGCTCAATGCCAAAATTGTAATCTTTTCTATGTTGGTAAAACCAACAGAACATTACGCGAGCGTATTAGAGAACACATATATGCGATAGAGAAACAGAATACAACCAATGCATTGGCACGACATGTCTTGGACAAAGGAATTTCACATTGTTTTAAATTCATGGTCATTGAGTCAGTTACTAGAACAAGCAGATTAGGGAACATTAAAACTTATACAGAAGAGGTGGAGAATAAATGGATTCTCAGGTTACAAGCCCATACATATGGGCTTAATGATAAAATATCCCTTAAGCCATTTTTGGCTAATAGACCATTGAATCATTGATATTTCATTGATGTTATTTATTTGTAGCCCTCATGTATATGTTTCTTTGTCATATGCTTTTTTTTATATATGTGTCTTTTTATATATATTTTTATATTATTGCATATATTTTTGTGTATGTTTTTTAAGCTTGGTAATACATTTAGAGCTGATTGACATTATTAGTGTCACTAATTGCATCAATTGAACTGCAGCCTTTTTTAATTGAGAAGCAATGTATTATGGTATAAAAGAGATGCATTGTTCATGTTTTTTCAAGGTCTGATGAAGCGTTGTATCAACGTGAAAGCGCTTACCTCTTTACCTTTTCTAGCTTGGTTCTGTTGTTGTTTTTAATAAAGGACAGCTTTTGGATTATTTGGTGGATGTTCTTTTACAGCCTGGTGCACCCATTTCTTAAAATTCAACAAAGTATTATTTTGATGCAAGTAAAGTTAGCAGATCATTTTCTATTTTTGAACCTGTTCTTCAAAATGTTTACTGTTTAGATTTTTATAATGTATTTCATCAGGTTGCTTAAGCAAATAATAGTAAGTTGGTATGCTTGTACTGTTTAGTATTAAAATGTATATGAAAAGTGCTGATATTACTTCCCTTTCCCTATACATTCTGATGTCAAACACTGTAATATGACCTCCATCTACAATAGTACAGCAGTCTGCTAAACCTTTTACAAAGAAGGAAACCCAGCCAAGATATATCTTAGCAATCCCTAAGACTAAAAGTACTTGGGTTTGTCACTATTGCATGTATTTATTAAATGCAAACATAATTTACACTTAAATATACGTATAGACCCATCACTAATAGGCACTTACATTAACATTTTCCTCTCAATTGCAAAAAGGAATAAGAAGAAGGCCCCAAACCTAAATAAACTTGCACTTCCTTGGGACACTAGGCTTAAACAAGCTAGGTTTCTTGCACAGTATAAGTTACCACACTATAATGATGGAATAAAATGTTAGGCAATCCAGTCACGGATAAGCTATTTAATGCCAAACTCTAAGCTAAATATACCCTTTAATTATCCACACTATATTGTATGAAATATTCACACTTGTGGCTTACTTAAAAACTCTGCAACCATACTTCAGGCTAGAAACGTCCATAATGGAGCACGCAGTGTATGTCAGGAATGCTTAGCGAAACTTGGAACAAAGGAAAGTTTGTTATTACTATCTCCCTACACCTACACTACACCAGGTATTTAAGTAAATACACTAAGAACAAACTAAAAATAAAGATTAATATCATATAATGGAAGGGAGATATGTGGTCAGGCACTAAGATAGGAAAAGTTATGTTGGATGCCATCCTAAACAAAAGCTTGTTACTAAGGAATTAACTACATCATGTACATAAATACTTAAGTATGTACAAATGTAAAGTTACCTTAAAGCAACACATAAACAAACATTCAGTAAGTTCACGTAGACATGCTCATACTTGATACATGGAATGTTAATGGGTTAGGTGACAGGAAAAAGCTAAATTTAATCTTACATCTGATTCAGTCTCAATACTCACAAGATCTTGAAAGAAAACTTTGTGAAATTAAAAAAGAACTTTATTCAATACAACGTCATCAACTCTCAGTAAACAAGTTAAAACTTATCCATAAATATTCTGAATGGGGCCAAATACCCTCTAAGGTCTTAGCAAATATGATAAACATAAAGAAAACTCCCCAAAATATTCCACAAATTCATTATAAAGAGAGAAACTTATATTATAAAGCAGACATAATCAATTCCTTTTGGGAAATATATAATAATATATACAACTCCATAAAACAGAACAGTATAACATATTAGACAGCCCCTTATAAACCAGTGAAATCAAGAGAGCAATAAATAATCTAAAGATTAACAAATCTCCAGGCCCTGATGGTTTCACGGCAATGTTTTACAAAACATTCAGTCATATACTAGCACCAATCTTGTTAAAACTTTACAATCATATCATATAACATGGGTTCACTGACAAATATTTCAATAATTCAAAGACGATCCTAATACCAAAACCAATCTCTGATAAATTAAACCCCCTTAACTATAGGCTGATTGCACTTATTAATCTAGATTTAAAATTTTTTACCTCATTGTTAGCAAATAGACTTCAAAAAACCCTACATCAAATTATTTCACGTGAGCAATTGGGTTTCATGAAAAAAGGCAATTATGTGACAATACCCGCGTGCTGGACACTTTAATTTCCCTCTTAGATAAGGATAGGTTCCCAAGATATACACTCACAATAGACATTTCTAAAGCTTTTGACAATGTAGATCTGGATTTTCTCTATTTAACAACGTCACACTTCAATTTCCCCCTTTCTTTTATAAAAACTATCAAAATGATTTACAATAATGCTACCACTACACTATGTATTAATAAGGTCTACTTCCAACCTATTAATATAACAAATGGAACCCGCCAAGGTTGTCCCCTGTCCCCATTCTTGTTCAACATATACTTAAAACTGCTATTATTACATATCAGCCAAAATACCTACCATCACGTCTCAACTGTTTACAACACAATAGTAAAATACTCTGTTTTCACTGACGATTTAAATGTATATTTTGAGCTCCCGAACACAGACCTAAACAAAATTATGTCTTCAATCGAACAATTTTCCAAAGTAGCAAATTACAACATGAACCCCAAAAAATTTTCTATTTTTCCTCTGAACCCACTAAACCATAAAACCTCCTGCTTCCCAGAAGTAGACATACCCCTAAAATACATGCTAAAACATCTAGGAATACACTTCACCCACACTTACAAAGAAATGTACAAATCAAATCTCTTAAAAACTTGGGAAGCAATTAAACAAGACATCTCAAGATGGATAAATATTAATTTATCCCTATTGTCCAAATCAGCCGTTATTAAAATGAATATCCTCCCTAAAATACTCTTTCAACTTAACTCTGTTAATCTCAAAATACCAAACAAATGGTTTACATCAATGGAAAAGGCCCTCTCCAAATTTTTATGGCACCCGAAAACAACACGAATAAGTTACCAAAAACTTACACTACATAAATCAAAAGGAGGTCTGGGGCTCCCAGATTTTTACCTGTACTACTTTATTATCAAAGCAAACAGACTAATTCAAATATCAGAATACGATAAAACCAAAAAGATTTGGTTAAGATATGGTCTAACTTACTACACTCACTAAATATAAACCCAAAAGCTATCCCTTTTCTTAACCCAAACAATAAAATCCTTTACAAACTACACCCAGTAATCAAAAATGAAATATTGGCCTTTCAATCTTTATTCACCTCTATCAATCTACAAAATCCATTAAGTCTCCTGCAACCCATACACATGAACCCGAATATCAAGCTAAATAACAAAATGATAGACATTAAACTTTTCCCACTAATTAAAGAGATAACGGTATGGCATATTCTACAACATAAGGAATCAACTCTTGAAAATTTAAGAACATAACTAAAGACACCAGGCAGCTATAACCCTATTCACAGACAAATTATATCATTAACAAAGATGAAGTTCTCAAAATACAAAATGGACACACAAAATATAGTAATTACTCAAAATATAATTAAATCATTAGCCTCTAAGGAGAAAATGATTTCAAAGACCTA